>NC_048221.1:101081283-101296795 GCF_002007445.2 Ailuropoda melanoleuca
ACCCTGCGCCCTGGGTTCTTTTCCCTTTTTTTTTTTTTTTTTAATTGGGCCTGCTTCAGAGTACATCCCTATGCCTCTGGTCTCACGTGTGGGTGAGTGTGAGCGAGTCCTTGCTAGGATTTCCTTTTATCTCTTACTGCACATTCTGAAAACCCTATTTTCCCACCCACACATGCTTGTGCTTTCTCATCTGTTTTCCAGCATCCCCACCTCCTCTCTGAAGCCCTTGTCTCTGTGATTTTTTATCTACCTTTTCCCATTCACATGTAGGCAAGCCTGCTGAATCAAAATATCTGGGGAATGGGAGTTTGGGGGAATTTTCATTTTCTGATTAAGTGACACAAGCTTGAGAGCAACTTTTGTTTCATGTTTTATGTTGGGAAATGTGGTAGCATAGAAGCCCAGAACTGGAAGGGTTCTTAGCGAATACCTGGATGAATCCACCTCAAGGCAAAGAGACAGAGGCTTAGCACAGTAAGATGATCACCAGATGAACCCAGGGCATGTGAGTAACAACACCAGGTTTAAAGAGCACAGTTCCTGAGTTCTGAACCCTGAACTTCGAGAGGAGTCGCTTGACCTGGCCTGCAGAAATGTTGTGATTAACCAGGGCCCATCAAGTGTGAATTGCCTTGTTTTTAAAGGAACTCTTCAATTCCCTCATAATGTCATATGCCTATAACTTCATTTACCTGTGTTGCTTTGCCTGGCCCCCAAATGCATTTCAGTTTGTGATGCCTGCATCTCTAGACCATCCTGTTTCTAAGGTCTGTGATCATTTCCCTGATTAAGAATATGTCCACCCTACTTACTAGACAGTGGACCTTGATTTTTTTTTTTTTTTAATAGGGAAACCCATTCCCACCTCAGAGACATTCTGAGCTTGGTTGGAGAAGGAGAAGGTACGGGCAGGTCAGCTGAATTTGTTCAGACTTCAGAACACCTTCTGGAAGGAATATCATGTTTCTCATTTTCCTTGTTGTTAAGTAAATATCCACGGTTAACTTGATTATTTTTTTTCTGTTTCTTAAATGAGGTATTGCTAAGAAAAAGTGGGTCAATTGAGGGTTCTGACAAGTTTCATCCCAGTTAATTTAAGTTTTGCCATATGTTCTCTGAGAAGCATGTGCTAACTACAGGTCCTCTTGCTGATTAGCAACCAACCTGAGGGTTTTTAATTTAGACTTTCAGTTTTCTGGCGAAAGAGAGGAGGATTAAAAGAGGATAGATCTGGGTGAACCAAAACTTAACTCATCAGAAAGGCTACTCCAAGCAAAGCTAGAGCCTAATATGTTGGTTTAGACAACCTCCTTACTTTCTACCATGGAGCTGAGATTCTTAACCTCAGCACTCTTGTCAGTTTGGAACAAATCATTAATTGTGAGGGGGCTTTCTTCGTCATTGTAGGATGTGCAGCAAGATCCATGACCTCTACCCACTAGATGCCAGTAGGCCCCACCACCATGCAGGAAAAAAAAAAATGTTTCCAGACATTAGCAGTTGTTGAATGAGTGGCAGATCTGCCCCTGGTTGATAACCATAGAGACATAGTCCTTTTAATGACCAAGAAAGAAAGGTGAACACATCCTCAACAAAAATATATGGATGGATGCCTATACCTTATTCTCTCTGGGTCTAAAATCCTCTGGATAGAGGTTGGACTGGATGATTAACTGGACAGTTCTCTTTCTGGATGCCTGTGAGAGGTATCCTCTGTTGGCAGAGTCCTGCAGAGCTGGTTAACAAAGGCCATGGCAAGTGAAGTCATTGTGAAAATCCCTACATTCAAACATTGTATCTACATCATCCAACAAGAACATGTGACCATGTGCCCTGTGCCCAGGCTCGTCCAAGGCTTCGCTGGGTGGAGGAGTGGAGGGAGCAACTGTTCAAGGAACCAAGATATAGGGTATAGTGAAAAGGCCACCGGACCTGAATACCAGTGCTCCCCTTTACGAGCTGGGTGATTTCCCACAAAGCACTGAATGTCTCTACACCTCAGGTTCCTCCTATATCTCTCAATATTAAAATCTAGGAAAAGCTACCATACTCAATACATTTTATTCCCTCCATCTCATTTTCATCTCTGACTAAACCTTGAGGATGTAGTGGCCAGGCCCTAGCCTGTGAGCAGAACACCAAAGACCTTCAGACACTGGGTCTACTGAGGAAGGCCAGAAGATGGTGCCCAGTCACAAGTTAAGAATTTTGCTGCTGGAAAAAAATCAGAGTATAATATTTTTAATGGAGAAATATGTTTCCTAACCTTGAGATGGAACTCATTAGTTAGGAAGGTGCTCTCCAAAGAGTGCATTGCCATTTGCTGGCTCTTACCAGTAGGTAGCAGGCTTATGCTCTCCTACAGCATGAGGAGCTCAAAAGTTCCCCCAGTCTGCAACGCATCTATCAATTCATTAACTGATGCCTGAAAATACCATCAGCCACCTTCACACTTTATTTGTGATTGATTTCATCCTTTCTTGAGTAACAATTTGATCATGGAGGAAGAAAATAGGAGGGTAATTAATGCTGGAAAGTAGTTATGTAATGTAATCGTGTGTGTGTGTGTGTGTGTGTGTGTGTGGCTTCATATGTGGTTATATGAATATAGCGATATATGCATGTGTGTATGGTTGTATCTGTATTATGTATGTAAAATGTGTGTGCATGTCCCTAAACTTATCGTAAAATATATTTCAGACACCTGTTTAATAATCATATTCCTGTGAACTCCTTGTTATTTGTCATTCCATTGATGACAAAACCCAAATCAACGAACATAACCGCCTATCTAGAGGAGATAATTGATGCCTATTTTGACTACTGTGAAACATTTTATTCTCCAGAAAAAATATATACATTCTGGTCTTTTGATAATGTTCTCTGTGAGAGAGGTATCTGATGCCCTTTATTTTACCCGAATATGTGACCCACCAATGTCCCCTTCTGTGTGGCTATGCCAGATAGACTAGGCACCAAACTTGATGACAAGTTGATTAACGTAACCCCAACATACAGGCGGCCCCTGAACCCTCCCATGATCTGTGTACAGTTGCCTATGAAACTGGAGAGGAATAACAAGTGGCGTTTGCCCCTCTAATTACTTGCACATACTCATAAATGTGTTGTTGATGCTAAGTCATACCACATGTCTGCCTTCCTGCAGGCAGGGAGGAAAGGTAAGGCACTCTCATACTTTGAGGAGCTTGGGAGAATATAAAAAATGGATCTTAAAAAAGGTTTCCTTTTACTGGAATAATGTTTTCTTTGTGATGGCAACTTGCCATCTTGGGAGCGTGGGTTGTGCTTGGGACTGGCGTTCTCAACCATCATGGCTGAAGTCTGAGAATCAGGGGCTGCTTTTTCTCTAAAAGAAGGCCAAAGGATGGGTATTATTTAACCTGTTCCCTCTGGCACAACCTAAAAAGACTACCTGGGCTAAGACTGGTGTGAGAGTGTCATTTGTCATCAGAAAGGACTTTTTTCTATATAAATATTAAAAAAACCTCTATGCCATGGCTGAACTTTAATCATCTGGGAAGGTACTGCAGATGGGGGGTTAATCCATCACAATGCCCAGGAGGAGACGTGAATTGTGGCCTTAAATTCTTTTCAGATAGCACAGGATAATGGTGTTAGCACCCTCTGTGGGAAGAACACATAAAAAAGGTGCTACACCTTTAAAAATTAGATTCTCTTTTAAAAACTCAGTAGTTTGCTTAGAGGGGTCAGAGCAAGTTTCTTGAAGCTTAAAGATTAATTAATTTGTGAAAGAAAAGATTTCAAGTGTCATAAAACCTTAGTTAAAACTACTGATTTCCCTTATTCTTGCCTTTCCCCGCCTCCTGTCCTTCTTGAAAGCAAGACGTGCATGAGCATCAAACAGTGTGAGCTACATTCCTGTTTGTGTAGAAAACATATTTGCTACAAAGACACACAATGCAGAGATACACAGACACACAAAGTAAGAACAAGTTTTCTATGGCCAGCATCTGAGCTTCAGTTCACAGATTGCAGGTTCCTCTTTACAATGATCTTTCATTGGATGTACCTAGACTTAGGTTCTACATATGTGATATGTAATCATTTGGTGGGGGCGGGGCTGTACCAGCAGCATAAAACAAAGCACAGTTATTCTCTGGCTTTCTCTCATGACCACACTGAAAAAAGAAGAATGAAAAAAAGAGGTCTTGGGTATAGGAGATAAACTCTACAGTCTCCAATATCTATATTTCTGGGGGTAAGGGGTCCTGTGGTTCTGATGTCTACCAGAAGGGATTTGCTTCTGGAAGCTTTCCTTATAAGCACACCAACACGGTCCTTAATGCACCAAGCTAGAAGTAGCCTTTGGTACTGGATTCCAGTAGCCTTCCTATGAGATTAAATCAATGGAATCCAAGGAACTTTCCTTCAATTGCCACAATTTGGGAATTTTTTTTTCCAAAAAAGGGGATGTTGTCTTCTAGAGGAGATCTCCTTATTGGAGTTTAATTACAGATGGCACACCCCTAAGCCAACCTTGTTCCTACTGCCCCTGCCCCCTGAGTGATATGCTATTTAAAACGGCAGCACTAAATTATCATGCATAGGCTGAATCCAAAACCTTCTCAAAGTTATCAAATAAAGCACTTCTCTTCTTGCCTAAATAGGTGATATGAGCACGGTATATGTCATAATGTCATGTTTTAATTAGGAACAAAGAAGATGAAGTTTTCTGGTCAGGAAAAATGAGCTGGTGTGCATGTGCGTGTGTGTGTGTGTGTGTGTGTGTGTGAGAGAGAGAGAGAGAGAGAGAGAGGGAGAAAGAGGGAGAGAGAGAGAGACAAATGTTAAACTCTCAAGGTTTAACATCTTAGAGACATTTGCAAAGTATTTCTCTTGAAAGGGCCCCTTAACGTGCAGTATTATTAGGCAAATGGGTTTCTCGATAGGTGGAGAGAAACCTACTACCAGTCCTCAGCCTAAGTAAACCTCCTGGTGATGACGTTCTGCATTTCAGACAGCCAATTTTTCCTTTTTAGGTAGGTGGCTAGAGGCATTTGAATTTGGGAGATGGTGGTGTGTGTGTGTTTTCCCCTTCCCTCTCCCTACTATCTGAATGTCTCTCTTTAAAAAAAAAAGAATAAAGAGAAGAGAAAGAAAAAAGAAAAGAAAAGAAAAAAGAAAAGATAGATGCCAGGCTGTAGGATCTTTCAGAAGGGTGAGCACCTGAGTTTGAAAAAGACTTCCGGGCATGGGTATTGGTTCAGTATTCACCATCTGCTCTCCATCTCCATTTATTTCCATCATACATTTGCTTAAAGTGTTAGCGAGTGAAGGACCCCTCCCATCCAACACACAGCACTCCTCCCTCTTTCCCTTCCCCGCACCCACCAACTGCTACTACTCTTTAATTTAGTTATAGTTCAGTAAACAACCTAAATCTTAATGATGGACCTGGAAACTTGTGAAGGGTGGGAAGAAGCAATCATTGATCCCAACACAGAAAAAAGTAAAACAACACAGGGAAAGCAGGCATTATACAAAAGGGCAATCTGAAAAGAGGCAGCTTTTCTATTCCGGGCTAACAAATTATTCCCATTTCAGTAATATCTGAACACAGAATCAAATGGTGATTTTCCCCTATCCCACCCCACCCCCATCGCTTCTGTATCAAGTCTGCCCCTAAAGTCTCCTGCTATCAGTCATTACCCAGTAGGCATTCAACCTGAGGTAGGATTTTTCTCACTGTTCCCCAAAGGAACTAGGAGTGTGCTATCACTGCTGAGAGCCTAAGCTCGCTGCAGTCTTAGCAATGTGCTCCAGAAAGCGCAGCTTTCATCTGCCAACGTTTGGAGTCTGCCTTCTTCCCCTCAGTCAGATCTCAGTGAACAGGAGCTAAGGGTCTCTCTTTCACTTGGGAGAGTACAGAAAAGGGCACAATGCTACCACTCTGCTGAATCAAAGGCATAGGAGAATTATGAGCCAGTGGCATTTGGGGGTGAGATTTTGAATTCATTTGAAAGATGGCTGTATTAAGTGCAAAAATGTTTCTTGTTCATAGAACAGTCTGACACTGCCTTTTAAAAGCTATTTGTAATGATCTCTGCCTTCAAGGCTAGGCAGTGATGCTCAGTCCTCAGTTCCCCTTTCACTTGCACTACTGTGATTGCACTGCACTCTCCTAAAAATAATATGAAAGGTCTTGCTTTTCCCCCCAGTCTAGTCAACCTGCTGAGCTTTATGTGTCCTTCTTAATATTTCAAATTGAGTCTGACTACCGTGCTCCTGAATTTCTGGATTTTCCCTCTGGCCACTGCACCCTCCCCCTCCCCCCAAACACACATACAGAGGGAAGGACATTTTAACTGTTGTTTCTCTTTTAACACAGGTAACAATTCATTTAGGTTACACCAGTCTGTAAAAACTGTAAATGCCATTTTATTTTAAACATTTTAGTTTACAAAAAAAAAAAATCAATGATTGGTACCTTTTTACACTCTCAGATTCCTGAATATGGACAGATCTTCAAAGGAAGGAAGGAATTCTCGTATGAAATTTAAGATAGACTGTCCTGAAGGTTGTGGGGTGGGGTTTTGTGTTTTATTTCGTTTTTTGTTTTTAAGACACAATAAAGCTAAAATGTCAAGTCTCTGGGAGATATCCCCTTACAGTTTCAGTCAAGGAGCATATCAGAGCACAGACAAGGAGACCCCAGCCTGGCGCTGGCCGGCCGCCCCAGCTGCCCAGGCGTTTTTGGTAGCGCACGGGTTGAGAGCCACTGGGACAATCACACCTCGCATTCCCTTGCGGGCTGCTGGTGGCAGGTACAGGATCCATACTCATTGATGATCACCAGGGCTCCCTCAATGTGGTTCGGTTTGTAATCAACGTAGTATTCCTGGGCAGACATGGCAGCCATCTGATGCATGGTCTGTTTCTGCTTTTGCTTCCTGCGCTGCGTGACAAAGCACTGTCTGAGCTGCCTGAGGCTGGCTGGGAAACACTTCCAGGAGACATAGAGCACCAGGACCACGATGAGGAAGGAGAAGATGAGGGCCATGGTGCCTGTGACCACCTTGTGGATCTGCACTGCGTTCTCGGCGTGCTCGCCGCCGGGGAGAGCCACGGTAGCTGGCTCGCGGGTGCCGTCGAGCTGCCCCTCCCCGCCGTCAGCGAGCGTGGTGGCTGGGCTGGCCAGGAGCCCCAGGTCACTGTGGTTGGTGACGGCTGAGAGCAGGTGGCCGCTGGTGGGCTCGGCCCCATCCTCGCACAGGTGAAAGGCGTACACGGCGTCTAGGACGTCCTCGCCCTGCGCGTACTCCGGGCTGGCGCACTGCAAGTTGCCATCGTAGCGCCCCTGGAAGCTGCTGAGCCATGAGGCCAGGGCGCACACGTTGCGCCCACAGTCCCATAGGTTCCCGGCCAGGGTGATGCTCGTCAGCGATTTCCAGGAGTTGAGGATCCGGGGCTCAATGTAGGTGAGGCGGTTAGAGTCCAGCTGCAGAGACTGCAGGTGCGGCACGGTCTCAAACACATGGGGCTCCATGTACTCGATCTCGTTGCCCGACAGGTCCATTTTCTCCAGATTCCAAACCCAGTCCAGCGAGCTAACCACAATGGCCACCTTGTTCCTCTTCAGGCAGAGAGAGTGCAGGGAGATGAGGCGCGGGAAGTGGGCGAAGTTCACCTTGACCAAGTCGTTGTGCTCCAGGTGCAGCTCGGTGAGCTTGAACAAGCCGGCGAAAGAGTTGCGCGCCAGACTCTTGAGCTGATTGTATCCGATGTCAAGAAACTTGAGGCTGCGGCAGTCCTGGAAGATGCGCACCGGCACGAACTGGATAGCGTTGGATCGCATGTGCAGCGTGGTGAGCTTCCGCAGCCCATGGAAGAGGTCGGGCGCCAGCGCCTGCAGCTTGTTGTACGAGAGGTCCACGCTGCGCAGATTGGGCATGGGCCGGAAGGTGGTGTTGGCCAGTTGGGTGATCTGGTTGGAACTCAGTGTGAGTTCCTTAACTCGGCGCAGTTTCTGAAAGGCGTCCCCCTGCACCGAGCAGATGTGATTGTGATCCAGATAGAGCCACGTGAGCTGCATTAACCCCGTGAACTGGCCGGCGCGCAGCTCCGAGAGGCTGTTGTAGCGCAGGGACAAGCCCAGCAGGCCCGACAGGTTGTGGGGCGCCTCGGTGAGGTTGAGCGCCTCGCAGTACAGCAGCCGCCCCTCGCACCGGCACAGCTGCGGGCACCCGCTGGGGGCGGCGGGCAGCATCTGAAAGCAGGCCCCCAGCAGACACAAGACCACCCCCGAGGGCCTCCTCAGCAGCCAGTATAGACAGAGACCGAGCAGCAGGAAATCCATTAGCGAGAATCTTTCCAGAGAGGCTGGAGAATGTCCATTGGAAGCGCTCGGTCAGAAATCTACATCATATTTTATTCCAAGGGAGGGGGAGCGGGGGAGGGGGAGAAAAGGGCAAAATCAAATAAATATATTGAAATAAAGAAGGACCCCCCTCCCCAAAGCCACACGTTCACCTCTAAGCATGCAGAAAGCTGGGCAGCATAGAAAGTTCACAGCCACGGAAAGATCAAAGAGATGGTGATTTGGTCCATGTTAGATGCTGCAGCAAAGAAAAGGGAGGAAAAAAAAAAATCTTCGGGAAAGAATTTAATTAAAAAGTGTCTTACCCACCCTTTTCCAGAGAGTGACAACCTCCATTCAGCTGCTCCCTTTGTGTGCAGGCTAATTATATGCAGGGCGAGAGAAGACCCCTCTGTGTTTCCGAGGCAGCCCCGGTCCGCGGCCGGCGGATCTGGCAGACGCACAATGTCTCACTTTGCTGCTCGGCTCTGGGCTGCAAGGGCGGCTGGTGAGGCGGGGAGGCGACTTCTAGGACCCGCAAGTTTCCCAACTACGTGCCGGCGCCGGGCTTCGCCTTCCTGCCGCTGTCCTTTCTCTCTGCAGTTCGGACTGTGACGTTGTGGGGAAAAAAACTCCAAACTCGGGGCTCACGACTCCCCTGGATTTGACAGTCTGGTTAATGTCCGTCATTGGAAAGGACCACTGACCGGCGCCACCTTTTACTCCGCGGAGACCGCCTGCCATTCGCGCCCGGGGCGGCTGCGGAGAGCGGGCTCGCTCATGCTTTGCGGGCGGCGGGGAAGTGCGGGCGGCGGGTGGCGGGCGGCGCGGGCGGCGGCGCGGGGAGCGGGGAGCGGCGCCCAGGCTCCTTCCCTCCGCCAGGCAGTGTGCGGCGCGAGCTTGCACAGGCACCTACTGCTCACTGAGTGTCGTAAGCTGCTCACGATTGTGCGTCTTCCCGGAGCACCTCAGACATGGGCAGATTGAAAAGGGGTGGGCATAAAACCAACATTTTTACCGAGCCACTAAAGTAATATATGTTCTTTGATGAAACGGAAAACACTTTCAGCTTTTTTGTACATATTTCAAAAAAGGGGGGAAAGGGGATGGAGATATGGGCTAGCATCATCAATGACAAGATATTTCCAAGCAGGAAACTGAAAGATTCTGTTCTCTCCCCTTTTCCTTTTGGGGATGTTCCCCCTCCCCCTTTAAAGCTGTCTACGTGTAAGGGACACGTAGGAATCTGTAGAGAAATCAACATTTGGTCCTTTGCTTTCGAAAAGCAACTTGAGAGAAGATAGAGTAAAGCAATGATTGTGGGGGCTTGGCTAAGATTTTTTTTTTCCCTTTCCTTGCAGGCACTGGAGTTCTGCAGTCAGCCAGACCTTTTTAGTGGTAGATGGGGAAATGGTTTCTAAACCCAGTGGGTTTGGAAAGTCATCCCGATTTGGTGGTATGAGACCCAGTGTGGCAGAAACGAATGTCTGTGTACAGGGAGTCTTGCCTGAGATCCTGCGGGGACTTGACCATTCCCCGGAGATGTCTCTAAGGTCCCAGGTGAATTAAAGAAAGATTCTGCTGTATGACACCCAGGAGGGCTGACCCCAACATGCTGAATATGGTGATTACAGCACCCTGTGGTACCCTCTAGGAGAATATGCTAGAGAATAAGCAGAGAAGGGGTAGTTTAAACCATAATGAAGCTTACTCCCCTCCATACAGATAACCCTAATTAAACTTTGAGACTGTTGATAAATTGTATCTTCTAAGTATGAAGAGAAGTCTTTGCCTGATTATTTTCATTCACAATCAACTGTAGATGGGGTTCTTAAAATGAGCTGTCTCTCTCTCTCTCTCTCTCTCTCTCTTGTTCCAACCAACCAGCTTGGAAAGGGTCTGTACAGCTATTGTCAGGAACCTGTTGGTCATTTGTTTAAAAAAAAAAAAATGATCAGAAATGGCAGAGGGAAACCCTTCTGGAAGTGAGTATGGGCAAGCCTAGCTTCTTGACAGAGATGCCCAAGGAGGTGATAGGGGGAATAAATGTGAATCTCCAGCTCCTCTCTTTGAATTCTCATCATCTCTGCCTCTCAGGAATTGAAAGTAAGTAGGCGTTATCTGTAGTGGTACTCCCTTTGATAAAAATGAGGCGGATTACCAAAGCTCCCAGGCTGGATTGACTTTGGACAAGTAGTGGGTTGGTCCTTAGCATCCAAGCTGAAGGCATCAGACAGTGGAGTCAAAGTCACCAAAGACTGGTGGTACTTTTCAGGAAAAGTCCTATGAACAGGGCCATCAATCATTACATTTTTTATTCATCCGAGCTCTGCCCTGGTTATTTATCTCCAAGATGTCTTATTTAATTGGAAGAAAAACAAATGCGAGACATCCTAGATATCACATGTCATCTTAGGAACTAGAAGAGATGTTAGAAAATGAAGCCCCTTAATTTTGCACACGATGAGACTGAGGTACAGAGACATTGGGCCATTACCCAAGGTCTCACAGCTCGCTACCCCACAGATGGGTTTTTTGCTGTCCCACACCCAAGTGGTGTTCTTCCCTTGCCATTCCTGATGGTTGCCTTGTTGTCATTCTAGCCTCCTACCTGACTCTGGACTGGGCACCTGCAGTTTTCATCCTGGCACCTGCAAGGTGCTGCGGAACACTTTAACAGACAAACAATTTCACCATCAAGTGTTTTCACCTCTTGCCAACACAATTATTCCTGACAGCAGGCTGGCTGATTGAGCCATAAACTCTAAAGGGTGGTGGGGGAGGTGGGGGCAGGCAGGAGTAAACATTGGCCAACCATTCAGCAAGCACTGTGAGTCTAAGCCACCCAGTCCCCACGGCTGCTAGGGAGAAAATCCTCCTAATGCAGGCGGCTTGGCAAAGTGGTGATGGAGCCTGCCAAATGGGCAAGAAGAGGTCCCACTTTGGATGTCACTTGATTTGTAGAGCTGGTACAGAGAGGCAGAAAAGAGTTGAGTGTTGGCAAGGAGGAAAGAGAATAAAATTAAATTCACTGCATTTATATGTGAGTTTTCTTCTAAGTATGCTACTCAAAATGTAGAAGATGTGTCTAGGTTGTAATTAAGATATATACATATATATATTGCTTTTCACATTATTATCCTGCAAATCATTTCATCTGGATGGTATCTTTAAACCTTTCCCACCTCTAATGTGGCAAGTTTGCATCTTTTCTACGCTTTTAAACCCCTTGGCAGAACTGTATACATTAACAGATTGAAATGAGCTTTATTGAAATTTAGCTATTCTAAGTCATCTAAGTTGCAGAATCCCAATTTATTATGTATTTAAAGCATACCAGCACTGATTAAATCAATGCAAATTAGGTTAAATAAGAACAACATGAATCAAGTGTTTCAGCAAAGTTGAGTTGAGAAACGACAACTTTTGAGTCACCACAGCAAGTTGATATAGGCTGTTTTTCACGAGTTTTAATTTCATGCTTCTCAGGGTCCAACACACTAAAAAGTAAAAATGAGAAGAACTCCCCTAAAGTTCTCTCTTTCCTCATGTTTGATCTTTTCTCTCTCTTTACCTGTCTGGTGAGAACACCTGATTCTGGTTATAATGTGGCTATAGTGTATACTTGGTCAGTCTCTTCTTTTGGGCGAACCACAGGTTTTTGTTGGCAAATGTCATCTCCTTCAGTGATGGATGCTGATGAGAGATACTTTACATGCTCTGAAAACACCTTAGCATTTTCCATGTTTATATGGGGAATGAGCTTACCCTGTTTTGCTGAACCACGAGAGTGCAGGAGTCAGACATCAAGAAAATCACCCCAAGCCATCACGCCAATGTGTGATTGGGAACTGAAGTAAGAAAGGATGAGGATCTTGAAAATGTGGATTCAGAAAATGGAAGGAACTCTGGGGTCCAATCTGATTGCCAAAACACAATCTGGAATTAAGAGGAGGTAGAAAAGCAAGCTTGAGACAGCTGGAGAGAGGCCCGAGTATAGCTTGGAGGAGGAAGAGGTGATTAATTTCTCCTCTTTTAAATCTTACAAATTAACCTTGCATAATAAACCCTCCTGCTTTTTCTTGGTACTTCATGCTATGATGGCGGTGGGAGGTAGTCACATATAATTTTGAAGGGCTATATCTTTCCGGTTTCATCTCAACTGGAGGTCACCTCCAATTTGTTCATTGTAGTCAAAATAGTTTGTGAACCAAGAGGTGCCAGTGAAGAACACCTTAAATGAGCATGCGTTCTGGGGATTGGCTTTCCATTAGTAGTCTTTGGCAGTGTTCAAGGAAAGAGAAATTTGAGTGGTGATTTTAATGTTCTGTCATCGCAGGGACCAGCTTGGACCTTGATCTTTATGCTGTTGTCTTTAATTTTCAGTAGCAGTGAACCATGGCTTTCTTTGAAAGGAAACATTTAGAGGAAGGGGAGGAGGGTGGGAGTCACAATTTCAAAAGGAGAGAATTAACTCTGTTGTTTCTGTGGGCACACAGCATACAGCTGGCATTTTACAGAATGCCTCTGAAGATGCATATGGGGTCAAAGGTGAGGGTCTTAAGGCTTCTCTCAGGAGTTCTACTTAGGAGAAACAAATTAAAGAGGGGAGGTAACTTTTTTTTCTTACCAAACTCTGTCCTCCTCTTAAACCTATAGTAGTACAGATAGAACTGAGGAAGTACCTACTATGTTCAGTGTATGATGTGAGTTATGGGGGTAAACCCAAGAAATGCAGTGAGTCAGTGCTTTCCTCCAGGAACTTTAGGTAGGAAGGAGAAGCAGACACTGAGGGACTTTGCCAATAATATTTATATATTGCCCACTGCTTGAGAGTAAATGTCTCTAGAACATACAAATGAGAAGAACTGAGAGATCAAATGGGACCAGTGCTTAAAGACTTCATTGATGGAACTAAAGCTTATGAAAGGAGTTTATGGACTCAAGATATAGGTGCACCAACAGGAGGGGTAGGCATCATAAAGGCATAAGTGCAAGTATGGTAACAAGAAGGCTTAAATCTTTTTGAGTGGCTCAGTTTCTTGGGGGGGGGGGGAAGGTAAACAGGGACAGGTGGAACCTCTGTGTTGGGAGGAGGAAGGAAGTTGGTAAAGGGCTTCCAATGCCATACTGAAAATTTGAGTTTGCTCTATTCTTTTAGTCTCTAAGGTCCAACACTTTAGAGTCATCTTTGAATCTTGCAATAAATATCTGTCTTAGTTCAAGAGGCCTGTTCTGCTATGTGGGGCCCTTCTCTGAAGGTTTCCTCTGCACTGCCATATGTTCTGATTGTGTCTTATTATACCTAACTGTTGTATCCTCTCTCAATCTCTGCCTACCTTCATTCTAACCATCCTTCAAGGTTGATGTGAAATTTCTTCTATGAGTTCTTAACAGGTTCCCCTGTAAAGTGATCTTTCATTCCTCTGAACTCCATTAGCAGCTTGTCTTTACCAGTCCTGTGCCTGGTCCTCTTCCCTTTGTATGAATGTGGCAGTGATTCCTAATTATAGTATTTTAGAACTGAATGGGGCATTAAAGATCTTGGAGACTAGAGTAAAAGGATCTTGATTGGTGTCTCTGCTTTGCCATTTTCTATCCATTTGATCCCACAGAGGTCACTCCATTATCAGTGAAATAGAACTAAGGATGGCTATTTTAAAGGCGTCTTGGGGAAATTTTGAGAGATCGTGTATATTAATGTCTTGCAACTCAAAAGTGTGAACCTGGGACTCACAGCCTTGGAGCATGTTAGACAGGTGGAATCAGATGTCTTCCGAGGCCACTGAATCACATCTGCATTTTACCATAGGCTGTAGATTAAAATTAAATTTTGAGAAGCATTCTATTGAAGCACTCACAAATTCTAACCTGAAAAAGGAACCCAGGGGTCACCAATTCCCTAGTTTTAGAACTGTGGAATTGAAGGGTCAGCAATGTTAACTGATTGCCCATGACTGTTGGTTGAATTTGGACAAAAACTCCCTTCTGAATCTTACTCTCTGGTTGTGTTAGATTTCAAACACATAGAATGCAAAGTCTATCGCACCTGGTACTTAATAGGTTCTTATTAAGGTTTGGTTTTATCATCAGTAGAGTAGGAAGTATAGAGCCCTTGTATGTGCTAGCTTTAGGCATCTTCCAGCTTGCTTGACTCCTCAGTTCTCTGGTCACTGACAATCTGCATGTATTTCTCATGGACATTTTAGTTTTACCTTTTTATTATAGAAAACTGAAAATCGAAAAAAAAAAAAACCCACAAGAAAAACTGAAAATTAAAACGAAGATTGTCACCTAAATTTCAACACCCAGAAATCAACTAAAAAGTGTTGGATATGTAAGCTTTTGGAATTATTTCATGTATATTTTCTAATAATCTGATAACATTATACATATTCCTTGTAACTTTTTTTCACTGTGATTTTTTTCTCTGTCAAGAATACAAATCAATAGGATCATCTTCAATGCTATAAAACATTCTATTTCTCTTATCCATCCCCTCTCGTTTACCAATTACTTGGTATTTTTGGTTTTTAGCTATTATAAAATGGCCCTGATGAACATTCTCATACATATACTGCTATAGATTGAATGCTTATATCCCCCTAAAATTCGTACGTTGAAACCCAATCCCAGAGGTAATGCTATTTGGAGGTAGATCTGTGGGGGGGGGAGACTAGGTCACGAGGGTGGAGCCCTCATGAATGGGATTAGAGCCCTGATCAAAGAGACCCCAGAGAGTTCTCTGGCCTCTTCTGCCCTATGAGGACAGCAAGAAGATTATCTATGAACTAGGAAGCAGGCTCTCGCCAGAAACTGAATCTGGACACTCCTTGATTTTAGACTTCCAAACCTCCAAACTGTGAGAAATAAATGTTCATTGTTTAAGCCACCTGGTCTAAGGTAGTTTGTTATATAGCGGCCTGAACAAACTAGGACGTATTCCTTTGCTTGTTTGGACAACTGTGTCCTTAAATTTTAATTCTAAAATTGGTGTTCAAAGAGCGGGGACTTTTAAAAGACTTCCCATACATAATGCCAAATTGTCTCCCTGAAAGGCTGTACACATTTCATCCTCAATAGCTCTTTTGCTGCTTTCTTTTCTCCTTGAGAAACTCCACAAACCACAAACAGAAACATCTTTTAGTCCCCTCTCCTTCATCTTGCTCAGGCACCCACTGAGATCCCTACCTGAATGTTCTCCCTGCCTTGGAACTATCCTTCCTCCCCATTCTCATTTCTCCATTCCTTCCTGTAGAGTCCATTACCACTTCACATGGAGGGTTGGGCTTTGGGGGCTTGGGCGTTTCTTTTGTGAGTTCATGAGCATTTCATTCTCATATCTCATTAAGTAGCAGGCCAGCCAAATTATTTTCATAAAGGTGTTAATGTCTGAAAATAGTTTACTGCAGTGTTACTTAAAATGCTCTGTTGGGATAAGAATGTTTAAATGTATTTTTGAAATGCACCAGACTGTGCTCTGTTCTGTGAGATTCAGAATGCACTCTTTACTTCAATCACAAGAAATCTTGTTTTTCTTGGTTTCACCCAGTTATTTAGGACACCTATTAACACCAAACGTATGTGTCAGGACAGCTTTGGAAACATCTATTTAATTTCAGTCCACAGACCATCTGACTCTAACTTGGCTCTCACCCTACCAAAGAGTGATTCTAAGTTTTGGATTTCAAGCCCTATAGTAGGACACTGGTGCAAGAACTTTTTGTTGTTGTTGTTTTCCTAGTCCCCGGAATTTATGAAGATAGCTGGACAACACAGTTCTTCTGCTTGGTATTAGCAAGTCTTACCTCCTCATCCTGGCCACAAATAATGAAACCAATTT
The DNA here is from genome assembly GCF_002007445.2 of Ailuropoda melanoleuca. NCBI lineage: Eukaryota > Metazoa > Chordata > Mammalia > Carnivora > Ursidae > Ailuropoda > Ailuropoda melanoleuca. Next base: position 101,097,465 of record NC_048221.1, read on the forward strand.
AATTCTGTAGTAAGTTCTGTCTCCGATGCATCTTGACATTTAATTATCTTGTTTCATAGAATTTTCCAGATGTTTCTAATTTTGTCCTTGAAGATAAAATGAAACTTCCTAAGAACAGACTTGTTATGTTCCTGCTTTTAGGACTCTCTAATATCTACCTCCAAAGGAACAGAAGAAGATCAGATATGAGAGACAATATGTAAAGAGCAGAGAAATACCACCTTGCACTGGTACACATGCGCATTCTCTTCTGAATGTAGTCTGGCACAGTTCTGGGTTCGTAGAGATTCTTGGTGAAAAGAGTTTATTAACTGGTCGAAGTTCTTGCCTAATCAATAGCTGATGAAATCTGACTAAATATAGCTAGCCTCTATAGTACATTGACATATAGGCACAAAGTAATAACCCAACTTTTGTATTGAATTCACACAGATTAATTAATGCCATTTATACATGGCATCCTTACAAACATCTATTTTGTGTAGGAAATACCCCACCATCCGTAAGCGATGAGCTTCCTGTGCTAAATTTACCTGCTCAGTTGGATGCTTTTATGTCTTTATTTAAATCATCTCCCATTCTCTGGAACTACTTCTTAATCTCCCACAGACACCTTGAGAATGCCTTTTAATTATTTAACATAAATGTCTATTGCTGTTCTTATTTGTTTTTAAGTCCAATGGAGGTTTAGCTGATGAGATACAGAATTTGATAAAATGTAGTCCCTGCCTCCAGTGTTCTCAGATCTGGATTGCAGGTGATGGTTAGTGAAGCAGTTTGGTTCGTGCTGTGGCAGAGATGTAAACAAGAGCTGTGGTTGGAGAGATTTCTCTAGCTAGTTGAGCAAGATCAGCCAGAGGAGCTGGGAGAAAAGGAGGAGGAGTTGACTAGATGGAAGGATGGAGGCCACTCCAGTTAGTAGGCAAAAATATATCAAAAACCACAAGGGCTTCTGAGATGCATAGGGTATTGGGAGCACACGAATGAGCAGAAATGAGACTGGAGTGTTAGCTTAGAGCCAGACTGGGAAGACTTTAAACCTGATTATGATTTCCAGAATGTGGGTACAGTAAATGATGGCCTTGAATGTGAAGAACAGGGAAACGGATACTGGAAGGAAGGAGAACAGTTGGGAGGCTCCCACATCTGCCCAAGTGAGATGTTGCGAGCCCAAGTGGGACTTACTCTGCTAACATTAGAGATGGTTGGGGCAGGCCAGGTACAATAATAGTTTTGTAGTGGGATTGGTAATTGTGTAAATGGTACTTTTTTAGACAATTAATTTAAGATGATTTCAATAGAATGGGTTAATCTAGGGTAAGTGGAAAGCAAGGAAGAGTAAGATGTGGACACAAACTAACATTTGGAGCTAAGAGTAAGCAGTTGAAAATAGAAACAGAGGTTACAGTTGGTCATAGAGATCACGGCATCTCTGGGAGTTGCATGGTGGGTAGAGTGGCGGTAGTAGGTACATATCCCCAGGGAGAGAGATTAGCCTACAGCTGGTGCACCATCAGATGTCTTTGCAGTCTAGAAAGGCAATGTGAATGTGGGAAGCAGCTGGATGACAGGGAATGGCAGGGCCCAGGCTACCTGCAAAGTGCATGTTTTGCTTTAAGGCTATCAAATTCTAATTTTTAAAAATCAGATTACATTAGTAAGCTAGTGATATTGCAGACTGTATTCAGCTTGTGGAATACCAGTTTGCAAAGCTTCTTTTAAAATGATGTTCTCGACATAAAAGAATGAGAGGGAGCAGAAGAGGTAGAAATTTCTCTAACAGGAGGGATAGTTTAAAAAATTGAGAAATGCTATATAGTCCATAGTAAGCAGCCTTTAATATATAGGCATGGCCATGACAGTGTCATTAATATGTATTTCACGTGGCTGTGAAAAAGAAAAAAATATGGCTGACACTGACAGGTTTTGAGAGGAGCCCAGATGGTCAAGGATTACTGACGCTAGGGGAGAGTGCCCAGCGATGAGTAAACCTGCAAAGGAAAAGTGCAGCCGTGGGCTGTCTGTCTAGGGACTGTGTCAATGACTGGCTGACGTGGAGTGTACCCTTCTCCCAAGAGAGTTTGTCATTGACATCTCACATCAGTGTAAGATTGTTCCTTTGCGGATAGACCTTATATTACCTTTGCAAACATGAAACAGGGTGATGACTGGAGATCATGTCCTTCAGAATGCAGTCCTATATTTGCATTTTAGGAGAAGAATCTGAGACACTGAATAATTTAGTGAAAAAACTTGAAATTTCTGATGCTATGTTAGGCTGAAAAGTATTCTGCCATTTATAAGCGATATGACCTGGACCAAGTGACTTAACTTCTACATAGAAGTATTTGACATAGTAAAATTCAAAAAATAAAAAATTGAATTATAAAAATAGAGAAGTAGTACAAAATCCTATTGCAATAATTACTTATCTCAGTTTCTGTTATATAAGGCCAAAGTTATATCACTTAGATTGAAGACAAGAAGGAAAAAGAATCTTAAGCACAATGGTGTCATGCGTCTCTAACTTAAACTCTTACTGCTCCTTCTTTAAGTACCTGTTCCTGATTCAGAGGCTGCATAAAAACAGAAACAACAAACAAAAAGCTTGGTGGTTAAACCAACAATTATTTTATTTAGTTCCTGGTTCTGTGTGTTGGCTCCGGAGACCTTCTGTATGGGACAGCTTGACGGTGCTCACTCCAATGTCTATGATCAGATGGAGAATTAGCTGGAGACTAGGCAATCTAGGATGGCTTCAGTCACAGGGATAGAGATTGGCAGGCTGTTGGCTGGGGCCCCACTGACTCACTCACTCACTCACTGAAGCAGGGACCCCTCAGTTCTCTTCCACGCGGCCTTTCGTGCTCCAGGAGGCTAGCTCAGGTGCAGTTATGTGGTGACCACAGGATTTCAAGAGGGGCAAGAAAGAGCAAGTCCCAGTGTGCAAGTATGTTTCAGAGTCTGGGGTGCTAACCACTATGCCATGGGACCCCCATCCTTCAAGTCTCTCCTTCTGGCAAATTGATGTTGTCTGTTGACTAACGCTCATCACATGGTCAGCCTGACTCAAGGAGGGGGGGGGTTCAGGCTCTATTTCTGGATAGCAGGGGAAGAACTTATGATGGCTTTCTCAGGTTAAATAAAGCATCAGTGGATTAATGTTTACTCTGTCTGTAAGTACTAAATGCTCTAAAACAATTTTTCTTTCTCAAGCCATGTGGCCCAAACACTATGGTCCATAAGCACCAAGGACCAGAAGCATAGGCATCACATAGAGCTTGTTAGAAATGCAGAATTGCAGGTTCCACCTTAGATATGCTGATTCAGAATTGACAGTTTTGCAAGAACCCCAGGTGAGTCATAAGTCTGATAGGGTTTTAGGAGCATGGTATCTGTTCACTATTCCTCATAATTCCCTTTGCTAGTTGCTAGGTTCTCCCGTTGAGTGATAGATCTTTGATTTTTAAAGGTGCCAGAAATGTTTCATTCTGCACAACTGAAACAGAACAAACATAGGTTTAAACAGTAAAACAGGTTGCTTCACAGCATGAATAGCTAGAGAGAGAGGGGGTATAACATTTTTCTGCTCAATTGTCCTTTCCCTATAAAAATAGAAATTTAAAATTAAAATAACAGTACATAAATATTAAAGAATATTGTATTTAACTAAGAAGCACCCTTTAGATGTTAGAACAAGTGTAAAGTAGAAACTGCAAGCCACATACTTACTTATGCCGAACTTCTACATTCCTGAACAGTTGCTAACTAACCGTTGGTTTTCTAAAGGTTGAAAGATTGACTTTCCAACCGTTACACCACAAGCTGAATATCTCTAGAATGTGCATGAGTCCTTAGGTCCTCTTTCAGCCTTTATACAAGTAATGAGACCAGCAGAACTTACGAAGCATCTAGCATGTGCAGACCACTGGTCTCAACTTACAGGAAATACAAGTATACCATAGCTTGTTGGGTTCTGTTCACTTCAGTCCCAGAAGTGAGGGGGGACAGGAGAAGGAGAGCCTAAGCTTTCAACGATAAAAGTGTATTTTACCAGGCTGAGGACAAACAAGTAACATCTAAAAGACTTCTAGCTTTTCTCAACTGTTAACTTTCTTCTAAGAGGAAGAACCTGGTTGCAACTTCCGGTGCCCTCCTCTGCTTTGCTTTCACCTCAAGACTGGGGAAAAAAAGAAAAAGGAAAAAAAAAGGGGGGAGGAGGAGGAAAGCAACAACAAGAAGACATTTTGCATGAAGGCAAAATGCTGTCATTCTATGTGAAATTTGCTTTGAGCATTCTCTTTTTGGAATGGGATAACATTTTCTTTGAAGCTGTGATTAATGCTGTCTCAAATATATGTGCTTTGGGGTCCTGTTCTTGTCTATCAGTCCACCAGTCACTAGTTAAATATCTGTTGAGCACTGAACCTATAGGCATATTCTAAGTATAGGGCTACAGTGGTGAATGACTGAGTGAGTAACCTCGTAAGCAAACAGACAAATCAGACAATTTTCAGGTATTAATACCCTAGGAAGAATTAAAATGGAACCAGGTGGAAGAGAGAAATTGAGGGAAGGGGTCTGCTTTCATCTAAGGTAGGCAAGGCTTCTTTGAGGAGGTGACATTTGAGTTGAAACCTGAATGATAACAGTCAGCCATTTCAAATTCCATGAGATATGCATTCCAAGCCAAGGGAACAGCAGGTGTCAAGGTCCTAAGGCCAAAGCAAGCCTATTTTCAACAGATTGTGAATGCCTATTATGCTGCATTGAGTGAGGTGGGGTTGAAAATATGAGGAGGATTTTGAACATAAACTATGCTTTCTTCAAAGGTCAATGCACTTTTTCTATACCTGCACAAATGTTCAACAGCATCCTCATAGCTCCACCAAATCTTATAGAGTGACAGTTCTATCTTAGGCGCTAAAGTAAAGCACAGTAATATATTAATTCCATTCATTTGTTAAAGTTCTCTGGGATTGTACCATTTTCCCAGCATATGTGAGGAAATCAGGGCACAGAAAACCTAAGCCACTAACATTAACACAGCTGGTATTGGTCACCAGTAATTTTTTCTATATTCCTTAGATTCCCTGTTGGGGCCACTAAAAGAGCTGGATGTCCTTAAGCCTTTTGACTGTAAATACCAAACCTGAGTTTTCGACAGTCTTCTTTCTCCCCAGAGTTCATCCATAGTAGACCCAGCAAGAGAGAAGATGGGGCAACTTAAACTTTCCTCCTGGATTCCCACTCCTCCCGCCCCATTTCTTCCATCTGTTGCTGTTTGCATAGAAAAAGAACAGAACAGAGTACCAACGACCACACACATTCAGAAATCTCATTTTGTATGTGGGAGTCTGGATTCATTAACAAGTTCCTCAAACTCTCCCTGCATTTACAACACCAATCTAAACATAACCTAGTGAAGTCATGGGAATAGGCAATGATCAGCTTCATTTTGCTGAGATGTCCATGTTCAAATACATCATCAGCTACGTCCTAGTAAATGGCTTCTGTTTCAGGCGGGTTGTGTTTTCAACAGCCTCTAAGTAAATGGTGCTCATTTTACTGTTCTATAACCTCCACACTGTCCTCCTGATTCTGGCCCCTCTTACATTCCACTTCCTTTACGAGGGCTTTCATTCTCTAGACTGTTCGCTTACCCATTCACAAATCCATATAGTCATCCATCTGTTCAAAAACCATATAGTGAATACTTTGTTTCATTACTTGCACTAAGTGCTAGGGCATATAAAATATTTGAGGTAGTATTCCATTCTTCAGAGAGTCTGTTTCCTAGTGGGGAATCATACTCCCAGAAGTCCATATTAATCCATCCCTTCTTTGAATGCTTACTCCTCTAAAAATTAAGTGTTTTGTTAAATACTGTCTTAAATTGCTCTCTAGTTGCTCTGAACTTCCTCCCCCCTCCTCCCTCCACCCCTTATAACTGCTAGGTTGAAGTTTCTCAAGAGCACAATCCAGATCATATTTCTGGTGTAGTGGAGTAACCTGAACATAGAGTTGGGATATCCATGTTTAAATTCTGGTTTTGCCACTTACTAGCTCTGTGATTGTTTTGGATACCTTCCTTCTTTATACAGAGAATGGAAGTTGGTTGGGAGGATTTCTAAGCTCTCTTTCAATTTTGACATTCTGAAGTACCCAACAGGGGCGGGAAAGTGACAGGGACACTCACTATAAAAGTGCTAAGAGCTTGGATCTTTGCTACCTGTAATGTAAATTTGCTAATGCATTATATAATGAAACACAGTAAATATAAAAACAGTTTAAAAAATCAGATTGGACCTTTCTTGTGAAGCTAGGCATTTGGATAGGGAGAATCCCATCCTTTATCAAACTGCCACAGATGGTAGCCTGGCCTGGTTGCAGCCCTCTCTACTCAAATGGTCACCTTGAGTTCCCTTGGCCATCCATATGCATAGGTTAACTATGTTCAGATAGTAATAATCCGTAAGTACTCATTTTAAAAATAAATAGTTCTCTAAAAGGACTTAAATCCATCTATTTGATTTCAATATGTCTATAAATTCAGAATATTGTTTAATGGAATCAGCTACTTCCTTTCAATGATTGCCTAACAAGGGCTGATGGATACCAACCAGTATTTCTGTTGTACAAAACTAAGTAGTTGTTTGACAAAATGAAATTGGCATGTTGCCTAACTGGCCACATCTCTTCAAACCTAAACAACATTTGTTTCATTACATATTGTGGTGAATAGTACCTCTCTCTTATAGTTGCGAACATTACAAAGGCTTCAGAAATCTTTCTGAAATCCAAGTGTCCCTACCACTTAGGATATTATTCAACCACTGTGGAAAGGAAAGTACTGTTTACTTTGATGATTTTGCTCTTTCAGAATCCCTGAGAGCTGAAAAAGAAAGGCAATACTGTATAACTTTGGTGATGTGGATATAGTAAGACTGTCTCTGGGTCTCCAGTTCCAGAATTCTTTCTACTCTGATGCCATTGCCACATAGAACACCATTCCAGCTGTCATAAGAATTCTTGATTTACAAAGTAAACTAAATGGCATTTACCACCCACCTCACTGCAGTGATGTCAGGAGGGTTAAAATGAGACACATTCAGAAGCTCTCCAGAGATATTTGATGTTCTGTATGAAGACAGTAACAACTCATAAACTGGAGCTCTTCTGCAGAAAGGAAAGTCTCTTCCTGTAGCCTGCTGGTAGGAAATGAGGCAAGGTTTTCCACCCAACTATTTTTGGAGCAGATAAGGGAGGATCGTGTGTTATAAAGTAATAATCAGTATGTCAGGGAATAGTTTTTCTCCAATTCTGAGATTCAGCTACTGCCTTAATCTTGGGAATTACTTTTCACCCGTTTAGTAATTTCAAACAACTTAAGGATAAGTGTGAAGTTAACTATCAAGACCTAACTTTCTTCATCTATAAAATGGGATCTATATCTATGAAATGTTCTTGCTTTATAGAACAACTTTAAAAAAAATAAACAGGCGCTGATACACATACAGTAGGTTTTCATGTTGCATTCTACAGCTGTGGGGTATTTTCATTATTATTGCCATTTTCGTAGGTCTACTAAAATAGTAGACCTACATTTAGCATTGTCATTTCCTTTTTCTTTGGCCAAGTAGCTACATTTTCCAGCAAAGTGGGGATCTGTATTCGAAGAAAGCTTTGTTTTCCTAGCTGTTTTTCTCGTTTGGGTCCAGCAGCCCTTGTACCTACCTCTAGGATTGAACCAGGGTTTACCTTTTCTGAATTATGATGCAGGCAGCCACTTGTCTCCAGCATGGTTAACTAAGGAGTAGAGAGAATATTTGAAATCACTCCCAGGTGATTGCCATGTGGAGATATAGTTCTTACTTTTTTTCTTTATTATTATTTTATTCTTTATCAACTGTGGTATGAAGAGAGGTGATGAAGAATTTACTTGATGAAGCTTAGACTTAATTATTAATATTAAACTTAGTTATTAAAACCTTGCAACTTTTGTATCATTAATATTTTACATTTCAAAGTAAATTATACATCTCGTAACATTTTACTCCTAAATATTTAGTGTATACCTCTAAATTTTTTTATTGAAGTATAGTGGACATACAATGTTATATTAGTTTCAGGTGTATAACATAGTGATTCGACAATTCTACACATTATGCAGTGCTCACTATGATAAAGTGTACCATCTGTGACCATGCAGAGTTATTACAATATTATTGACTCTATTCCCTATGCTGTACTTTGCATCCCTGTGACTTATTTATAACTAAAGTCTGTAACTCTTAATCCCCTTCAACCTATTTAGGCCATCCTCCCCCAACCCCCTATCCTCTGGCAACCACCAGTGCTCTGTAAAAAATACTATATTGTTTACATAAACACAATATCATTATCACACTTTAGCAAATTACTGACAATTCCTTAATATTATCTAGTGTACAGTCGATATTCAGATGTCTCCCATTATCCCTCGAGTTTGTCTTCTTTTTCTTGTTTTGAAGTGATGTTTGAATCAGGATCTAAACCATGTCTCCATATTTCATTTTATTAGGGAGGTGATATCTACAAGGGGACAAAGGGGGGAGAATAACTCCCAGAATTCCCCTAGGCAGCTGTGGCCACCAGAGTATGCCAACATCAGCCATCGTTCATTCACTCACTCAAGTATTTATTTGTTTTATGTGTTAGACACTGTGGCAGGTATAAAGATAAGTGTGACATGCTCACATATAAAAATGACTAAAAAGAATATAAGAAAAGTCCATAGATTGAAATAACATGGAAAAACTTGATAACCTACCAAATAGATATTTACCACGGTTAGAGTAAAATGGAAAGGCCTCTTGAAGAAACAAGGAACCTTGACTTTGAGAGGGCTTTGTGTTTTCACATAGGGGTTGGGAAAAGATGGCACTATGGAAAACATATCATCATGGTTTTTCAGGCAGGACTGGAGGTGATGAGGTCCTGGACCAAGACTGACTGGTGGGAACAGACATTCTCCCAGGGGAGTATTCACTGGACAAAGTACAGATGCTGGGGAAAGTACACATAGAATTCATATGACAGAAGTGTGTTAGAACCAATCAGTGATTTGTCTTATGTATGTCATTTCTTTATTGAATGGCATATTTTAAAATAATTTGTGACATATAATGAATTCATAAAATGTACACAACTACAGTGAAGAATAATTGTGGAGTATATCTTTTTTATTTATTTTATTTTTTTTTAAAGATTTTATTTATTTATTTGACAGAGACAGCCTGTGAGAGAGGGAACACAAGCAGGGGGAGTGGGAGAGGAAGAAGCAGGCTCATAGCGGAGGAGCCTGATGTGGGGCTCCATCCCAGAACGCTGGGATCACACCCTGAGCCGAAGGCAGACACTTAACCACTGTGCCACCCAGGTGCCCTGGAGTATATCTTTTTTAAAGCATAGAAGAGTGGGCTGTAAAAATATGTCTTTTCTAATATATAAAAAAGGCTATATATTCTAAATTTTGTTAATTGTGGCAAGGTTTAGTTTTTATGAATGCATGTATACTCACAGGTTCTGATGGATAATAAAATGCTAAATCACCAGTGGTGGGAAATATTAATGTAAGTTCAGTGTTTACTGTGACTATATTTAATCGATACTTTATTTCTGCTAACATGTTTCTCGAGGCTGTCTCTGGCATGGTATGTAATCTATACTCTAGGAAAAGCTATAGCCTTTCTTAAGGTGCTCTGTCTTTTATTTTTTTTAAAAGATTTTATTTATTTATTCGACAGAGATAGAGACAGCCAGTGAGAGAGGGAACACAAGCAGGGGGAGTGGGAGAGGAAGAAGCAGGCTTATAGTGGAGGAGCCTGATGTGGGGCTCGATCCCGCAACGCCGGGATCCCGCCCTGAGCCGAAGGCAGACGCTTAACCGCTGTGCCACCCAGACGCCCCTGTTTTTTTATTTTTTAAAAGGTGTAATAAGCTTCAGAGAACAGTGGATATTCCTCTTGCTCAGGAAGCAACAACAGAACAAAACATGATTTTATATATGGTTGTATTTTTTTTAAGATGATGTTCAAGACAGTCTTGGTATGTGCAGAATTTCACAGAACTACTTCATCAGAACACTTAGCTCATTTATTTTTTTTTCTTTCTTTCTAGAGACCAAATTAATTACCGTCTGATAAGCATGCTTAATTCTCTTCTTTCTACCACCAGGCTTTTTNGGTTTTTTTTTTTTTTTTTTTTTTTTTTTTTTTTTTTTTTTAGAGCCACTTAATGAAACTCAGTATAGGTCATTGTCAGTAAAATGCTCAGTGACAAAAACTAAGCAATGCAGTGGCTTCCCTAAGCCCCTCATTTTATGCGGTGTAAAAGCAGACCCATGAATGGGTACGTGTGTTCTGAAACTGGAGAGAGATTGTGCCTTCTGCAGCTCACACTCAGCACGTCGCCGCTTCCCTGAAAGCCAGTGAACCTATTTACCATTGTCATAGTAACACACAATTTGGGCCCACGGAGACTTAATCCCGAGAGGCAACTGTTCCCTTGCCTGGGCGGCTGCGCTCCCGGCAAGGCTGGCTGCCGCCCCCAGGCTCCCGCAGCTCGGGTGGCCCCACGCGCCCGCCTGGCCCAGGCGCACACGCGCTTCCCCCGGCTGCGCCCGGAGCTGCCTGTGTTGCCATGGCGATGGGAAACGCGTGTCAGGCTAGATGGGTGCCAGCGCCGCCTTGTCGGTTTTCCAAAACCGAGTCACTTTTGCTAGTTCCTCAGCATGTGGGAGAGATTCTCTTACCACTCGGTGCCAATCGGGGGCCAAACTCCAAAACCAGCCTGGGCCGCCTCACAATCCAAGGGAGTGCGGGCGAGCCAAATCTATTTCCCTGCCGCGCGCGGGAGCCACAGACAAAGGAGAGCGCTGCCTTCCAACGTAGTTCCCTACAGTCTGCCACCTGCCATTCCTGACACCGCTGAAAGGCATGTAGTTTGGGAACAGGCAAAATTGCGGACGGCTTCTGACGGAAGAGCCCTCATTCTTGAAGATGAGCCATCTTCTTGAAGAAAAATAGGTGCCCTGGGGCAGCACCACAGCTGCCGCCTCCAGGCTCAGTTCAGGCATCAGCCCTGTTACTGCCCACTAGTCCCATCTTTCCTTTCTTCTCCTTTGCATGTAGCTCACGGGTTCTCAAATCTGACTGCACAGCAACATCATCTGGGGAAAGCTTCTGGTTTTGACTTTTGTTAGATTCCTAGGCTACAACCCACGCCCACGCGCAGCTTTTGATTTAACAGGGCTGGGAACAGACCTGGGAATCTGCATGAGGCAGATTCCCCTGGGTGATTCTGATCCAAATTTGAAAATAATCTCCTTTCTTTCTTCCTCTTCATTTCCAGCTTTTCCTCTGATCTCTTTCCTTCTTGCTTGCCTGCTATCTCTCAGATTCAACTCCTCTTTTCTCTTCCCACGTTCTTCCTTCTGTCCCTCCCTCCTCCTCTCTCCCTTCCTCCACCGTCCTGTCCCTCCCCACTCCCATCCAACTCCTGTCCGTCTATCAGCTATCTCTTAAAGCATCTGTTGTGTTCCAGGCACTGTTCTAGATGCTTGGGAGGTTTTGATCTCTGCTTCCATATAGCGTTGGTGTTCTCATCATTGACCGTCTCTCTTTACTTTCTCCATACCTTGCTGGCTCCTCTTCTCTTTCTCTCTATACTCTTATCCTGTGTTTCCCCCCCGGATCTTTCTCTTTCTTCCTTCCTTTTTGCTATTAGTAAATCCATGTGTATTACTGAGCGCCCCAGATATCATGTAAGATTAAAAAGGTGCTGGCATCTACCTGGGTTTCCAGGAGGGTGCAGGCTCCTTAGGGTACCTCTTTAGACCAAAAGGAGCCAGGCAGAAGAAAGAAGATGATACACACATCCAATTCTTTGCTAATTACATGGAATTTGCCTTTTCTAGAACACAGGGTGAAAAATAAGTCAGGTTACTCTCAGCTAACATTGGAAACATTATAGTTTTCATAATGTTTAACAACTTCTTAATTATACTTGCTTCTCTTACAGCTGCAATTAAAGATTGCTGTCCAGTCAAAAGAAAAGCATGTAAAAATGGAACTTGCACTAAGGGAGAAATACAGAATAACCTCTCTGAATTAATTCTGGCCATTCTTCAGGCTGTTTTACACAAAGATACTCTTTTGAGCAGGAACGCCATGCATTGTTACAGATTCACCTGTTCCAAAGTTTCCATTATACCTGTGTGACACCTGAGTACAAAGACCATGAGAACCTCTCTCCAAAGTTAGGAGATTCACTTTGGTCCTTTTGTTTCTTAGGAGCTGCCGCTAGGCATGAGGCATTGTCCCACATCTCAGCTGAGAGTCATAGGCTGTGTGTGAGGTCATGCTGCCTCCACCCTGAGCTCATTCCCTCAGTCTTCATGTGGATTTTAGGTTGAAGGCAGTGGTCATTATGACCTATGACTGCCCTGGGGTGAAGCCCCTTCTTAAAATCTTGACTCACTTAAAGATGTCAGGCACTACCCAGTCAGCTAATCAGCAGCTATTTATTAAAAAGTCTTCTATGTACAAAAATTTGGGCGGTGTAGGAGTTGAGAGAAATTTAAGGACAAAAAAGTATGATGTTAACCTTTGGAGATCTGGAAGACTGATTCCTTGAAAAGAGAACTAAATTATTTGCTTAATTTCTCAGAAGCCTTGAAAGAAAAGCACATTTCTCAGCATGACCATGAAGCCCAAATAATTTTGCTTGCCTTCCTTACCTCATCTTTCGTCACTATCCCTCCTGTTGATTTTTTTCCAGCCTCACTTCTACTTTTGATGTGCCCCCCCATTTGCCAATCTGTTCCATTTTAGGAGTAGCCATCTTCTTCTTGCCACCCTGTTTTAATGTTCTGCCATGGCACTTGCTATGACTGGACACTTTTCAGTTTATGTTTCCCTTCCTCTCCCATTAAAATATAACCTACATGAGAACAAGTGTCTTAACTGTTTGGTTCCACCTAAAGGAATACAAGGAATCAAAACGGTGTTTATTAAATATTTGTTGAGTGAATAAATGAATGATAGGCTCTCTGTGTTAATTGCAAAATGAGGGTTCCGATATTAAACATTAGTGTTTTCAGAGGAGGAAGGTATCACTCTGGGCTAGACAAAAATTGATTAGAAAAGAAGGGACCCCTGACTTGGATGCTGTAGGTACGCAGGGTTTAGACCTACATTAGGAAAGATGGGTTTGTTTCAGGTAGGGAGGAATTTGCCGATTAAATGATCTAGTCCATTTCTGCCCCCAAACAAGTTATTTGAGTGTGGATGAGTGTCTTAACCTTAGTTTCCACTTCTAATCTTCAAGGTTGCTTGCTGTTATAACTCTGTGATTCTTAAAGCTGTTGTTTTGTTTTGTTTTGTTTTGTTTTGTTTTCCTCATCAGGGAACTTTGGTATGGCAGTTGCTGCTATAGGAACAACATCAGAGAAATCAGGTTTAAATAACTGGCTCTTTCTCTACAATATGAGAAGGGGGAAAACATGTTTTCCCTTCATTGGCAAAGAAGGTGGTTATGGCTGATTAATCAAGCCATTAGATACTGTTTTGCTGCATTCAGTAGAAGCCAATGATGAGAATTTAGCTTGAATATTCATGTTATAAGTGCTACATGAGTTCGGAATGCTTATAGAGTCACAGAATTTGAGAGCTAAAATGGACCTTAGAGATCATTTAAACTCTGCAGCCCCTCCTCCATATCATTTATAATTTTCAAACTTAAAATACAGAGGCCCAGAGTAACAAAGTGATTGGCTTATGGTTACATTAGGAGCTGGCAAGCAAACTGAGATTATTCACCTGGCTTTCCTGACCCTGAGCCCAGTGCTCTCTATATCAAGCCTCAGTGAGCTTCATGTACTTGCCCATGTTATATAAGCCAAAAGAAAATCTGTGAGCAATGACTAGGCATACTTATAGAAGAAACCCCATCATCAATTTCAGTTTCAAAGTCGCAGTGGTGAAAGTGAGAAATACATGTTGAGGGAACACGCTGGCATTTGAAAGGGTATAAAGCAGTTTTCATCATCTCTTTGAAGAGTATGCAGGGCGCAAGTTAGGGAAACAGGATGCCATTGTTTTACCTCCCCCATATATTTTCTGTGTTATCCAAAAGCTGCATGCTGAAATAATAACACCCCTTCCCAGTTTTTTATCCTTTAACTGGCAGTACACAGTACGTGGAGATGTATTATTTTGACTAATGAGTTTAGCTTTGCTCTTGCAAATAGTGAGTGTCAAATGTCATTCTTGCCATCCTCCAGCAGATGGCAACTCTAGTCTTCTTGTCATTGTATCTATTTCTACACTCAGATTTTGTCCTCCACCCCCGCCCCCTTGCCTCTCTTTCAGAAGCGCATCTTTCTGCACTACTAAGGGTTATACGCACCTGTGACTCCATTCCTTTGCCTTTGGAATCACCACCTTTAGCATCTGACACGAACAGCCACTCTAAATGTGCCCAGAAATAACAAAATCACAAATAAGCCAACGATTCTAATTTTTAAAAAACAGGAAAAAGGGAAGTAAAGTTAGAGATTCTAAAATAAGATGTACCACAGGGAACTTTCCATTTAAGGCAACAAAGTAGTTTCTTGAAAAGAAATAAAAAGTCAATTTCTTCAGGTCTAGCTTTTAAAGGAGAATAGGTTTGATTAGATACTCCTTAGTTATTGGTTAAAAAGTCATAAATGTCTCCAAAATAACATCCCAGAGTGAAATCATGTCAAATTTGTCATGACTACATTTTTTGGTCTCCTGTAGTCTCCTCTCTTCCATTTTACCCTCCCGTTTACACAAATCCTTGCTCTCAGTGATTAAAAACTCCTGAATCTAGCATCCTTCTTTCTTTCCTTTTATAGAAACCCCGTTTCTCTCTCCAGGTGTATTCCTAAGCCAGTGGTGATAAAGACCTTCATTTAGCTCCTTCCAGTGTCTTCCCCCAAGTGCTGCCCCTATCACCTAGCCCCTGAGGACTCATACAGGATTGCAGAAGTTAGAACACAGGCTGGGGTCTCGCTCTAAGTCTGAGCTCAGCCGTAAGAAATCACCAGAAAAGAATAGCAGCCACTCTTTTTTTGAAAGGTAGAAATTAATGATCACAGGCATGAGCAAGTCAATCCTGTCACCAATTCCTCATTGAAAGCTGTCTACAGTTTTCTAAACCAGGTGTCCTAGACATGCTTGCTTACATTAAGAATGCCTGAGAGGGGGCAGAGAAGGGATACAGGAGTGGAATCATTTGTAAACTGGATTCAGTGGTCTATAAATGCTTCATGGAGGGAACTTTTGCTAACTCATCCTCTTCCAAAGAACCCAATCATTTTTTTCCCTTCAAAGTTGAAGGAAAACTGCTACCTTGATACACTAAAGAGGAGACAGAGACTAAAGTCTAAAGGAAGTAAGAGTAGTAACATAGTAATAGTAATAGTAACATACCTCTTGATGGGAGAAACAAAACACAAAGCATTTTTAGCTCCATCGAGTATGGGTTCTTTGGTTATTACTGTCATCATGTGAAAATATAAACTGATGCTGTAAATACAGTCCTTGGAAACAACCAATACTTGTGGAAATCCAAGTATGTTATCATTCACTGACAGCCACTAATGAAGACAGGGGAGCTTACTTCAAACCAACAAATACTTAGCACTGACAATAGAAATATAAACAGAGCCTTAATTAATTAATTCCCTAATTGTCTGTCCTGCTCTATCATCCGCACCCCTGCTTCGACTTTAGCTATAACATATGCACAAGACTTGCTTCTTTCAGCTTTGTGATAATCACTTATCCATGTGCTCAGTGCGGGCAGCCATCTGCCCTGGAAGTCTCCCTCCCTCTTATGTGTATATATGGTTTCATTCTTTTGTTACTTCCTCTGTTTTCTGCCAATTCCTATGCCTGGAAATGTTTACTTATTGGTATGGATAGCTTATCTGGCGTCCACTGTTGGAAGTATTTCAGTTACTATGAAATGGGAAGTGATCGATTGGTAATTCTGCAGTTATGAGTAGAACTCCCTGGACTCTCCATTTTGCTCTTTGTGACAGCAGACTCTCAGCTGTCCCTGTGCCCTGGCTCACCAACATTACTATCCCAGCAGTCAGAAAGCAGAGAGATTGCTTTCACTCTCCCTTTTCTCAGGGAAGGACAATCAGTTTTTTATTAAAGCACTAATAATGATTCTGTCTTTTCTTCCTTTTGAAAGAGGAGGCCGTGTTAGAAACTTTAATGTGGTGACTTCAAGTTGTGTGATGTTAAAGGAGGGTGGATGGTTTGTATTGCAAGGATGTGCCTGTTGGTGGGAGTTGGCCGAGTTGAGGGGCCAAACTGAAAGACTCACTGAGCAGGAAGGACAGGGCAGAAGGCGATGGGTTGGAGCTATCAACTGGAGAGGCACGTAGCCCAGAGAATCAGCATTAGTGGCCGCAGTGGCTCAGCCAAGATCCTAGTGCTGAGCTCTAGGCTCTTCCCATGCTTTGCTGGCGAGGGCAGCCCTGGCTCTCAAGAGTTGCTTGTAGCCAGAATTTGAACCAGAGCCTGCTTAGAAATCCCGTATCTGAGATTGGCTAAATGGAGATACCCCCATAAGGGGTGTGTGTGTGTGTGTGTGTGTGTGTGTGTGTGTGTGTGTGTTTACTGTTACCTGCTTACGCATATGTTTGTGCAATGTTGTTGATATTCCTTCAGATTACCTTGCATATCATAGTTACTATAAATGTTTGCAGAAAGTTACTGAGGATTGCGAAAGACCATTTACTCCTGTCTATACCACGTGAAGCAGGTACCTGCTGACATCCTGTCACCCTTTATTTGATAGGTCTTCTTTGGGTCATATGGGTGAATAACCAGTCCATGGTTCCTGCTTTGGAGAACAAACGTTTTGTTTGAGGAAACAAAATATATACATTATAAACAATAAGAGAAAAGTGCTTACATAATGGATACAAATGAAAGGTGTGGTAAAGATTGAGAGGAGATGCAGAATAGTCCCATTGTGCTAGAATGTGCTCATCTCCTCTGTTTCTCTTCCCCCAGCCCCTCATAATGATGGGAGAGTTGTATCGATTCTCTCTATAGAAATTTGCTTGGCAAAGACGAGCTTGCAGAGCAGGCCCAAGAGAATGGGAAATCATCATATGGTCACAGAAAACATTGGGGACAGATTGGCCAGACCAAAAAGAGTGCATGTGTTAGGATGTGGTGAGATGGAAGAAGAGGTAAGTTAGACAGGTTGCCTCTCCAGGCACTGTGTGCCTCTTTCCTAATAGCTGATAAAGTGGATTCTCTAGGCACCTGCTTTGATTTTCTATTTGACTATACCTGCCTAGACAAAGACATACTCTGGCAACCAGAGAGACCTTCCACTCTGCTTGTTAAAGCTGAGGATTGATTAGCAAGCTTGGCTCCTTAATTGTCATTACTGGCTCTGGTCCTTTTAAAATACCCCCTTGCATTTGCAAGGTGTCCTGCCTCCCTTTTCCCTCCCGTGTTCTACAGTGTTACCCTGCCTAGACCTCCCTGCACCTGGCCTCTTCCTGCCAGCACCACAGTGGCTGGCAGACTTCTTCAGTTTGGTTGGGTTTCTCATTAGAAGCTGTTCTTGAGGCTTTTCCACAGCGGTCTCACAGCAGCAGTGAATTTGTTCTGGATTTGTTGTGGAACCACCTTGTGCCAAGCCAGGTGCCAAAAGTGATAGAAATCTGAGCTCTCTTAATTTCTGCAACAATCATTGAAAGTGCAATCGCTTAATGTATGTTTATTGAGCATGTTGTATGACAAGGCCTGCAGGAATGTACCAGCAAACAGTAAGTAAAGACATGGATTCTTCCCACAGATAACTTAATGTTTAGCTAAACCCATACTTCTAGTGGCAGAGATTGAGTCCAGAGGAGGGAATAAAATTTGTCCTGGATTTAAATGTGAATCTAGGTCTTTCTGTCCCCAAAGTTATTATTATTTTTTAATTCCCCGACTGCATCTGCCTGGTTCTTTTTTTATATTTTAAATCAAAATTAATTTGAAATCAATTATTCTCAGCAATTTTTCATTTGAAGGCAAGCAGACAATCAGACCATTTAAGCCAGAGTGAATCTTCTATGACAAATTATCACCTAAAGTAAGGAAATCTTTTTGAGATGTTGTGTTCTGCTCTGGATGGAGTTTTCAGCTGCTTTAGAGCTGCCTTCTGGGGTCTCTCCAGGTCCAGGTGTCCATTGCCGCCAAGTGGCTTGTTGCTCATTATTGCATTTAGTTCTATAGCAACGACTCCACCAGTGTCTTTATTAAAACTTGCTCCAGGCTAGCGTTTTTCCCTCGGGTCAGTAATGAGTTTAGAGGAGTGGATGTGGAAATGAGATTTGTTCTCACCAGTGGAGTGAATTATGTCTTGTTGGGGCCCCCGGGCTAATATTTCAAATTTGCCACAAGGTACTTCATCAAAAATTCGATTTTGGTTCCAAAAGGACCATGCATGCCTATTAGCAAATTCAGAGCATGCCTTTAAACTGTACTTTTTTTTCTTCCCCTGGCTCCATCCACTGAAGGCTTTGGAATTAGCAGTTTGTGAACGCGGTCCATTTCCACCGGCCAGTGAAGGGCACACCAAAGAAGGGCAGCCCTTTTATCTGGCAAGGCTGACCTGTGACAACGGCGGTGAACCAAATGCAGAACCGCCCCAATGCGCTGCCCAGGAGGCGTGCATCCCCACCCAGGCACCAGTACCGCTCCAGACACACTCGTGTGGCAGGAAGTGCGCTTGCTGTCTTTTAAATCTTCATGCCTCAGTCTTTGCCAGGACTCATTTTAATCCCATTGAGACTTGTGGATTTAAATACTCTCCAATTGGTCCTGCAATGTTGCAAAGAAGCCAAATGCAGAGATGGGTCTATGAGGAAACAGGGCTTCACATCAAAGCACTAGTTTTCGGAGAGTCAAGATCCCAGAAGTTCTAGATTGTTGGATAGGACCTCAGTGGCTGGTTATCCTCACAGGTGTTGCCTGTGGTGGGAAAGGCGGGGGGGAAGTGTCCTGCATGATGATCGCTATGCCCACATGCCCTCTCAACGCCCCACACTGCTTCTGCTACCTTCCAGATAAAAGATTGTATTCTAGAGGAAGGGTGACTGTTATTTTGACATGAAAGACAGAAAGGGCGGGGAAATCCCTACCCTATGACAGGCTGCATCAGAACTGGCTTGACCATCTTGTGAATGTCCCTCCTTTGCCTCCTACTCCCTGTTACATTCATAGCATCAAGATTTTGCTTGCCTCTCAAATCTTGGCCAAGTTGTCATAAGTTACACCTAGTCTAGCTCTGGGAGGAAAAAAAAAAAAGGTTCTATTGATACTATTCCAGTTCTTCTTGCCGAGTCAAATTTTCTTTCATTTAGTAATCTGCGCGTTTGGGCAGATGTTGGCCTTGATTGGAGGTGTAGTTCCATACAGAGATGCACTAGACAGGAGTAGAGGGCGCTGCTGGGCACAAGCCTGTTCTGCACAAACACATTTTTGGTGAGGTGCACTTTATTGAGAGAGGACTTCCAGCCTGGGTCTAACTGCTCTATGATGAAACAAACAGGAATGACAGTCACTGTCCTTATCAAGATGTGTCTTAGTCGAGTTTTAGAAGTTACCATGCATATAGCACAGTATTTCTCTTTAAACAAACGGTATTTACAACTAGTGCAGAGTTTCAGATGCCACTGGACAGGCACTGAGATATTAAATCCGTGCTGCAGACGCATTGGTGGGCGGGGGCAGCGCGGGGCTGGCCCAGCTGCCTGCAAGGAACGACTTTGTATAGTGACAGATGGTAATTAGACTTATCATGGCCACCATCCATAATATATAAATATTGAATCACGAGGTTGTACACCTGAAACTAATACAATAGTGTATGTCAATTATTCCTCAATAATAATAAAAAAATGCTATGCGTATCATTAACAATGTGAGATGGTCCCTACATCCCATGAAGCTGGCAGCCTCTGGATCTTGGTTTGTGTATTTGTACCGGCTGTTAATTGCTAATAAATTGCCAGGCATAGGTCATGCTGTGTAGGCATCAGTCCTTCATTTAGGAAGGTCTGAGGCTGTCTATGAGTATGAAAAGGCAAGTGATAAACAAAAACTGGAGAAATCTCAGCATCCTCACTAAATATGCAAACCCAGTTATGTTTCTGGTAGTGAAAGCAAAATTTATTAGTGAGAAAACAAATTTGCCCAATAAAAAAAGGAGCCTTTAGTGGGGAAAGCAGAGAGAGAAGGAAGGCCCCCAAAAAAGATTGAAGAAAGAGAAAACATTAAGAAAAAATCAAAGCCTTTTTAAAAAGATGAATTAGAGATTAGGCATGATGGGACTGTAAATGTCTTCCTTGTTCTAGACAAGGAGAAAGGAGGGAAGCGATGCTATATTCCATGTTAGGGAAATGCAGATATTGGGCCAGGGTTTAGTCAACCACAATCCAAAACCAAATTTAGGCACTGCCTGTTTTTATAGAGCCTGCAAGGAAGAATGATTTTATGTCTTAAAAGGGTTGAAAAAAAAATCAAAAGAAAAATATTTTGTGACATGTGAAAATTACATGAAATTCAAATTTCAGTGTCCATAAATAAAGTTTCCTTGGCATTCAGCCACACCCATATGTTTACACATTGTCTATGGTTGCTTATTCATTAAAATGATGGAGAAGACAAGTTGCTACAGATAGTGTATGGCCTACAAAGCCTCGTCTTTACTATCGGCCCTTTATAGAAACAGTTGGCAGAACTTTGTACTGGTATGTGCATTCAGACCAACTGGTAATTCATTTATATGGTCTTTAAACCCTTCTGGCTCTTCTGTGTCTAGTGTTCTCTTTGCAGAAGCTAATCCCCTTACCTGTCTTCCCACCTGTCCACCCTGAGTGGCCAGTCGTAGCAGCCCTGACCATCCCACTGCCTGGACCTTATGGCCTTCAGGCTGAATTCTGTCAGTTAGTCCTTCTAAATATCTTTGTGAATTATCTACTTAGCTCCCTTTTTGATGCTTCCACCTTCATCCAAGCCACTGTCGTCTCGGGCCTGGATCACAGCAGAAGCTCTGCCGAATGGATCTCTCGCATCCACTCTTGCATTTGCTCAGTTTAAAATTCACATTCACTCGTGATCATTGCTACTTCTCTGTGTATGACTCTTCACACTGTTCTCATATTTCTTACAGTTGTGTCCCAAACCTTTCAGGTCTCCCCTGAGACTTTGAACAATTGGTTTTCTGCCAGCTCAGCAGCCCTATTTGCTCCCCTCAATCTCTTTGTTCTGGTCATGTGGACGTCTTGCAATTTCTCTGGGGTGAACCTGCAGTCATTTTCCAAACCAAGACACTTGTGAAAGTGAACAGGGGGCATTGTTTAGAATTAGGCGGGGCAACAGGCTATAACCAGCGCAGGCCCGGACAAACCAAGGCATAAAGTCACCCTATGTTTCTTAACGTGCCATACTCCTTTTGACCTCAAGCTTTTGAGGGTGACTTTTCTTTACCTGGAATTCTCTCACAGTCTCATTCTTTACATCTTAGCTCACATGCCCACGGCCTCAGAGGAGCTTTCTAGGACTCCACAGGTTAAGGAATAGACACTCAGAGAACCTTTGCAATCCTCAGTCATAATTGCATTATAACTCATAGTATAGTTTATACAGAAGAGTAGGGTGACCAACCATCTTGATCTGCCCAGGACTGAGGAGGTTCCCAGGACATGAGACTTTCAGTGCTAAAACCAGGTAAATTCCAGGTCACTATCTGAGAATGTCATTTCCTCAATGGCAAAGGCCGTTATTTGTCTTGTTCCCCACTGTATCCTCTGAAGCGAGCATAGTTCCTTGTAAGTTAGAGATGCTTAATAACCTTCAGGTGGTTGAATGAATTAAGGAAGAAGGGAATAAAATCAAAGATAAGTTAAATAGCTTCCAGGTGGGCTTATTAAGGATGCCTGGTATATTGGTTCCATTTCAGGCTGCAAGGCAAGTTCTGGCTGTGGTCTGAGGTTACCAAGAGTATTTCAGGAGATGAGAAAACTCTCATAATAGCACTTGCTCTCTTTCCACTATTAAGTAATATCTGGAAAGGATTTGAAGGTTATTGCTATGCATGAATGTTTGTATGGCCCCAAAATTCATATGTTAAATCGTGATGTCTAATGTGATGGTATTCAGCTGTAGGGCCTTTGGGAGGTGACTAGGTCATGAGGATGGAGCCCTCAGGAATGAGATTAGTGCCCTTCTAAAAGAGACCCCAGAGAGCTCCCTTATCACTTCCATACTGTGAGGAAACTGGGAAAAGATGACCATCTATGAACAAGGAAGCAGGTCTCACCAGACATTGAATACACCAGTGCCTTGATCTTGGACTTCCCAGATTTCAGAATTGTGGGAAATAAATTTCTGTTGTTTATAGGCCACCCAGTCTATGTTGTTCTGCTGTAGCAGCTCAAATGGGCTGAGATAGTCATTAATAATATGGTATGAATGGCTACTGTAGTTTAATGTGTTACCCACTCTAGGAGCAATTGTATTTTTAATAAGAAACCCAACCTTCATTCATATTATTAACTCATAATGACAGCTATTTTGACCTGGGAATACAAGATGAGGTTTGGGGGTTACAAACGGGAGTGTGGAGGAAGACCACCTTCAGACGGCCCCCCCCAAATACCGCCCTGTAGGGGGCTGCCTGCTCTGCCTGGATGTTAGACTCCAGGCCTGTGGGCTCTGAAAGGGCAATGAGCCACAATCACATCAAAATAGTTTAGGTAGCGTACCATGGGCCAGCGGTCTAATTGTTTTCTCTCAAATTATCCAGACCAATCTTTCCTCTCCCCAGTTTTGGAGAGGTTATTCCCACCCACCGTGTTTCTGGCATCTGCACTTGGCAGCCGATGAGAAGTTTGCACTGGGAGAGATGAGATGATCAGAAAGGCACAGTAGAGCTTTCCAATTGGTAAAATGTTGGATAATAGGATTTTCAGTGTTTCCTTTGGACAATATAAATTCAATAAATGAGAGCCCAAGATTCCTATGAATTGAAGGCTTCTGACCATTCAATCCATGCTTGTTTCATAAAATAATAGGTTATTAGGCACAAAAAAAACCACATCTGAGATTCTCATTTTGTAGATGGGGAAACTGAGGTTCATCGAAGTTAAGGTCTCGACCACATTTTATGGCACATTCATACCACACTGGGAGTTGGATCCAAATCTCCTAATTCTAAGTGTTGTGCCGCCCTAACACCACATCTGCACTTTATTATGAAAGCTTATTGACATACAGAAAAGTTGAAGAAATTGTACAGTGATCGCCCATATACCCACTACCTTAATTTTACAATGAGCTATTTTACTATATTTGCTGTATCACATATCTATCCATCCTATTGTTGAAGTATTTCAAAGTCAGTTGCAGCCATCAATACACTTCACCCCTGACTACTTCAGCATGCAGATCTTTACCTAGAGTTTGATATTTGTTTTCCATTATTTTTTAATGTAAAATGTATACACAGTGAAATGAACACTAGTTTTATAAATATGTACACCTGTGTATCTTAAACCCCTATAGTGCTTTGCTTTTTCCATTTCAAAGATTGTAAAACATATTACATTTTGCTTAAATAATCATTTTTGAATCATTTGTGCTAGAAGGTGTACTTGCTTATTTAGAAACATTTTTTACAGGAAATGGATTTGCATAACATCAAGCTATAGTTTTTAAAGTAGCTTTTATAAGGTGCTGTGTTCAAGTGGTTGCTAAAAGGAGATTCTATGCACATTCTTTAATTTCATGACAGATGAAGTCTTGAAGTCAAGAAAATGCACTGGAGTGGGAGAGGAATAGAGATACTCAAATGGAATACACAAAGGTCAGAGTCTTGTAGAAATTTTAGCATCCTTCCCAGCTCAGTGTATAACTACCGGTGCACAGCACCCTGCCTGCCTCTCCTCATCCCCACTCTGCATCTCAAAAGGGCAAATTACCTGGAAATTTCAAACTGAGTGGGGAGTGACATAAGAAAAAGGGACAAAAAAGTCACAAGTTCTTTGCTTCTCCTGTAGGAATGTTCTATTTGACTACAGTCTCCCCGCCCCCCCACACACACACCCCTTTTGCTTCTATGGAAACAAATTAAAAAAAAAAAAAAACTAGAGCAGTTTTGAGAGACAGATGCTGAAAAATGATATTCCATACTCTTTTCCCCAGCTTCCTTCCCACATCCTGCAGAGTATATGAGGAGCTCCTGCTCCCACATGTGCAAGTACACACACACACACACACCTGCTTGTACCAAGGAGACAAAGATGATTGGGAAATTTTGGTGACTGAAGCTGTGGGTAGCTAGTGGTTCATCACTGTCCAGGTATGATGGGGAATTCTGTACCAATAGCAGAACCTCGAAGCATTTTAACTGCCAATCCCTCATGCCAGAAGGTAAAGATAAATCACAGGAGCACTTGGTGCAGCCCCTTCTAGTAAGCAGATTCACCCCACCATGGGAGGTCTGTTGGTCAGAGCAGGGGGCAGTAGCACACCCAAGACAGTCAAAGGCCCACACCTCAGCTGGCTTCCTAGAGCAGAATTTATGGGCAGCAATAAAATTGGAATGGTATGATAGCTTGTTTTTAAAGCAGAGAAGGGGAAGGGAGAAAGAACGGAACAGGAATATTCTGGAAATCTTTCTGTGGGTGATCCAGAAAACCATTTTAGAGAAAACAGAACATTTCAAACAGCTGGGCCTTCAGCCAAGGCAGATGGTCCAAAATGAGGAATGGGAGAGCAGTGCAAATAAAATCAAGTTGCTGGCTATGGCAGCGCTGAATGAATGTGTCGTGGTTGTGTTGGGTGCAAGTCTATCAGTGCTGACCCTGCATTTAAAAAGCACACATTTAGGTCTTCTCTCTTGGCATCTGAGCCTGGCCAACTCCAGAGACCTGCATGTACCATGGGCTGGTGTGGAAGCTGCTCTTTTTTTGCCAAGGAGGTCCAAATGCCCTAATGAAAACTCTAAATGATCAACATACAGAAGAAAGTGAGTGGTGCCAACTTACTGCAGTCTTGGTGGTTTGCCAAGAGAGAGCTAAGCTTGTGGTTAGAATTCAAATCACCAGGCAGGATAGGGAACTCCATAGTTTTTGGCGAGAGCAGGGTCCAAAGGCATAAGAAAAACTGAGGGAAAAATTTCAGAGTGAAACAGAACATTAATATGAACAGTCATCCCTGATTATAATCAGAGCTGGCTATTTTTAGTGTATTTCTGATGAGTCTGCTTCACTGTACGCATACCAGAATGGTACAGTGAATGGTATTTGTGGTCTATTGGCCAGTAGCTGAAGAGATACATTTCCATGGGAGTGTGTATACAGGGAGTGCTGAGACTGACCTATGGTAGATTCTTCCACATCTACGAAAAACAAACCACTTTCATTAATAATATGTGTGTTTGTGTGTGGGGGGGTATGTGTGTGTGCGTTTGCTTGCGTGTGCTAATGAACTCTGTTTTCCAAATGCAAGGAATAGAACGTTTTATGGCTAGATAGCCATCCCCAAATCATGGTTTAGAAACTGAGGTGCAGCTGGATGGGTTATGACACTGAGCTAGCTTGTGTATTAATGAATAGGGCCTAGGTCACAGGTTTCAAAAGACAGAACATTTGATTTTTATTGGAATGGATTTGCATGGGGCAGGGGTATCTTTACAGACTCAACCATGTAAGAAAAAACAAAATACCATAACCCAGCTCTGTAGATGTATTCTACATCAGGTGACATGGGTACTTTGGCAAGTTTTATCCCCACTCTGCAGCAAAACTGGCATTTCCTCTTCCGATATATACTTAGAAGTCGTAATTTCCTCCAAAAATAAGTTGTATAGTCCCCTTTATAACCTGATGGGCTGGACAATGAGCTGCATTTGTACCTGCTGCTTCAGCTAGTTGGGTTCTGCCGATCACATGCCTGCCATGGGCTAGGTGCTACTGGAGATGCAAAAGAAGAGGAAAGCTAGATTCTGTCTTCGAGGGCTTGACAATCTTAATAAAGACATCAGAAGAAAGGATAAGAAACAAACCATTCAGTAAGAATCAATAATGAGACAAGGTATGAATTTGACCCCAGGGATTATTTGTGTTAGAACAGTTCTTAGATGTTTGAGCTTGATGTTCTCTATCACCATGATCTTTGGTGACTCTTTTGTATTCTTGGGGTGCTAATTTCCAAGACATTATTAATTAAGGATGATATCTTTACATTGGGGTACCACCAGTTTATTAATATAGCTTCTTTTTTTTAAGATTTTATTTATTTATTAGAGAGAGAGAGAGACAGTCAGCGAGAGAGGGAACACAAGCAGGGGGAGTGGGAGAGGAAGAAGCAGGCTTCCCAGCGGAGGAGCCTGATGTGGGGCTTGATCCCAGAATTCCAGGATCACGCCCTGAGCCAAAGGCGGACGCTTAACGACTGAGCCACCCAGGCGCCCCTATTAATATAGCTTCTTGTCAGTGTCAGCTATTGTGCTTACAAAGCGTATGATGTTTTTTCATCAAACACAGGTAATTTAAGGGAAAGTGAGCAAGTTTTTCTTTGTTTGTTTGTTTTGTTTTTTTCTTCTTTCTTTTCTTCTGTCTTTTGACTGACAAGGTTAATCTGTTTCACACAATCTTTATCATTTAAAGCCAGGCTACACCTGTCAGTGTTTTGCTATTCTTTCGGGATGTAAATAATAACTGCAATTCACAGAGCAGTCCTGTTGTTAGGTCAATACAACCTATAATTCCCAAGCCTGGTTCTGCATCAGCATTTCCTAGGGAAGGAATTTCTTGAAACTCCCTGTTGGTGTAGGCCACGTAGAGAAGGATCAGTGAATGAATAATTTTCAGCTGGGCCTCCTGTGTGTGGCCTTTTGTTGCCTACAGCGTTATGGTTTTAAGAGAGGCCTTTGGCAAAACTCTGATTGTTGTGAATACCCCCTTAGAATAGTCCACCTTTCAAAGGGCTTTCCTATTCATAATTTTCTTTGATTTTCCTAATTCTCCACTGGAAGGGGGATGAACTGGATCTTTTCCCATTTTACATCTCATAAAAGAGAACCAACAAGAACAGTTGAATGTGTCAAGGTGACGTATAGACCTTTAGCCATGCAATGGTGATCACTCACAATTTCCTGACCTCAAGCTTAGATGCTCATGCTATCTCTGGTACAAGACGTAAAACTGGCTTATGTGATTGCTTTTGCTGACGATTGCATATAGGATTTGGGGGCCAAGTCACACATATTTGACTTTTTGGTTAGCAATGATTTAGAAGCTAAATGGAATATTTTAAAAATGATCAATAGACCTTAACCTTACATTATATGCAAAATTAAGTCAAAATGAATCATAGGCTTCAAAGTAGGAGTTAAAACTATAGAACTCATAGAAAAAAAGCACAGTAATAAACTTTTGTGACTTTGGGTTAAGAAATGGTTTCTTAGATATACCAAAACCATAGGTGACAAAAATTACATAAATTGGACTTCATCAAAATTAAAAGCTTCTAAGCTTCAAATGATGCCATCAAGACAGTGAAGACAACCCACACGATGGGAGAAAAATTTGCATATCATGCCATATATCTGATAATAGACTTACATGTAGAACATATAAAGAACTGTTACAAACTTAACTATGACAAGATAAATAACACAGTTATAAAATCGGCAAAGACTTTGGGGTCTTTTCCAACACCGACAACCAGTCCTCCACTCCCTGACACCAGCTGGGTATCCACCAACTTAATTCAATTTTGACACTGTCTTCCTGGAGATAGCATCAGAACTCACAAGTTAAAGGACTCAGTCCCACAAGACTGCCTCCAATTCAGACACCAACTGTGAGTCTCAAGTTGCCCATGTTTCTGACCAGTCAGCTATAAATTGGGGATTCCCACAACCCCCTCCTCAGATTTGATAATTTGGTAGAGTGTTGGCTTAGAACTTAAGAAGGCACTTTACTACGTTTACTGGTTTATTATGAAGGATATAAAGGAACAACCAGATGAAGAGGTTCACAGGAAAAGTTCCCAAAGGGTCCTGAATTTCAGCAGTTTCTTTTTGTGGAATTGGGGTACACCGTACACCTAGCACATGACTGGATTCACCAACTCAGGAGCTCTCTGAACTCCACCATTTAGGGCTTTTTATGGAAGTTACATAACATAGATATGATTAATTAAATCATTGGTAATTCAACCTCTAGCCTCTCTACCCTCCTGGGAGGTCAGGAATGAGGCTGAAAATTCCAACCTTCTAAGCATGCCTTGGTCTTTCTAGGGATCAGTTCTGATCCTCAGGCTATTTAGGGGCTCCCAGCTACCAGTCTTCTCATTAGCATATAAAAGATACTTATCACTTTGGCATTTCCAAGGGTTCTAGTAGCTTGTGACAGGAGCAAGGAGGAAGGCTTTTTTTTTTTTTTAATACTGCAAATTTAAATAGACATTTGAACAAGAAGACTTGCAAATGACAAAGAGGTGCATGAAAGATGCTCAGCATCTCTAGTATTTAGGGAAATGTAAATATAAACCACAATGAGACACTACTTCATACCCATTAGAATGGCTGTAATAAAATGATAGACAATAATCAGTGTTGGAAAGGATGTGAAGAAATTGGGACCCTCATTCATTGCTGATGGGAATGTGAAATGGTGCAGATACTTCGGAAAACAGTTTGGTAGTTCCTCGAATTGCTAAATATAGTTTCCATATGACCCAGTAATTCCATTCCTAGGTATAATCGAAGAGAAATAAAAACATATGTCCACACAAAAGACTTCTACACAGATGCACAAAATGGCATCATTAACAATAACCAAAATATGAAAAGAACACAGATGTCCATAAACTGATGAATAGGTAAATAAATGTTATATATTCATGCAATGGATTATTATTTGGCAATAAAACAGAATGAACTGATGCATGCTATAACGTAGACAAACCTTGAAAATATTATGGTAGATGAAATAAGCTGATCAGAAAGGACCACATGTGGTATGACTCCACTTAAATGAAATATCCGGAAGTGTAATGTCTATAGACAGAAAGTAGATGAGCAATTGTCTGTGGCTGGGGCCAGGGGAGAAATGGGGAGTGACTGTTTTTGGGTAAGAGGTTTCCTCCTGGGATGATAAAATATTCTAAATTTAAGATTGTAAGGATGGTGCACAACTCTGTGAAAATACTAAAAACCATTGAATTGTACACTTTGGATAAATTTTATGATATGTGAATTACCTCTCTATAAAAATATTTTTTAAAAAATCAACAAATGGTACCTCCCGGAATTGGGCCATCCCTACAAAGATTAGGGATATAGAATTAAGTCTCCAAGCACTGTAATTCCTTCTGATGAATTTGGTCAACTAGAACTTGAAGTCAGCTCTCCTTATAAATAAACAAAACTGCTGCTGTAAGAGCTAATTGGCAGTATTGCCATATTGGCTTTGCCAGGAAGCAAGAAGTCATGGTGATTCTGAAATTAACAGCCAAAATATATTGATAAATTTTATTTGAGGTTTTTTCCCCCCTTCTGCTTGTATATGTAGCTTATTTGCAAGCAAATAAAACGCTTAATACACCTGGAAAAAACAACTGCAACTTTTGCCTTTTGTACAAAATTTCAAATTAAGAAAAAAATGGAGAGCACCATGATTTTATTTGTATGTTTTTGTTTACCTGTTTAATGCTTAAGAAACATAATAAATCCTATTTCCTAGTATATTAGTTTTCTAGGGCTGCCATGAAAAAGCACTACAAACTGTATGGTCTGAATAACAGAAGTGTATTGTCTCACTGTTCTGAAGGCTAGACATCCAAGATCAAGCTGTTGGCACGACAGGGCTGGCTCCTTCTGAGGGCTGTAAGTTCTATTTTTCTCTTATAGCTTCTATTTCTCTTATAGCTTCTATTTTGCGTTCTATTTTTCTCTTATAGCTTCTGATAGCCTCAATGTTCCTTGGCATATAGATGGCCTTCTCTCTGTGTCTCCACAGCATCTTCCATCTATGCATTTCTGCCTCTGTGTCCAATTTCACCCTTCTTATAAGGGCACAAGCATATTCATTAGGTCCCATTCTAATGATCTTAAATTGGTCATCTGAAAAGACTCTAATTCCAGATAAAGTCACATTCACAAGTACTGAGGGTCAGGACTTCATCATCTTTTGTGGGAACACAATTCAATCCATAACACTAAGTCATGTCCTAGGATTTATATTTTTTTATATCCTTTTGGCCTAGCTGAATTTATAATTTTTGTGAATGGTATCCACTGGAATGGGGCAAGAGGGATGCTCTCTTAGGATCATCCATGTATTAAGTGAACTTTGTGTTTACCCTTTGATTGACATTGTCATTTTACATTTGGTGACTTTCTGTAAAAACCACATGAAAAATCCTCAGTGTTCTAAGTCTGCAGAGAAAAATGATGAAAATGATTATATAATCAGGAAGTTTGATCATCCTCTGGTTTTGTGTCACTTGTCTCCAGAATGTTGCTTTTATGGATTGCCAAGAAATATGTGTATGTTACTATTTATTAGATCTACTCAGCCTGTAGATTGAAGATAAAGAGTACAAGGATAAAGCAAATTTACCATATTCACATACTTACTTAAAAGAAAAAGAGAACTCCAAGCCACTTCTGATCACAAGTGTTTTGAACCAGTGAAATGAATTACTGAAAGTGTAGGCAGTGATGTTTTTCTTTAGCAGTTGGTACTTTGGCTAAAAATAAATCAGTCAAAAATCAGAAAGAGAAGAAGGTAAGTAAGGTCTGTGAAGAAATCTAAAAGATAGTCTTTGTTGGACTGGATCATTCCCATTAGTGCATTAACATGTTCTCCATTCTCCCTCACATACACGTGCAAACGTATGTGATACTACGTACGTATAACTCAACCTTAGTTATCCTCTAGCTATTCTCCCATTTCTTTGTCCTTTTGCTGCCAAAATTCCCTAAAGGAGAAATTATTTCCAGTTTTGTTTTTTGTTTGTTTGGTTGGTTGGTTTTTCCCTCCCTCATTTTCTCTCGAAGCCTCTCCAGCAGGCTTCTACCCCAACCCACTTTTGTGAAGGTCAGCAACAACTGCCACATTCCCAAATTCAAGAGACACTGCTAGTTCACCTCTTATTCGTCAGAACTTGGGCACATGTGATCACTTTCCCTTCCTCAAAACCCTTTCTTTGCTTGGCTTCCAGAACTCCACTAGTTCCTGGTTTTCTCTTTCTTCACTGATCACTCCTTCCAGTCTGTGGGGGCCTCCTCATCTCCCTGATCTCTCAACTCTGAAGTGTTCCAGGCCTCAGTTTTTGAATTTGACTTGTGTCTACACCCACTCCCCGAATGATCTTATCCAGGATCAGGCCTAAAATATTACCTGTGTGCCATCAACTCCCAAATTTATATCTTCAGCCTAGACCTTCCCTTGAATGCCATACACCTATGTCCAACTACCTACTGAACATCAACACTTAGATATTTCATTGGCATCTCAAGCTTAACATAGCCCAAACTGAAATCTCCATCAGTCCTTCCTTCCTAATGTGTCCACATCCATCACAGGCAACTCCATCCCATTTAGTGCTTTATTTCAAAAATCTTGGAGTTTTTGCCCCTCTTACATTCCATATGTGATCTATTAGCAAATCCTGATGGCTCCAAACTGAAAATATATGTAGGATGTTAACTGTTTCCCACCATCTCCCATCACTATTGTTTCCATCATTTCTCATCTAAACTTCCAAATGGCTCTCCGTGCTTCTGCTTTTGCTGTCTCTTCTCCAGAACTAGTCTCAACACAGAAGCCACAGGGGTCCTTAAAAAGTATAAGTCAGAGTAAACCCTCCCATGATTTTCTGTCTTATCCACAGTAAAAGCCAAAGTCATTACAATGGCCTATAGCTGCCACACCCGTGGCCCCTTCTCCTTATTTCCCTGATATTATTCCCTGCTGTCTCCCTCCCTGAGCTCAAGGCACACTGGCCTCCTTGCTACTCTTAGAACTTGTCAGGTATGCTCCTGCCTCAGGTCCTTTGATATCAGCAGTTATCTTTGTCTGGAAAGCCATGTTCATGGCTTATTCCCCTGATCCCTTGGGTCTTTGTTCAAATGGCACCTACTAGGTAAGACCCACCCTACCTGTATGGTTTTAAGTTACCACTTGCAAGTGCTGGCTTCTGCTGTTCCTCCTCTCTGCTTTATTCTTCTCTGTAGCACTCATTGCCATCAAATATGCTGTCTCTTTTACTTATTTTATTAATTGTTCCTACCCTCCCAGAAGAATGTAAGCTTCTAGGAGATAGGGATATTTGTTTTGTTTACTGCTATATTCTCAATGCCTGGAACAGTGAATGAAATAGGTTAGGAAGTAAGTAAAAACTTTCTGGATGAATGAATGTATAGTTCTTAACCTTTTTTGGTTCAAAGGTCTGTGAACTATTTGAAGATTTGATGAAATTTATGGAAACTGTCCCAGGAAAAATAAATGCTATATGTACATAATTTGGTACCTAAATTCTGAGGACAATATATTCCTTGAAATCCATCCAGGGACCCTTTACCTGCCCAGGAACTCCCAGTTAATCATCTCTGGCCCAGAAAAGGAGGTAAAATGCAAAACCAACTTTACTATTGTCAGTTTGATGCTATTCCTACTACACAAGTTTTTTTGTTGTTGTTGTTCATTTTGCTATTGTGCCCTTAATATTGAGTTTTAGAAAGATGGAAATCATTTTTTTGAGAAACCTATGCAGCTTTTTCCCTGTACCACCCCTCCCTACCCACCCTAAGAGCTCATTTTCCTTTCTCTCTTCTCTTCCCAAGGCATTTCTCTAACTTTCATAAACCTTAAAGAGGAAATGACTGCAAGATCATAATTGGAAGAGGCTTAGGTAAATGGGC
Organism: Ailuropoda melanoleuca; assembly: GCF_002007445.2. Lineage (NCBI taxonomy): Eukaryota > Metazoa > Chordata > Mammalia > Carnivora > Ursidae > Ailuropoda > Ailuropoda melanoleuca. The sequence continues at coordinate 101,130,501 of NC_048221.1, forward strand.
CAGGAGTGAAACAATTTTAATTCCTGCCTTTCCCATTTTAAGCTCCACATTCATCCTCAAGTAGGTGCCCTCATGGATTAAACAGCAAATGATGCCTTTGTGGCCGAGAAGTTCTGTTAGAGCAGAATCTTGCCCTCAGCACTTCCCAAGGAAAACGGCCTCTACGAATTAAGGATTTATGGATGACCATGTTTCCACTAGCAAGAATTGAAGATCTGGACTTACATGCTGGGATCCTGGCTTGATTAAAAGCTGTGGAGAAGCTGATACAGTAAATAGTCTGCTATCGGTGGACTCATATTTCCTGCTAGAGATAAACCAAGCCTTGTACTATAAAGCAATCAGTGAGCATTGCAGTGGCTGATTCAGCACTCTGCCCTCTACTGTGCTGGCACCTTCTATTGGAAATGGCCTCAAGATCATAAATGTAGTTCACTTTGAAGATGCGGGACATGGGAGGAGTTGAATCTAAGTTGTATTAGTTCCTTCATGTAAACACCTGGTCACTTTCCCCATATCCCAGTATAAAACAAACTTGTATGGTTTTATTTCTCTGAGCCCTCATCAATGCCATTTATCTGGAAATCCAGCTAAAGCTCTGGGAGAAGTGTGCAGATTCCTAAGAAAACTTGCTTGGCAGAAACTTTGCCCTGGCAAAGAGAGTGTTTGAGTTCCATGTATGTACCTACAAATGCCAGCACCACAGGAGAGGAATAATCCAGTCACAGGAATAATCCAACCTAATTCACTTATATTTGACTTTGAAATGCATCATGTGCTTCAAATTCTTGCTAATTTTTTATGGTAAATTTTTTGGGAATGTGTGAAGGCTAATTGTAAGAGAGATATATGTTCTTTGGGCTCATATTGCATAATGGATATAAATAAATTGTGTCTGAACAATCCATGTGGATGCTGAGCAGTAGCCATTGTTCAATTTAGATCTTGCTACTCACTGTGGGGTCCTAGAGTAGTAGCATCAGCAGTCCCTAAGAGCTTTTTGGGAGGTTGATTCTAGAATCCTGCCCCACACCTAATGAATCAGAATCTACATTTTAACAAGATCTTCAGGTGATTCATTTTCACATTGACTTTTCTGAGAAGTCTTGGTTAAAGCTCTGGTTTCCAAGCATGGCTATACTTTGGAATCTCCTGGGTGCTACTGTCAGAGAACCTGATTCTATTGATACAGGGTTCAATTTGGTATGATAGGGTGATTCCGAGCCCTCTGGGTAACTGTAACGTGTAGCAGTTGGAGAGCCCCTGGTTTAGAATAAAACCAGAGCGCATTTCAGAGTTGGTGAGATTTACGACAGACTCTCAGTTGCTTACCTGGCATTCTGTCAGCCACAAGTTTCCCTTTGAGTTTTATCTATTTGTATGGTATTAGCTGACTTCTGAATCATGAAAGGGAAGTTACGGTTTAGTTGCCACTGTATCTATCTTATCTACCTATTCAACAATGGGCAGATTACTTTTACTTCATATGGGTATTCTAGAATAGTCAAAAGATTTAATTGTAATCTCATTTTCTTTTTTTTTAAAGATTTTATTTATTTACTTGACAGAGAGAGACAGCCAGCGAGAGAGGGAACACAAGCAGGGGGAGTGGGAGAGGAAGAAGCAGGCTCCTGGCGGAGGAGCCTGATGTGGGCCTCGATCCCAGAGCGCCGGGATCATGCCCTGATCTGAAGGCAGACGCTTAAGGACTGCGCCACCTAGGCACCCCTGGAATCTCATTTTCTAATATGCTTTTAAAGAGAAAGGTATAGTTGAAAAGATTGCCATCTAAGCTACCACCAGTGCTATGCAGTATTTGTTCCTACCTCTCTTAAAGCAGCAAAAGCTGAGATTCCAAAAGGGTAAATAATAGCCCAAGTTGCACAGCTGGCTGCAGGAAAAGCCAATGTTTGGATTGGGCACTTGAATAGGCTTTCTTTGATTCTTAAAGCTCACACTTTCCCACTCCCCCACATTGTTTCCCAAAAAACTTAGCTGTATATAATTAATAGCAACTTAAAAAAAAACATTATTTATTTTGTTTTCGTTACTCTTTTTTATATGTAATGTTTAAAAATTTAAGTAAACCATTCCACTCACCATCACTGAGTAAAGATAGCGTATGTCCTAGGGTGCTGATTTAAAATAGTAATAAGGAAACAAACAAACAAGTTAGGGGAATTGAGGATGATTTGAAGAGCACAGGGTTTTGAGATGCTTGCTAGGTAGAGTAGCTTGGGAAAATTTGCAAGAGGCAGATGCTTCACCCAAAGCTGTTGCTCTGGTCAGATGGAAGGAAGAGAAAGAGGAAAGATGAACCCTAAGAAAAGAAAGGGAATAGGGCGGCTATGGAAAACACTAAAATTCTTTCAGATTACATAGAGCAGCAGATGGCACAATGTAAAGGACAAACGGATTAACTTGCTGTGATGTTTGGTGTCCACTTCATAGCCAACAGTAAAAGGCACTTGAATCAATTGGGAAAGGATCGACTTTGTTAAATGATAGCTTCCAGAACATGCCATCTGTGGTCTCTGCCTGTTCCTATTGCCTGATAAAGACTGGAATTGCTCTGCCTGAAAAAGCAAATTCTTTCATCTGGTTGTTTTTCTTATTCTTTTGAATTATTTTCAGAGATGGAATTTAATTGTGTATATCTGAGAAGGACCTTGTCTTCAAAACATTTCTGCTCTCAATGGTTTCATATGTCTCCACAGCATCATACTGAGAGATTGTTAGCAAAGAGGCAGCTTTGTGGATTTGTTGATTCATTCTTTTATAGAGAAAGGGTATCTTCTGGCATCATACAGGATTCTAAACATTGTACAGAAATCCTGAAAAAGAAAAAAAAAGGGGGGGGGTTCTTGGCAGCTGAGTTCTTGCCCCATGTTCTAATCACCATTTCTCTTCTCAATCACTATGATTACCTAAAATCTACAGAAGCAATGATCTCCCTATCTCTCCACATCCTCTGGCTTCCCATGTCCCCCTTCAATATTCCTTTATCTCCCTAATGTCCATTGCCTTCTACTTTATCTCCATTGTTTATCTTAATTAAATCCGTAAATACTATACTTTCTCCTGGTCATTTTTTCTTCTCCCATTTCTCCTTCCTGTGACTTACCCCTAGTCCTCATTTTGTTTTTTGATTAAGAAGTTTTCTTTCAGGGGTGCCTGGGTGGCTCAGTAGGTTGTGTCTGACTCTTGATTTTGGCTCAGGTCGTGATCTCAGCGTCATGAGATTGAATCTCACATTGGGCCCCTTGTTGGGCATAGAGTTTGTTTGGGATTCTCTCTCTCTCCTTTGGGCCACCCCCGACCCCTTTGTGTTCTCTCTCTTTCACACACACACAAAAAAGTTTTCTTTCAACTTTATGTATTTAAAACTGTGATGACGAGGCCAGGGGCTAAATAGAAGTTTATTTTCATACAGGCTATATTTATAAAAGATCTGCTAGGATACTTAATTAACAACAATGAATTCCAGGAGGATATTTAAAGTATCATAGATGGATCTTCAGTTCCACAGAAGCCTCCTTTGGATATAAATATAATTGCAGAGTAAGAGAAGGGTACTCCTTGAACTAGCAGTGCTTTGGGAGTGGGAATGTGCTTTTGGCATTTTAAGTGGGTAAATTTCCAGTATGAAGGACTGCTGAGGCTTTGAGGGAAGTTTTGAGTCTTTGGCCCTACCCACTAAATGCCAGTGGTGCCAACTGAGTCATTTGGCAACCAAAGACATTCACACAGATTTCCAAATTTAATGGAAAGTCTTATTATATTGTAGCATTCATATTCATTAGGTTCTTTAAAACTGTACCAGTATTTAAATAGATATCCCATATAATTCGTTCATATTTCTTACAGTCACTATAAAATAATTATACATGTATGCATATATATGAACATGTCGGTGTTGAAGATCAAGTGCCAGGCTGTTGCTTCAAGAAATGGCATATAAAACATTCTACTTAAAAGCAAAAGAAGTTGTCTTGATTACTTAGATGTTATCCTCCCATTCTTCCATCCAATCCTCTAAGCAAGCCCAGTAGTTCCTACCCTGGAGTAATTTATAATATGAAGAATATTTTTCTGCTTTATAGTTTTAATGACAATTAAGTACATGAATGTGTTAAAGAACTTGAGAACAATTTGAATACGGGAGTTGTCTCAATGATATGGAAGAGAACTGTCTACCCCATTCCCAGCACACCAGCAACCACGTCTCAATGACTACATTCATGCCTGTAGAATTTTGGGACCCTCTGAACATCAGTGTCAGCCTCAAGCACGACAAAGTTCTTGTAGATGTTGGATTGCAACACTTTGCATTCCAAAACAGGGACTTAAATTCAGTCAGAACTCACTTGTGGCAGTGCTTCTGGAAACATCTCCAAATAAGGCATAATGCAGGCTTTAAACTCATATTTCAGATGACCTGAAGTCTAACCTGAAGAAACGTGTGTTTGATCATTAGCCTTTCTTGTGATGAACTCCAACAATTATTTATATGCATTTTGTTAGAACTTATACAACCGTTATATAAGAGAATTAAAAGAATAAAAGAGACTAAAAGAATGAAAGGAAATTGATTCTTATTATATAGCAAGTAGGTTTCAGATTAAAAATGAAACACACACACACACACACAATCCAGCTGTAAATGTGGTTAAATATGATGAAAACAGGAACCAATTTGTTTTCTTTCTCTATGTAGATGAGATTGGCTCTGAACTAGGAAGCATTTTGTTGTCAGGTGAATAGAGCCTAAATGAGATGCTTGCCTCTAGCCAGGGGAAGTCATCCATGCCCTCACCAGGTCAACTTTTGATTCCCTGCTGTGTGTCTGGGTTCCAGGTGGGAATAAACCCCCTCATTTCCATGAGATGAGTTAACCTACAGTTCACAGTGGCCACTTTCCTGGGAAAACAACTTGTCAAGAGAAATTATTAGAGAGCCATGTTTGACTTCAGTGCTGCCCAATTGGTGAATTATATTTTTAGAGCAATCAGCTTAAATCCTAGAGATTGAAATTGTGCTGCTTACTGACTGCCTGGGTGATTTGGCATGAAATTTACTTTGCTTTAACATGCATGGGGGTAAGCAGAGGGGCATGAATTCCACATTTGAGAGCTGTTGTATTACTTTGGAAATAGCTATGGTCTTGGTGTAAGAGTTTACTTTCATTTTCCTTCTTCAAAACAAGTATGATTCTCTATCCAAACTCAGTTCTCTAGTCCACTTGTCTGGGCAAATTTTTCTTTTCTCTGTGATTCCCATTTTTTCTTACCTCGATATTAATATTACTTGAGTACTTACCACATGCTAGGCACTTATTTAATTCATCATCTAATTAATATTCATCACATTTAGCTTCTAGTTTTATATTTGAGGAAAGTGGACATCTCCTGGTCCTTCCCTCCTTACCTTTCCTATATTTGCAGGGTTACGGGGGACAGCTCCTCTATCAGGGTTCTTCATCTTTTTCTCTCTTGTCTGCCTTCCAAATTAGCCTTGATTCAAATCCTGTTGCAGGTAGAATGAGCCTAGTTGCAAGGGGGAATTTTAGGATCAGGGACTGTTTTTGAAAATTTTTGCATTGTAGGGATCCAGCTTTCAAGATATTATGTTGGTCCTCAGAGTCCTGTCCCTTTACAGTTATTTATAAATTAAGGCTGAGCTAAGCTGAAAATGTGTAGGCCGATAGCAACAACCACAACAATAAAGTGTTGCAGATGAATCAATGTCTTGAACCTATGTAGAGAGCTGAATGAATAAGCCATTTTATATGCTCGAGCCTAGTGAAATGTAACTAATATTGAAGATGTCTAAGCTAGAGGTCTTCCCTGCTCAGTAATCTGTAAGTGCCCAAATAATTTCCATGGGCCAGGGTTTACATCTCATTGTAAACTCACCTCTATTTGGCCATTGGAACGCTGACCAGTAGCAGTTGATTTATACAGTGGGTTTGATGTTGGGTAATTCCAGGCTTTGAAAACTTGAATTAAATGTAATTGTGCTTGCAGTAAATGTTTTAATAGGCCACTCCTTCAATGGTAGATATTCCTTCACTGGGATCTTTCAGTAGATGCTTTTCTTATCATAATTGTAAAGGGATGCTTGCTTGGCTCCCCCAAAGATCCTCTTAGTTTATCACTTTGCATGTTTAGTGGATGCCGGCATGATTTATTATTTAATAGGTTATGGAAATATGCCATTTCTTGAAATGATAGTAAGTACTGTAAAGAACCTCAGGAGAGCTATGTGCTTCATCTAATTAAGCTGTTTTGAGTTTATTATGAGACATGTATCTTCAGTTGATTTTATTGCCTGGAATATCAGGCAACAGGGATATTTTTAACTTCTTCCTTACCATATATGTTACCCCACTATAATTCACCACAAATGATATCAGATCTAGAGCTGATTTTTTTTTTTAAAGATTTCAACAGATGTGTTCCCTTTGGAAAGGTAAGTTCATTACTTCAATTAGGATAGTATGTGCATCAGTGCTTCAGAAGACAATCTCTACTAAGTGAGTGTTCAAGAGGTTTAAATGTGATTATGTCTTTCCCAAAGGAATCTACTTAATCTTGCCCCACCAAAATGCTGAGGTCCTGAAGTATCTTTATCATAGCCAGAATTATCTTCCTCATCAATCAGTAGCATTTCCCTCATTCTCCATTTAGATTCTCCAAGCCTCTGATAAATAGCAAAATAAGCAGTTGGGGGAGGTGGTTTTATTTTTAAGCAGTAAAGGACAAAATTTAGTCATGACAGTGTAAGACTAAACAGAACACCCAGAGAACTATTACTGTTTTCTGTCTTAAGGGAATTATGGGATAATTTGCCATAGGTGTGATAAAAGTACAACCATCTTTCTTTTTCAAAAATTTGACATACCACCTGGGTTAGAACCTTGTTAACTCTTCTTTCTTGTATAGCCTAGCCATGTACTGGGCTATAGTATGCCCAGTTACACTGAATAGATTTAAATTAAAATACCTACAATGCAATCAAAGACCACAGATCCTCCTGATTCGAGCTCTTTATTCCTTTGTGTCACTGTGGGAAAAATTCTGAATAAGTAGGTTAGGGGACAATTTTCCAGGCCTACCTCTGCCTAACATAGTTACCAGGTGACCTCAGAAGAGAGGCATCCATATCATTACAAAACGATTATGCACCAGTTCTACCTAGTGCACTGAGCTGTTGTCAAGATCGAATGAGATAACCTCAATGAAAGTGCTTTATAAACTCTAATGGCATTGTGCTTTGAAAATGTGATGTTATTTAGTGTCCTGGAGCAGCAAGGTACTAAATAATATCTCAGTGGCTTGAATTAATACAGTTTCCGAAAGAGCCTAATTTTAGAAAATTGCTTAAACATGAGAGAATTTCATTCCACACACACTGTTCACTGACTGTCTTTCCGTGCTCCAGGAGATATCTTCATAGCAAGAAAGGAGGGAGCTGGTTGGCAGGGTAAATGGAGGCAAATGAGAGAAAGGGTTTCATTTGCCAAGAGCAGCCCCGGAGAATTTGGTTAGAGCAGTTAACGACACCTGGGGCACATTTGGAGCTTCCTCTTCTTAACCTTTGATGAATGAGTCTTTTGCACCTCTTCAGTTGTGGCAACTTAGCTTCAGAAGTATTTATACCAAAACACTTCGTTGAAAGAAAGGGAAATGAAAATGCCATGACTGGAGTATATAATGGATAGAATTATGTATGGAGGGTATATGGAGGAGGGACGAGAGAGGGATGAATGAAGATAGAGGTACATTACAGAGGAGAGGAGAAGATATAATTATGGTGCTTGATTTGAAAAGCTTTTTTGACCATTGTTATCATGACCAAAGCACACATCCACTGTGTGCAGAACTAGAAAAAGCAGTAAGTCACATGACTCCCTCGTCCATTGCTGTAAATAGATGCATCTGCAGTGCGTATGGATTTCCGGGGGCAGACTTTTGAGAGGGCAAAGGTATAACGAAGTACAAACAGAATCACCAGTGTTGTGAGGGCTGTGAAAGTAAGTGGAAAAATGAGTATTTGGAGGAAATTTTAGAAGAGAAGTCTTAGGGAAGATAGAATTTCCATAGTTCAAATATTTGAACTCATCCTTTGAGCATGGGTAGAAGTATACGTTTCCAAAGCAACATGCGGTTGATTTTTTTCTAATGAACAGAGCTGTTCTCTGGAAGTGGTAAAGTCTAGATCAGTGTTTCTTATAGTCAGGAACTGATGCTGCTGGTCTGAAGATGGCCTTGAGGGTCTGGATAGTCCTTGTTACTCACGAGAAGACCTAGTTACATGCATGAGGATGAGCTGCCAAGGGTAGGAATCAGGCATTGCTGCACTGGATGGGAAGGTACACAGAGAGGCTCAGGTGTCTGTTTCAACATGAAACCTCTCTAACTCTATTAACCTGAAGCTTTCTGTATATTGATTAGTTGACCACTCCCTATGTTACCTAAATCCTCAGCAAGTCTTTCTTGTTGATGGTGGTCCTAATTTTCCTTAGTACACAAGGAGTACATTTAGTGGGAAGGTTGGTATTGTTTGTCATTTCTTTGTCTATATCCGAGTGTCCAGGGCACAGAGATGGACAGTGTAAGGACTCGTTTAAGTTGTGAGAGAAGACCTGTGCTGTGTGGTTTAGGACATTCTGGTTTCTACATTTCGATAAGGCCCTTCTTAATTGTAGTGGACACTCCTATTTGCCTACCGCAAGTTCATTCTCTTTTTTGGATAACACTATCCAGGTTGTCAGTCTGCTTGGCTCAAAAAAATGTTGACTTTCTAGATTTCTTTGCTTCTAGGAATGGCCCCATGATTGTGTTCTGGCCAATGAAAAGTAAGTGGAAGCTTCTGGGAGAGATACTGCTTTTCTCATTAAAAAGCCAGCATGTTCTTCCTGCTCTTTTCTTCTCCCTTTCATGCCTGGAATATGGACACAGTGTCTGGAAGTTCAGCATCTCCCTGGTGATGATGAGGACTGGAGCTACATTCAGAGAATTTTGGAAACTCTGACTTCTGTGAGCTTCTGTACTAACCCTTAACAGTCTCCTATACAACTTCTTGCTATGTGAGAAGAATAAACATCATACTGTTTAAGCCGCTCTTTGGTGGATTTCCACTACATGCTGCCATGTATCCTCCTGACTGATATCCTTGCAATTGCCATGCTCCAGGCAGGTAACTCACTGTCATTTGAGTTTGAACAACTCAACATCCTAAGTTGTCATCAGCAGAGATACTCTGTTACATATGATGATAGACTCATTTTTAATTTTTTTCACATTGGACTTATTTTTCTATCTTCTTTGAACTCTTCTATGATTTTTTAAAAAGTCTTGTTTTCAATGAGCATTCAACTGACATTTCTAATTAGGCTGAACAATTGGTACTGTCCTGAAGTTAAAAAAAAAAATGACATCCATGAAAAGTGAATATTTGCCTTCCATGGTCTATAATACTGGGTAAATAGTACAGTCACATTGTTCACCAAAAGGATTTCATTTCTTAGTCTATCCATTTCACTCTTCAAAATAATCACTGTCCTCCACTGGAGCCCTCTTTATCCCTAGTAACTCTCTTATGTCAATTATGTAATAGTTTGGCCCTTTTTTGGCTTTTGTTTCTCTCTGCTTCTTTTCCCTCCACAAAGCGCCTGCAGAGCAATAAGATAGGGAACATGCCTGCTGGGCCTGATTTTCTTCTCTAAAATAGCTTTGGCCACTGGGTAGTGATAAAAAGAGTCGGCTTATTGCAGAAGCTAAAAGCCAGGTAAGTGGATTTAGCTCCACATTGGTGCAAAGGTGACTTTTGCACAGAAAGTCGAATCTGTATTTGGTTTGAGTATAAAGAGGGGGCAGCAGGACTTGGTGAAGACATCACTATATCCCGAGTCAGATGACCAGGGACTCCAGTCGGCTGACTCCACATGTGAATCCTATTAAGTGATGTGGTCCTGGGCCAATTTCTTAGTCTCTGTGGGCCTCATTCATGAAAGGAATGGCCTCTAAGATTTCTTCTAGCTCAGACATCCTGCACTATTCTCATTCCATAAACACTTTTTGTACCCCCATGATGGGTCAGGGATTATCCTAATGATAGAGATGAAACAGTGAATAGTACAGAAAGAAGGCACCAAAGTTTAAAGAGTCCAGGGAATAGGAGAGAACAGAAAGCAGACTGCCATGAGGGGAACGGAGGAGAACAAAAGGGAAAATAGAAGTGTTATTAATATGTGCCTAGCTTCCACTTCTTCAACGAAGGCTTCTTGGACCACCGCACTCTTCACTGATCTTACCTTCCAGAGAATCCCGAAGCATTTCTGTCGGCATCATTTTTCAGCACTTATCAATCACATGTATTAGGAAATCTCTTTCTGAGCATTTTCTTGTCTTCTCAACTAGGTTGAGAACACTTACAGATCACATACTTCTGTAAAGCTGCATCAAAGTACTTTTGTGTATAAAGTATTAAATAAACCAGGCAAGTGCTTTGGATCTCTTCAAAAAGCTAGAGGCATAGCAAGAAGTCACAAAAGGTATTTAATATTTATGGAATGAGTAGAGATCACAGGAAGGCAGGAATGATGAAAGTTAGCTAGGAGTGTTAACTTCAGACAGGCTAACTACCCAAAAACAATCAGAAGTTATGTGAACCCCTTGGGGAGTCTAAATTGTGGCAAAGTGAAAAGTCAATTAAGGGCTATCTGGAAACACAGTGGTTTTCATTTACTTAATCCACGGCATGCATTTATCTCCATAGATCACAGAAGATTCACCTTAAAGTTGCTTTACAAAGAGGGCATTTGGAGTAGCTTGTTTTTGACAAGGAAGGAAGGAAAAGAGTAAGAAAGGGAAAGGGAAGGGATGGATGAAGATAGCATGATATTCTGTAGATAGGTTTTGACAATATCACAGTCTTTCTGTAATTGATATTTATGTTCACGTTGACCCCTCTTTGTGAGTCTTCAGAGGGCAGGAAGTCTTACTTCTATCTTTACCTTTCATAGTACCTGTTATAGAGCTGGGCACAAACAGGACTGTTTTGGCATGTCATGTCCTAGAGGCATGAATAGGACTGAACTGACAGAGGAATCGAACCAATGTCTCTTCCTGTCTCCCAGAGTCCAAGTGGAACCAGAAGATGAGGTGGCAGAATATAGGGAAAAGGAGGGTCTCAGGGTTTTATTTCTTGATGCTCATATACTGAAGACAGAACAGCCAGTATGATTCTTCTAGTCAAATCCACCCCTTTTGTACTCAAGCAATGAGAACAAAAGGCAGGATTCAGCAACTCCTGGCTCCAAACCTTGGGATCAGTTCTTAATTTATTAGATTCATATGGATAATGAGAATAGATGCCTTCACAGATTTTTGATAGCTACCATCACTAAAGTTGATTTTCTTATTGACACTTGGTAATACAGGGTACTTTTAGGACATGAGAGGCCAGAAGTGAAACTTTTCTTTGTACATGACACCCACTGATAAATAGGGCTGCATAATCCCTAGTCTTTATGGATGTAGGCTCTGTGAGGGCAGAAACTGTCATTCTTGTTCATTCCTTAGCTATGTGAACTGAGGCAACATCCTTAAACTTTTCCATGTCTAACTTTTATCATCCATGAAATGCGGACATGATTAGCACCAATTTCATAGAGGCAAGATGAGAAGGAATTCAGTTAATGCTTACAAAATGTGTAATACAGTGCCTGGTACATAGTAAGTATTCAGTAAACATTAACTATTGCTTGCTGTTATTATTAACTATTATTTCAGGCTTATACTGTGTCTGCCACATATTAGATAGGCAAAAATATTTTTGTTTAGTTTGTGATCCCTTAAAACATTTTTGGAAAAGCATGGGTTTCCTTATACATCTTTAAGTATATATCTAAACTGTTTTCATCCTAAGTCTAATCAACTGCAAAGGATGCAGCTTCTAGTATTTTGTACATGTTGACATTTTAAAATAAAACTCTTACATCATTTTTTAAATTATCTAATGGAACAGAAATAATACTATCATCCGTTAAAAATATGAATAGGCTATTTTATTACATTTTCACATGCTGGATCATTTCTTTTCCTCTTTGGATTGGGATTCCTATTCTCTCCTAGCATAGAAATTCATACAAAAACAATTTATATTTAGGCATGATAATTTTTTACTGATTTTTTTAACCCACAGTTATTCTAGGACCACTTACTGAAAAGACTTTTCTTTCTGTGTAAAATTGCTTTGATATCAGTATTAAAAATAAAGTGACCATATATGTGTAGGTTGATTTCTACACTCTACTTGGTTTTATTGATCTTTTTATCTATATTTATGCCAATATCACACTATCTTTATTAGTATAGCTTTACAGTAAGTTTTAAATCTGATAAAGTATACTTTATTCTTTAGGATAATCTTGGCTCTTCAATTTTTTTTGTATTGGCATGTAAGTTTAGAATCAGATGATCAATTTCTACAAAAAAAAAGCTGCTGTGATTTGACTGGGATCGTATTCCATCTGTAGATAAATTTTGGGAGAACTGACATCTTATCTATGAAGTCATGTATTTTTTACAGGTTTTGTAGTTATTAATGTAATAGTCTTAAATGTTTTTCATTAAATTTATTCCTAAGTATTTGATGTTTTTGAAGCTATTGCAAAAGGTAGTAGAATAAAATATACTTACTTTTTTTCTAAAATACTTTTTTCCTAAAATACTTATCCCAGATGGAGTTATTATTACAACAGTTATTAACACATAATTTATCAAAACAACAAATAGAATAACTTTTTAAAAGTTTTTATTTAAATTCCAGTTTGTTAGCATACAATGTAATATTAGTTTCAGGTGTACAATATAGTGATTCAGCAATTCCATGCAACACACAGTGCTCATCACAACAAGTGTCTTCATTAATCCCCATCACCTGTTTTACCCATACCCCTACCCACATCCCCTCTGGTAACCATCAATTTGTTCTTTGTAGTTAAGAATTTCTTTCTTGGTTTGCCTCTCTCCCACTCTCTCTCTCTCTTTTTTTTTTAAACATTTGCTCATTTGTTTTGTATCTTAAATTCCACATATGAGTGAAATTGTATGTTATTTGCCTTTTTCTGACTTATTTCACTTAACATAATATTCTCTACCTCCATACATGTCATGGCAAATGGCAAGATTTCATTCTTTTTATGGCTGAGTAATATTACACACACACACACACACACACACACACACCCCACATCTTTATCCATTCATCAGTCAATGGACACTTGGGCTATTTCCATAATTCGGCTATTGTAGATAATGCTGCTATAAACATCAGGGTGCAGGTACCCCTTCAAATTAGTATTTTTATATTCTTTGGGTAAATACCTAATAGTGCAATTGCTGCATTATAGGGTAGTTCTATTTTTAACTTTTTGAGAAATCTCCATACTATTTTCTAGTGGCTACACAGTTTGCATACCCACCAACAGTGCATGAGGGTTCCCCTATTTCCACTTCCTCGCCAATACCTGTTGTTTCTTGTATTGTTGATTTGAGCCATTCTGACAGGGGTGAGGTGATATCTTATTATACTTTTGATTTGCATTTCTCTGATGATCAGTAATGTTGAACATCTTTCCATGTGCCTGTTGGCCTTCTTTGGAAAAATGTTTATTCATGTCTTCTGTCCATTTTTTAATTAGATTATTTGGTTTTTGGGTGTTGAGTTTTATAAGTTCTTCATATACTTTGGATACTGACCCCTTATCAGATATGGCCTTTGCAAATATATTTTTCTATTTCATAGGTTGCCTTTTAGTTTTGTTGATTGTTTCCTTCACTGTGCAGAAGCTTTTTATTTTGATGAAGTTCCAATAGTTTCTTTTTGCTTTAGTTTCCCTTGCCTCAGGAGACATATCTAGCAAGAAGTTGTGAGCGATGATGTCACAGAGGTTACTGCTTGTGTTCTCTTCTAGGATTTTGATGGTTTCCTGTCTCACATTTAGGTTTTTCATCTATGTTGAATTTATTTTTGTGTATAGTGTAAGACAGTGGTCCAGTTTCATTATTTTGCCTATGGCTGTCCAGTTTTCCCAACACCATTTGTTGGGAAGAGACTTTTTCCCACTGGATATTCTTTCCTGCTTTGTCGATGATTCATTGACCATGTAGCTGGTTCATTTCTGGGTTTTCTGTTCTGTTCCATTGATCTATGTGTCTATTTTTATGCCAGTACCATACTGTTTTGATCACTATAGCTTTGTGATATAACTTGAAGTCCAGAATTGTGATGTCTCCAGCTTTGCTTTTCTTTTTCAAGGATACTTTGGCTATTTGGGGTCTTCTGTGGTTCCATAAACATTTTAGGATTGTTTGTTCCAGCTCTGTGAAAAATGCTGTCGGTATTTTGATAGGGATTGCATTAAATGTGTAGATTGCTTTGGGTAGTGTAGACATTTTAACATAATTTGTTTTTCTAATCCATGAGCACAGAATGTCTTTCCATTTTCTTTATGTCATTCTCCAGTTGTTTTTTTTTTTTTCATAAATGTTTTATAGTTTTCAGAGTACAGGTCTTTCTCCTCTTTGGTTAGGTTTATTCCTAGGTATCTTATTGTTTTTGGTATAGCTATAAATGGGAATGATTGCTTAATTTCTCTTTCTGCTGCTTCATCATTGGTGTGTAGAAATGCAACAGGTTTCTGTACATTGATCTTATATCCTGTGACTTTACTGAATTTGTTTATCAGTCCTAGCAGTTTTTTGGTAGAGTGTTTTGGGTTTTCTATAGTGTCATGTCATCTGCAAGTAGTGTAAGTTTTACTTCTTCCTTGACAACTCAGATGCCTTTTATTTCTTTTTGCTGTCTGATTGCTGTGGCTAGGACTTCCAGTACTATGGTAAATAACAGTGGTGTGAGTGGACATCCCTGTCTTATTCCTGACCATAGAGGGAAAACTCACAGTTGTTCCCTTTTGAGGATGATGCTAGCTGTGGGTTTTTCATAGATGACCTCTATTATGTTGAGGTATGTTCCCTCTAAACCTACTTTGTTGAGGGTTTTTATCATGAATGGATATTGAACTTTGTCAGATGCTTTTTCTGCATCTATTGAAATGATCAAACATATTGTTTTCAAGTGCATCTGGGACATTCTCCAGAATAGATCACATATCAGGTCACAAGTCAGGCTTCAACAAATACAAAAAGACTGAAATCATAAAATGCACCTTTTCTGACCACAACGCTCTGAAACTAGAAGTCAATCACAAGAAAAAATTTGGAAAGACCACAAATACATGGAGGTTAAACAACATGATACTGAGCAATGAATGGGTCAACCAGGATATCTAAGAATAAATTAAAAAAACAAAACAAAACATGGAAATAAATGAAAATGAAAACACAAAGGTCCAAAACCTTTGAGATGCAGATAAGCAGTCCTAAGGTGAAAGCAATGCAGACCTACCTTAAGAAGCAAGAAAAATCTCAAATAAACAGCCTAACCTTACACCTAAAGGCACTAGCAAAAGAAAAACAAAGGAAGCCTAAAGCCAGCAGAAGGAAGGAAATAATAAAGATTAGAGCAGAAATAAATGATATAGAAATTAAGAAAAAAAAAAAACAGCAGAAGGACAGGTCAAGGAAACCAGCAACTTGTTCTTTGAAAAAAAATTAATAAGATTGATAAACGCCTACCCAGACTTATCAAAAGGAAAAAGAGGAAGGACCCAAATAAATCACCAATGAGAGAGGAGAAATAACAACCAACACCACAGAAATACAAACAATTATAAGAGAATATTATGCAAAAATATATGCCAACAAATTGGACAACCTAGAAGAAATGGATAAATTCCTAAAAACATATACACTACCAAAACTGAAACAGGAAGAAATAGAAAACTTGAACAGACTGATAACCAGGAAAGAAATTGAATCGGTAATCGCAAAAACTCCCAAAAAATAGAACTCTAGTACCAGATGGCTTCACAGGCAAAATCTACCAAACACTTAAAGGAATTAATACCTATTCTTCTCAAACTATTTCAAAAAACAGTAAAGGTAGGATAACTTTCAAATTCATTCTATAAGGCCATCATTACCCTGATACCAAAACCAGATAAAACCTCCACTAAAAAAGAGAAGTACAGGCCAGTATCCTTGATGAATATGGATGCCAAAATTCTCAATAAAATACTAGCAAACTGAATCCAACAATACATTAAAAAAAATCATTCACCACGATCATGTGGATTTATTCCTGGGTTGCTAGGGGGGTTCAATATTCACAAATCAATCAATGTGATACACCCCATTAATAAAAGAAAGGATAAGAAAAGCATAACTTTTGATGAATAATCATGAAACAAAATATATTTATAGAGAGAAGGAGGTGGCAATTATGACAGTTTGTTTGAAATAATTATCCCCTTTTTATAACACACCAAAAGTTTTTATACCTCAGAACAATGTACCTTATTTACTAAGATTCAGAATGGGTGAGAATCGTGCCTTATATTTCTAAAATGAGGAAATGGTTTAAGCGTGAACATGAAGGAGAAAAAGGAGAATTTAAACCATGGGAACATCTCTAACAGACTAAGTTTAAATAAGGATATATATGGAGGATAAGGTATCTGGAAGTTGTTCCTTTAAAATTGTCCTGTTTGTGTACTCCTTGATCAGCTCTGAATGTTAGGGACCCATGTTCTTATCCCTGCTTGAAAAACCTCTTCTCTAAGACAGAATTGCAAGTGAATTAAAGTGCCAATGTTTGCAAATGCTTTGCTTTAAAAAATGAGGTTAAGAGTTTCTCTATAATAATGGCATTCTCACTTATTTGTTTTCTGATGTGATTATTTATGTCATGGGGATCTATGCATAACTTCCTGTCTATCTATCTGAGTCACTATTTGTAATATGCCACCAGTACATGTTAATATTCTATTCATATATTGCTATTGATTATTATTAGTTGATAATTATTGTTTTTTATTAACTATTGAACTTCTTGTAGTGATTTTAAAAAATAGGTGCCTTGCCAAAAGTTGAGCATACCTTGAAATGGATGGTGCACATGGATATCATGTGAATAAGGTCCTCGCCTTCTGTATCCCAGCTGGCTGACATTACATCAGTGCCCTTTATTTTGTACTCCCATTAAGAACTGTGTGATACCAATTTGTGTGGGCTCCGAATTGATTTTCTACCAGATAGCATATCAACCTGAGGAATTAATGAGTTTTTATTAATCAAAATGGGGCCAATATCTAGGCCTTCCCAGTAACTCCTGAGTATTATCTGAGTCTCTGTGAAGAAACAGAAGTGTATTTCTTAAGAGTAATAAGTGGTTGAAATATACAATAGCAAGAATTGTGGTTCTGCTTGTTCCTAATTTGGGCTGTTTCATTATCTTGGAATTTAGCATGGATTCACAGGGGATTATGGCTCACTCATTTCTGAATATGTACCTACAAGTGGAGGTAGTTCAGCTCCATAAAACAAGGAGGAGGAGTATGATTAAATGTTCATAAACCAAATGCAATTTCTTTCTTTTTTTTTTTTTATCAAGATTTTATTTATTTATTCGACAGAGATAGAGACAGCCAGCGAGAGAGGGAACACAAGCAGGGGGAGTGGGAGAGGAAGAAGGAGGCTCATAACGTATTGCATGGTGCACTGGGTGTTATATGCAACTAATGAAGCATCAAACTTTACATCGGAATCTGGGGATGTACTGTATGGTGATTAACATAATATAATAAAATAAAATTAAAAAAAAAAAAAAGAAGGAGGCTCATAGCAGAGGAGCCTGATGTGGGGCTCGATCCCACAACGCCGGGATCACACCCTGAGCCGAAGGCAGACGCTTAACCGCTGTGCCACCCAGGTGCCCCCAAATGCAATTTCTGAAAGGTTTATTCTTCTTCCAAAGGCACACACACACACACACACACACACACACACACACTAAGTGTTTGACTTCCATTCAGTTGACTCGAGAGTGCCAGTGCTCAAAGAAAGTCATTTTTAAAGTAATGACATGACATGGGCACAACCAGAAGGATACCCCAGGATAAGTAGCTGTGAGGTACAGGGAAATGCAACCGATAGATTCGGGAGGGCTGGACTGAATCCTAACTCTTATTTATTATATGTGTCACTTGTTGGGGAAACATAATTAAAAACCAGATCTTCTCCCAACCCAGAAAATCTCTCCAAGGAGGTAGAAGAGAAATAAAATAGTTTTATTATTGAATACGCATTAAACCTGAATGTGCTGCACATGGTAGGCATTCCTCCACGAGCTTGCTTAAACAGAAAGTACTCTCACCCTTTCATGTGTCCATGCTCGTACCACCCAGTCCATCCATGTTCTCAGGATAAACAAGACTAGTTCTCCAGTAAGACGACTGGACAGCCCCATTTGTCACACGTGGTTCATCCTGGAGTCACCTGGTAACTGGGATAACCATCTGTGTTAACACACTGGCTTTTTTTTTTTTTTTTAAGATTTTATTTATTTATTCGACAGAGACAGAGACAGCCAGCAAGAGAGGGA
This sequence comes from Ailuropoda melanoleuca, assembly GCF_002007445.2. Taxonomy (NCBI): domain Eukaryota; kingdom Metazoa; phylum Chordata; class Mammalia; order Carnivora; family Ursidae; genus Ailuropoda; species Ailuropoda melanoleuca. The sequence continues at coordinate 101,149,074 of NC_048221.1, forward strand.
ACACAAGCAGGGGGAGTGGGAGAGGAAGAAGCAGGCTCATAGTGGAGGAGCCTGATGTGGGGCTCGATCCCATAACGCCGGGATCACGCCCTGAGCCGAAGGCAGCCGCTTAACCGCTGTGCCACCCAGGCGCCCCTAACACACTGGCTTTTACCAAAGAGAAAATAAAGTCATATCTTTATGACATGAGGTAGTCTTGCAATTTGGGGAGAGGAGCCAGCTGCAGCTAGGCTCCTATGTCACAGAAAGGGGAAGGGAAAGCCTGAATCTTTTTTGATGATTACTATACAAAAAGGTGGTTCCCAGGTCGGTGAGGAAGGCCTCCTGAATTATAAAGTTGACAGGGAGGCTCTTTTAACTTTTAAAAAGATTTATATACATTTCAAAGACACAGAAAAAGAAATCGCAGTGATGGGTTTTCTAAAGTAAATGCTGTAATTAAAAAAGGAAGGTGGTAGGGAGGAGTGTCTTTCTTATTTTCAACAGGGAGAATTTTCTTTTTTCCATTTCAGATTGTGTTTGCGTTTACACACTTTAGGGGTAACTCAACCTCCCTGTGTCTGTCACCTATCTAGAAGAGGGGAGTAATAACATCAACACCAAATGGCTTCCATGAAGGAACTGTACAAAATTTGTCATTTTCAATGCCAAAATTAGTAGAAATCACAGCTATTTACTGGTATTAGATCTACATGCAAGTGGTTTATCTAATATTTAAATGGGAGCATACATTTTTAAAAGAGTCTCTCCTTTTGTAACAAAAATATGCCAGCTCCACATTTATCGGTTGGTTTTGAGCATTTAATCTCTCTCTTTGTGTCTTACCCATAAAATGAGTTTTTAGAAATTTTGTCTACCAGTTCCCCTGTTACCAGTGTGTTCAGGTTCCATTTTATTGTTAAAAATAAATGTCCCAGTAAATCCAAAGCTGGTTTAACCTCTATTAAGCTAGTCACTAAGATAAACGTATATTTCTAAGGAAATATGTTTAAAAATACATACCCCAAATAATTAAGTTTGCTTTAAAAACACTGCAAGATACGTTTCAATACAACATTTAATAAAAGTAGAAGAAAAGAGTTAGATATGATGAAGAACAAGCAAAGATATGTTTTCTTGGTAAGTGCTTTTAAAAAACATAAAGAGGGGCGCCTGGGTGGCACGGCGGTTAAGCGTCTGCCTTCGGCTCAGGATATGATCCCTATGTTATGGGATCAAGCCCCACATCAGGCTCCTCCGCTAGGAGCCTGCTTCTTCCTCTCCCACTCCCCCTGCTTGTGTTCCCTCTCTCGCTGGCTGTCTCTATCTCTGTCAAATAAATAAATAAAATCTTTAAATAAATAAATAAATAAATAAATAATAAAAAGCATAAAGAAAAAAAAACCCTGATGCCATTAGTTGAACCCGGAGTTATTTCAATTTGACATATTTGACATATCATGGGATCAAATATGAGCAAAGCAAAATGCCTAACAATAGCTCCGCGATCATGCTAAATAAAGAATTACGTTGGATTGTCAGAGTCTCAGGCAGGTCACGGGCTTTTATTTACTCTGTGGCTCTCAGATGAAGTCAGGCTGGGGAAATATTCCACTAAACACAGCACTTTGGATGGGGATTTCTTCTGACACCAAACTCATATCTGGTTATTTAATCATTGGCGAGACCAAAATTATATAAAGAAAAGCTATGCCAGATCAAAGTTACCCTCTCCCATTTATTTGGGGAGTTCTGTACTGCCACATTTCTTATGGTGGTGCAGCCAAATGGGTAGGTACGCCCACCAATAAATTATGTGGCTGGTATGATTCTGGCAATTACAATGCAAGTTAGAAATTATTCAGAACGGAATAAAATATTTAAAAACCCTGTTATAAATCTTAGCCAGGAAATAAATTTTCATGAGACCAGTGATTAACCCAATAGCAAAATGGAATTTATATCAACCCTTCATTAATCCCATTTCCCTTCTCCCAACACCATTAATTAAGTGTCTGCTCAATTCCCATTCCTGTGCTCTGCTTGTGTCGCTTACCCAATTACAGCTAATTTTCTTGCATGCAACGGGAGTGGTAATAGCCTCTAACAGTTGTTGAAATGTGGTTCCTAGCGCTGGTTCCTAGCGCTTATTGCAGTGTGTCATCCTTAAATATTCTGTAACATGTTTTCTCGTTCTGTTTCTAAAACTGAATTGGGGGTGGGGGTGGATTGAGTTGGATACAGTTAAGTGGCTGATTTCCTTCTTTTCAGGTCCTTTGAGACCCTTATTTGATTTAAGTTTTGCCTCAGGAGAAAGCTGTACCCCTGAGATCGCTAAAAATAACGGTCGTCCTAGCTTGCTGTTTTACCTATGACTCTCTGGGAGAAGCAGCTTTGGAAAACTCAACATTTGATGGCGTGTTTTATAAGTTGTACCTACCTGATCACTTCGAGTTCAATAGGGAGAATCAATTTAATTTTTTTTTAAATTGAAGCTTCTGTTACATGATGCTTCCCTCTCTTCTTTTTCTCTTTTTTTAAACAGTTTGAGAAAAAGGAGATGGTGAAGCCTACAAATATTAAATATAAACTCTGCCTTGTTTCAGTTGTACCCTGAAGAAACAGGTGTAAATTCAGCGTTTGTATCTGAACCCTTAACTTCCCTTGGACTTCTATCTTATTGAGATAAAAGAAACCAATCTTCTGTTTTCTGATTGATCCTATGACTGTCAGTAGCTTCTAATAATTCACTTAAGTATCCTCTCCCTGACATTTCCCACCCATTCCACCTTCCCCCACCTTAACATAATTGATGATCTATAAATAAACATTTAAACTCGTTAGCAGGAGCTCACTATTTAAAATAAGCCCATAGAGAATCCTTCTGTGAAGCAAATAATCCTTTTATAATTACCTCTGTTTCATCAACTCAGATTTTAGTCTATCAGCCTTTTCTTAAAGCAGAAAGTGTTTTCTTCGGAAGCAAGTGAAAGACTCCACTGATGTAATAAAGAGGGGCTCTGGAAGGGAGAGCTGGGAAGAACTGGGGTTTATGATTAGTCATGGGGTTAAGTGCAATAGTTCTGGTTTGATTTCAAGGGGTTGGCTTGAGCAGGCGCTAACACACAGTAATCCCGCATCATTGTGGGTTTTAGCCTCCTTTTGGCATCCTCTCTTCCCTTTGATCTGCATACTTAGCCTTTTGTCCCTTCCGGTTCCCCTACAATTGGAAATGACATCCGTTTGGGGTTGTTCTTATCTTTACCATTTGTTTTCAAGAGCTAATACTCTGTTTTATCTACAGACAGAAAGCAGTTTGAGGAAAACCTATGAAATTTCAACACAGTCAACTATCCCATTGTTTCTGATGTAAAAAAACAAAATTCAACCAAGTGAATTTGAAGATCTAATTGGCTTTATGAGGAGATCCAAAAATTGGGCAGTATCCGCTCTATAGCAAGTAGAGAGATGTTTGGAGGAATTGTACAAAATGGGAGCTTTCTTATAGGAAGGAGGGTGGGGCAAGAAGTGATTAGCAAAAGAAACAAAAGAATTGGTTCTGGCAAGGTCACCTTCCCTTAGGGGAAAGGGCAGCAGGTCTTATCCTTTGTATTGCCTCACTTTGCTTTGGGGAATGGAGAGGACCAGGATGACAGATAACTTTATTCATACTGATCAGAAAATTCTGGACTGGTTTAGACTACCTATCTGTGGGAGTTTGGAACTAAATTCGATGTTAAGCTCCACTTTGTGACTTGGCCTAAGTGATTCCATTTTGGGCCTGTGGTTTTCTTTTTAACACTTAACATAGGAAATTTAAGGGATCCCTTTGCAGCCAGTTGGAGAGCAGTTTTCTTTCCATCAACATGTAGGTAGTAAGCACCCACTGTCCCGTGCTGTGCACATGTCTCCCTTCACTTTTTTTTTTTTTTTTTTTTTTTTTCTCTTTTTTTTGTAAACCCCCCCCCCCCCCCCCCCGCTGTCTTACAGCTTACATTTCAGTGGTCACAAGATAATCTCATTTTTGTCAAATTTGGCAGTAGTGGTTTTTCTTTTCGTGAGTTTTTTACATGATTTATAAAAAGTTTGCTCAATCAAAATGATTGAGTGGGTAAAAACATTTCATTGAATCATTTGGCTGCATCACGATAGAATGTTTTTAAAGAAATCTCTATTTTCTTCTTCAGAGCATTTCTAATTTCTAAGAACCTTTCGGCCTGCAAATACTTAAAAAAAAAAAAAAAAAAGATGCTTCCTAAATATAGGGAACACAAGTTTGGGTAACTGTTTTCCAAAGTGAAAAACTTACATTTACTATTGTAATCTGGGAGGAAATAATGGTTTAATTAGTTTTTAGATGAAAAGACTTCTACAATCAGACTGTGTTTGTAATGGCATTTATAAAACAATTTCCCCCCTACAGTAGCATTGTAATTAAGACTTTCAATGAAATTGTCAACGGAGAGGAGTGTTCTGTTCCCTGTGGTCAGCTGTGACGGCCTGCCCCTTAGGGCCTTCTGCTGCTCTGCCCCAGTCTTGCACTAATGCCTATAATCGTGTTTCACTTCCTCCAATTAAGCTGACAGGGAACTGGAATTGCTGTCACTTACCTCATTGATCTGAAAGGTGACAGGATCAGACTGTAGTATTTTGTGCACAGAGCACTTAACACCCCAAAAACCCCGTTGCCCAGAAGACTGTTAGCCCTGCAGGGAAGGCCCAAGGACTTCTGTATTTCTGGCTACATCTCCTGGGCAATGGAATGCCTGAGTTAGAAAGGTCACAGGAAATATCCTGTTCATGGATGGGTTCCAGTGTGCTCCCCTGAACAGCTGTTTCTCAAAAATTTAATGGATGTGCTGGGGAAAAAATGTTTTTATGGCTCAGTAGATGTTGGAAAAACAGGGTTAAATCCAGTTAAACAGGTTTCTTTTCTCTGTAACCATCAGTGACGTCATACTTGGATTGTGAACTTCAAACAAAGGTGCTGTGTGGTATATGTGTATGTACGGGGGGGGGTGGATAGTGTGCAGTATTTCATGAACATATTAGAAAAAAATTTTGGAGGCGAATGCAAGGCTTGATATCCTGCAGATGACTTTTTTGAGACTTGTGGATCTAGCCACTGAGGACCATCGTATGGTTATTTGGTGAAGGGGCTCTCAACCCTGGTGGTGGGTGGTGGTGGATCCATATAATGTTGGACCACTTTTTCTAAAAACACCTCCTCAAGTTTCTTTCATTGTCCCTTCTTTCTTTCTCCACTATTGCTGGTGAAGTCATATCCCTCAGGTATGTTACATGGAAAAACAAAAAGGTAGAGAATAACTTCATTGTCACATTATTCTTCCTTTCTGTTCCCTGCATTGCTGTACTAGAGAATGCCGCAGTGTTGAACGGGAGAGTGCGTAAGTTCACCTGGGTTTAGAACCTTCAACTGACTAGTTTTATGAATGTTGGCAAATGTCTTAACCTCCATTTTGTGCATCAATAAAAGGAACTGAAAGTACATTGGTTCAGAGTTTTTATGGAGGTGGTGGGTAACCCACATGTCACGTGGACTGTAGCAGACACATTTAATAGTAGCAGATATTATTATCTTAAGACTTTAAAAACTTCGTTTAGATTTCTTTTTCCAGCTACTCCACTCTGACCAATATCTAGATTCAAATTGAAAAAGTTGGTTGAGCATTCAGCTGTTTGCAAATAGCTTTATGCTTGGTAAAAACCATCATGATTAACTGGATTTTTTTTCCTCACTGTCATATCCCACTTGGCATAGTGTGAAAAAGGTTTTAGGATGTTGGAATGATACAGTTTTTTTAAAAAAAATACGTTAATATTCAATGTCAATCAGCTCTTTCAACTAATAGGAATCATGTTCTCTTCCTCTCTGTGACATTTTTCATCGTTCAGTTGAGTAAGATATCGGAAACTAGTGTCTGTTCTATTGAGCCTCTTAACAATGTGTTAATTTGAATGGGGATTGTATTTAGATGTGACTTTAGGAATTGAGATCCAAGGTAGGTATCAATTTGCTCAGACTGTCATCATCATAGCTTGGAAATCCATGTTCCCAAATAACTGCCAGCAAATTTGGCTTCTCAAGACTTGACACATTCATAGAAAGCCACATTCCAACGGGCAGATACCACATAATAGCAGTATAGAGTTTGATTCAACCTCAGAGACCATGCCAATGTCATGGGCTATTTTGGCATATATTTGCATTTCAACCTTTCATGTCCCACATCATCCTGCCTGCATACTCTTTACCTGTTGGGACCTTTAAGCATCTGCAAATAGAGATTATAAATAGTACCAAAGTTACAGTTTGTTATGAGGATTAAAATAAAGCATGTAAAAGTACTTCATAAACTGAAATGCTGTACACAGCTAGTATGATTTTAAATTAGTATTAGCAATAGGGTACATTTAGAGGACAGGAGGTTTGTACTGTAAGGCTAATCCGTAGCATATAACCTTTCTATAAAATTTCAGATGAATGTGTTAAGATTGAAGAATTAACAACACTATTCACAGATTATACATCTTCAACCATTTTGTTTCAATTTAGAAAGTAGGCTAATTGAGGTACAAAAAGTAAACTTGAAAAGGCTTTTGACAGTATCCGGTTAGCCTGATGGTCTATTTCAGGCACGGATTTATTCTTAAGGCACTTACATGATACAGATGGTTTGGGAGATGTCAGATTCTCCTTTTGTGACACCTAACTCCAAATTTAGGGGCATATTCCAAATATCATGAACTTTACTGCCTAGTCTTGCAGAAAGATGAAGAAGCAAAATGGGAAATAAGATGCAGAGTTTCTGGCTCTTCACTACACCTCATAGCCCCTTAGTTATGTGTGTTACAAAGCAAAAGCCACATGCCTACCACATGGTAGGCCCTCAGTAAATTCCTAGTTATTGTCCAAAATGTGGCCATTTATGATTCTATTTATTTTTTTAGTTATTTAGTTAATTAAAGATTTTATTTATTTATTTATTTATTTATTTATTTTATTTATTTATTTTAGAGAAGGAGAGCAAGTGAGCGGGGGGCGGGGGGCAGAGGCAGGGGGAAACAACCTGAGGCAGACTCCATGATGAGCACGGAGATGACCCTGAGATCAAGACCCAAGCTGAAACCAAGAATCATACCCTTAAATGACTGAGCCACCAGGCACCCCTATTTCTGACCTTAACAGCCACGTGGCAATCATTAATCAGCAAACATGTATCAAATATCAATTGAGTACCTGGTAGTGCAAGGTATTAATGCTACAAAGATAACGGTGACATTCAAGTCATGAGTGACTAGATCACAGTGTATTCTAGTAATGTGAATGGCACAGACCCATGAACCTGTGATTAGAGGATGAGAAGAACCATAATGGAAGGATGGGTGAAGTGTAGTGCACGTACACACAGAAAGGAGCAACTAATGTCTGAGGAAATCAGGGATTCTTTACAGAGATGACATTTGAATGAGATCTTCAATAGGCAGGTGAGGAGTGAAGGGGAGGACACTGCAGGGTCTAACACAGTGGTCAATATTATTGAACAACATGTGGAGGGAATACAGGCATTCAGAATCTATTTGGAAGAGCCTAGAGGCATGAAAGTACCATCTGTTCAAGGAATAGTAAGTAATACATGGGGTTGGGATATGACTGGGAGGTAAGATGGGGGGACCAAACTGAAGCCAAATTGGCCAGGACCTTGTTGGAGGTGTTCGGTTGGCATTAGAGGATTTTAGGCAGGTGAGTGAAGTAATGTATGTGTTTGTAGTAAAGATATCAATCAAATAATGGATTGGATTCTCAAACAATGAATCCAATCTAGTAATTTTTTAGCTTAAGACTTAATTAGACAAATGATAAGGTAATCATAAAACTTGTCATCCAAACTGGGACACTTTTGAGATTGAAGGGAGGCATTTTTACTTATTATGCTGGAACAATGGAAGCAAATTGGGAGGTATTATTGCCCTACCTATGATAGGAGATGATTGATTCTACAGATGGTAATTTGTTGACAGGTGGGTGTCTGGAGACTCCTGGAGACTAAGACCAATCCATGAGCTCTCATGGACATGGGATGGATGATATGGAACCCCAGAGCATCTTCAGTGTAAGCTCTACTCATTGCAATTTGGGGCACCTGGGAAGCTCAGTTGGTGTCGGACTCTTGATTTTGGCTCCAATCATGATCTCAGGGTCGTGAGAGGAGCTCTGCATCAGACTCTGCCTGAGAGTCTCTCCTCCCTCTGCCCTGCTCCTGTGTGCTTGTGTGCACGCTCGCTCTCTCTTTCTCTCTAAAATAAAATAAATCAGTTTTCAATTTAAATTCTTTTAATGATACCTTTATTTAGTGTCTCAAACTCCAATGAAAACCCTGTATTTAGAGAAGTTTTTTTTAATCTGTGAGCTACTTTAATTCTCATGTAGCAAAAGTTTCTCTTTCTTAAAATTTCTCTATTCCTAAAGAATTAACCAAACTTGAGTTTAGAACCCAGCTTAGATCCTGGGTCCATCCCTCACTCTTTGAATGTTGAACAAGCTTATTTCTGTATTTGAGCACACCTGTAAAGTGATTAACATATGGGCATTTTGTAAAGATTAAATAAGCAATCAAAGTCTAGTGTTTAACACGCAGTAAATACCCAATAAGTAGCTATTGTGTGTTTTTATTTTATTTCTCTTCATTGGGAAGCAGCTTTTTTTTTTTTAACCACCACCACAACTCTGTTTATTTCATTCCCTTTATGTGCCTTGTATCTGTATCACAATACTTATCTTACTGCATTTTAATTGTTGTTTAAATTATCTTTCTCAGGGCACCTGGGTGGCTCAGTCGTCTGCCTTCCGCTGGGGGCGTGATCCCGGAGTCCTGGGATCGAGCCCCACATCAGGCTCCTCCTCTGGGAGCCTGCTTCTTCCTTTGCCACTCCCCCTACTTGTGTTCCCTCTCGCTGGCTGTCTCTCTCTCTGTCAAATAAATAAATAAAATCTTAAAAAAAAATTATCTTTCTCATTCATTGGTTCTCAAGTGGGGGTAATTTTGTCCCCTCCCCAGGGTACGTCTAGAAATACTTTTGGTTGTCCTGAGGGAAAGAGTGCTGCTGGCATCTAGTTGGTAGAGGCCAGAGGTGCTGTTACATATACTACATTGCACAGGGCAGCCCCCACAATAAATAATTATCTGGCCCAAAATGTCAGTAGTGTTGAGGGTATCAAACCATGCTTTATTTATTTTTTTTAAAGATTTTATTTATTTATTTGACAGAGACAGCCAGTGAGAGAGGGAACACAAGCAGGGGGAGTGGGAGAGGAAAAAGCAGGCTTCCAGCGGAGGAACCTGATGTGGGGCTCGATCCCATAACGCCACTATCATGCCCTGAGCCGAAGGCAGACGCTTAACGACTGCGCTACCCAGGCGCCCCTCAAACCATGCTTTAGACTAACTCTGTGCTGGTAGAAGCTGTGACTGTCTTGCTATGTACCCCCTACCTAGCACTGAGATGAATCTCATTAGGTAGAATGAATGAATCAGGACCAAAAATTTAGCCATGATCCAGCTTCTCAAAGATTTCATCACTCCTTTTAGTCAATATGTGGTTACTGTGGTGTCTCAAGTACTCTGCTATAAGCTGTAAGCCTGAAGTATCAGGAATGTTAAACTGAAATTCTGAAAGGGACTGCAGAACAAAAAGTCACCAATAAGGAAAATAGGCATCATATTCCTACTTAATACTGCATTAGGGTTTCTTTCTTTTTCTTTCTTTTTCTTTCTTTCTTTCTTTCTTTCTTTCTTTCTTTCTTTCTTTCTTCTTTCTCTTTCTTTCTTCTTTCTTTTTTTTTTCTTTCTCTTTCTTTCTTTCTTTCTTTCTTTCTTCTTTCTTTCTTTCTTTCTTTCTTTCTTCTTTTTAAAGATTTTGCTTATTTATTTTGAGAGAGAGCAAGAGAGAGAGAATGTGTGTGAGCAAGCTGGGGGAGGGGCAGAGGGAGAGAGAGAATCTCCAGCGGACTGCAGGCTGAGCCTGGAGCCTGATGCGGGGTCGATTTTAAGACCTGAGCAGAAATCAAGCGTCAGAGGATTAAGGGCCTGAATCACCCATGTGCACCCCCCCCCCAATTCAGGTTTCTTAATCAAAAGCACTTGCAAGCTTACACACAGGGAACAGAAGTCACGTTTTTATTGCAATTAAATTGTGAGGAAACATGAGATTAAATTGTTTTTGGCTGTTCTGTGAGATGAGAAATATCTGAGGGTCTTTTAGGAAAATTACTTTAAATGGCTCTGTCTGTCTATCATCTATCCTCCATCCTCTATTTATCTACCTTGTATCTGATGCTACCAGTTTTCAATAAGAGCTGCAGGACTCTTAGAGGTGCTTGAGAAAGACTGAGGAAGCCTCCTGGCATTTGGAGCAAGAAGTGTGTTCTGGGACTTGAGAAACCCATTTTCCAATTGTTGGATGAGATGGAGCTTCTTCCTTAATTGGACAAATTGATTGATATAACCCTCATGCTGTGAAAAACTGAAGAGCTTTCTGAGAAATCAGTTAGGATTGCTGGAGACAGTCACATCTTCCCTCCCTGACCCCACCTTGCATTACCTCATAGCAATCTTGGGTTAGGAATCATTTCTACTACTTTACAGATGAAAACTGAGACTCACTGAGTTTAGGTAAATCGCCAAGGGTTACACAGCTCATAGGTATCAGAGCCAAGGTATAACTTAATACTATTCCTGTTTACTTCATAAATTCTTTCAAGAAAGGGAAGGCATGGGAGAGGGCATGAAGGAAGGGCAGATGGTGGTTCAGACTGGAAATTACATTAGCATTTCAATTTTACTTAAGCATGAGATAACACTGATTTCTTTATCAGAGGATCGGTCCCTCCTTGCTCTAAGTGTTAATGTCACAAGCAGTGGGGAGACTAAATTGACCCTTGGTTCTGGCATGTGTATTTCCATGGCTGAGCATGGCCAAATTGATAGTCATGGATGCAAATGAACAGGTTAGGATTAGATTCTGGAAAGGCTAAGATTTGGGATTTACCTTTCTCAGTTCATTCACCCAGGAAAGCTTGGCAAGAAAGTACTTTGAATCTCTCTACCCGGTAGGAGTGAGTTATCTTGTCACTAACTGCAGTTGACCTTTGAAAAATCCAGTTTGAACTATATGGGTCCACTTATATGTGGATTTTTTCAATGAATACAGTATAGTACTGTAAATATATTTTATCTTTCTTGTGATTTCCCTAATATTTTCTTTTCTCTAGCTTACTTTATTGTAAGAATACAGTATTTTTATATATAACATACAAACTATGTGTTATTTGGCTGTTTATGTTACCAGTGAAGCTTCTGGTCAGCAGTAGGGGCTATTAGTAGTTAAATTTTTAGGGAATCATAAGTTGTATATGGATTTTCAACTGTGTGGGGGTTTAGTGCCTTTAACCCCCACATTGTTCACAGGTCAACTGTACAAGGCTTTATTGTGTACAAAAGAAACTCCTTTTGTGGATATTGTACCTAATACAGGGAAATGTGATCTTTCTTTCTTTTTTTTTTTTTTTTTAAAGATTTTATTTATTTATTTGACACAGAGAGAGAGACACCCAGCAAGAGAGGGAACACAAGCAAGGGGAGTGGGAAAGGAAGAAGCAGGCTCCCAGTGGAGCATGGAGCCTGATTTGGGGCTTGATCCCAGAACACTGGGATCACGCCCTGAGCCGAAGGCAGACGCTTAACGACTAAGCCAGCCAGGTGCCCCTAATCTTTCTCTCATACAGCTTACACTTTGCTAGTGGAGAAGGTACCCATACAGTTAAGTGATAATGGCGGTTGAACTACTAACACACACAAATTCATATAGACATACACTGAAATGCAAAATATGATTACAATATTTTTATTTTACTCTACTGCCTTATAAATGCAATTGGTAGTTGTATCACCGAACAATTCAGGGGTTATTACCAACCTGTTCTAATAATTTATTTTTTTACAATCAGTGTTAAGAATCCAGTTTTTCATGGGATTGATGACTTAATTGGAAACATCAGTAGTTCATTCAGTTCAGCTTGCTTAGAGTGAACGGAGAAAATTCAAGCAACAACCTTTAGCCTGAGCCCTGCCTTTTTCACCAGAGCTTGGAAGTCAGGAGGTATCTATAGCCAGATGTCTGACTATGAGGGATGTGGGGTGAGACCACTCAGTGCCAGCTTGCCCAAAGAAGGCTATGCAGAGATTTGTCTGAGGGGATGCTATGGCTGAACATCAGAAAAGGACTATGCTAATTGCTATTGTGGTTGAGAGAAAGGAGAATTCCATGTGGGCTGTGTGGTCAGGGAGCGGCAGGGCCTGATCTGGCCTAAGGATGTTGCTTCAGGTTGGAGAAAAGAAGGTAAAGATGGCAGATAGAAGGTTATTATGGGGTGCTCAAAGAAACTCTTCTCTGAGGACCAGGATGTTCTTTTGAGGGATTACTGAGATTATGACCATGGAAAGAAGAGATTAGGAGTACATTTTCAGAAAATGTTGGGAAATTAGCTGAGTGTAGACTTGGGTTTACCAGAGGAAGCTCTGAAATCAGGATCAGCCTGGATCAGGATCCTGTTTTATAGTTCGTGTGTGAAGTTGCAAAATTTTCTTAAACACTCTATGTTTTGGTGAGATCAGCATCCTTCTTTATTTCTATGTTCATTGCATCTAGCTAGTCTTATTTTGATGTCTATGCATAGATGTAATAATGACAGACAAGGAATTTGGGAAGTTGATTTAACTTTCTATTTCTTTATGTGGGGACTTTTTATGAAATGATGTGGCAGGCTGTGTCTAGTTTTGATTTCTCAGGCAGTACAGTTTTGCTTTGGTTCAGAAACTTATGCTTTTGAGCTAGAGTAACTAAATGATCAAGAATTAAGCAGAATTGCCTTAATTGTAATCCTCGGTCCTGTTTAGGTTTACCACCTATTTTAGGTTTATCAAACCTCTTGGTTTCCAAAATTGACTGATCCGTAGAACTTCATGGAAATGTGAAAACGCAGATTCCTGGGCCACAATTGGAAAGATTTTGACTAATCAAATGATTAGTCAGGTTGGTACTCTCTGAACTATCCCTGTGTTTCCAGAGCTTGTCCATAATTATTAAATACTTATTAAAAAATGAAGATTTGCAGCCTACTCCAGAGGTACTGAATAGAGGAGCCTAGGAACCTGTGTTTGCAACAACTTTGTCACGTTGACAGTTTCTAGCTGAAAGATTATTGAGCCCCAAACTCTCCTATTTACCTTCTCATTTCTAGCCACCTTTAACCAGCACCTCCTCTGGGGACTTAATTTACCTAAAATGTACATTTAGCAGTCTGTTACCATAACCCTGTGCTCTCAGAGATGTGTGTTTGGGAACAAAGATGTTCCTCTTCTGGCTTTGTGAGAAGACAGGGATAAGCAATTGAGAAACACTCCCATTTACCACCTGAGGGCTCTGAGGAGACCCTGAAAGTGAAGCGTCAGCAATGGAGAATTAAGTCTCACCCAAGAAGTTCTCTCAGTTTTGGTTATTCACCCTCTTTGACTTACAGCTAAGGATTTCGCATTGTCATGAGCATCCAACGAAGTGGGAGATGTGCACACAACTTGAAAATGTATAAGATGCTGGAATTATAATCTAGGGCAAAGGCTTTGTTGTATGTATTTTATTTTATTTTATTTTATTTTATTTTATTTATTTTCCTACAGCTGGTTGGGGAGAATATGATACATTTCTTAAAATTCTATGCAGCCCTAGCAAACTTTCAGCAAGATCCCAGCCTAGAAGGAAAAAGATCTCAGTGTCTGGCTAGATGTGATACCCATTCTCAATGCCCCCCCCCCCCCTTAATAGACACAGTGTATGCTACAGAGAGCAAAGTGTAATTTTAAGAACCTTGTAATTCTTTACAAATTAACACAGCAGATGGTGTTTATAGGAGCCACATAGTGAGGAATATTTGGGACGATGTGAGACATGTGTTCCAGGGTTTCGGCCTGCTTTCTACTTAGTTTAGTTTTTAACTATCATGCAGCAAAAATGCTATTTGCCTCATAAAGTTTTCATCAGTTCCAAGTGTGAGCAAATGCCCCAAGAGATGATTATGTTATGGGGCAGGTTCCAAGCATTCTCAGGGAGAAGGGCATAAGAGAGGCCTCAGGAAATGCCCCTGCTTGCCCCTTGGTCACATGCCAGTGGCCTCCTGTGTGGGGCTGGAGGTGGGGAGCAGCCTACTTCCATTCTGGCTTGGGGATGGATTTGTGAAGTGGAGAGAGAGCCGAAGGCTTCATAAGCTCTGCTCCTAGAAAATAAAAGACGACACCAAAGGATTAAAAATGAAGTGAATAGCTTTAGATTTGGGCTTGCTAGTGTATAAATAAAATAGTTCTTCAGTTATTTTGATTGTCCAAGTATTATTTTCTTTTAGTCCCTCATAGTGCTAAGGCTTAAAGGTATCAGGATCTATGTGGTTGCCTTCCAGATAGTGCTGGACTTTTCGAGAGAGCATGAGAGGAAGGCTTATGCCAAGATTGGTTGGTGGTGATGCTGGAGAGAATAGGAGGAGCAGTCTTCATGGGCTTTGGCAAAGACCAAAAGAAGTCAGATTTGATTTGGGCAGGGGAAATAGGCTTGGTTCTGAAGTGTGCAAGGAAATCTCTTTGACGGTTTTCTGGGTATGCAGAAAGTGCTCCAGTACTCCTAAACTGTGAGTTTCCTCTTCCCAGTGTTCCCCAGGAAACTTCTTCCCTTTCCTTTGCTGTAGGGTTGGCCAACAGAAGGATACCAGGTGTTCTCTAGTGTGGCCTGCTTATTTGTCCCAGTTAGGGTTCTGCTCCTCTCTTAGAAGCACCATTTCATCAAACCCATTCTCTTTTGGTATCTAGTGTCCTCAAGCTTATCTACCCTCACCATGCACTATTCTGAGAGAAGGATTTGATAAAAGGTATTTGATAAAAGGTATTTACTCTTTGTATGTTTGTCATGTATCTTAATTCTGTACATGTGATTATAGGCTTTGATTTCCATCTTCTTCCTGGTTAGGTGATATTTTTGAACAGGGAAGGAGGAGAATGAGTGTGGAAAGAGAGTTGGCAGCAATATTACTCTACCATTGGTGAAGCTACCAATACAGCTTCCTTTTCACTCTACCTCTGCCCAAAAGTAGCCTTACTGCCAAAGATCCATATCATGAAGTTATGTCAAGCAGCCAGAATACTAATTACTTCATTTATATTCAATACATATTTATATGTACATATCTATACATATTTCTAATTTGCTCAACACCCATTCTGCATAAGGCACTGTGTAAGAAGTTTTAGGGTTTCAAGGATATATAATTGGCTGACAACTTCCTGTCTGCTGTGGACTATTATGTCTCTCCAAAATTCATATGTTGATGAGTACCCCAGTGTGATGGTATTTGGAAATGGGGCTTTTGGGAAGTAATTAGGTTTAAATGAAGTATTAGAGTAGGGACTTCATGAGAAGATTAAAAATAGAGACACCAGAGAGCTTGCTTGATCTCTCTCTACCACGTGAGGACATAGTGAAAAGGTAGATGTCTATGATCCATGGGGAGAGCCCTCAAAGAAACCAAACCTACTGAAAATTGGTCTTGGACTCCTCAGCTTCCAGAACTGTGAGAAAAAAAAATTTTTTTTCCTTAACCACCCAGTCTATAGTATTTTGTTATGGCAGCCTGAGTTGACTCATACACTGCCCTTAAGCTCCTGTGCCTCCAACTGGAAAGAAGGAACAGATATATGATTATATCATGACAAGTTTCTGAACAAGACAATATCATAATGATGCATCTGTATATTTGTATTTTACCTTCAGAGTGTGATATCTGAAATTCAATTAATGCAAGGGATTTGCTTTAGATATCTGAAATTTAGTTAACAATGTAAGAGACTTGCATAATATATGAGTGTTACCTGAGTGGAAATTGTTCATAAAACACCAAATAAATAGTTATTTTGATGATAAAGATAATGATATAGATGGCTGCAGGCACTCAGAGGAGGACAGGCTCCTGTGAACTGAGAGGTCAGGAATGTGTGATGAAGGAATTACAACATGAACCGGCCCCTGATATATTGTTATTAGATGAGGCACAGGGAGGCTAAGGCAAGGGGGCTCTACAGATAGACTTTACATAAACTAAGGTAACCCTCTTCCTGAGTGCTTTCTGATTTCTGTGAACTCTCAACAACATGGATGCAGTTACTGACCTCTTTTTGAGAAGCTAAAAAATGCCAGACTCTAGGGATCCTTTGGGTGTTGATAGCTTTAACTGTAACTGAGAGGTTGGGGGGATATGCACTTAAAACTGAAGTGGAAGTTTAAATTCCACTGAAATTTAAATGATTTATTTAGTGTGGGTATGTATGTGTTTTTGTGTGTCTATAAAATCAATGGAAATTTGCACTTTGCCTTCGCTACTTTCATCTCAACTGTAAAGATAAAATGGCATTTTTTTGCAGTTTTCCCAGTTCATGGTCTCTCACAGGCTTTGAAGGAATGTGTGGTTAATTAACCCAAGGTTGGGAGCTGGGGGTAGGGTGGGGCTTTGATGAAAAATAACTTCTGTGAAGGGTTGTCTGGCAGATAATCACTGGGGACTACACCTGTGTTGATAAAGTAAGTAAAGGAGCAAGAATTGTAACATTACACAGGTGCCAACCACTTCCTATGGTTTTGAGCAGAAAATTGTGAAATAGGTGACATTTATTTTTAGGACCCGACATTTTCCAAATCATTCATCCCTCGCATACCTTCTTCCTATCCACAGGTGCCTACTTGGAGCATCCGTTTCTCCATATATGAAAGGTATTTCCGGGGCACTTCTTAAGAGTTTCATACTAAGTTTTCTGGGAGAAAACTCAGACCTTCACCACCCTCAAAAAACTCAGATTCTACTCTACAGCCACATGAAAACTTAATAAATAATGCAGGATGGTAAATTGTTAACGTCTGCATCCTTTGGCACAGTACCTGGTTGGAAAATACGGTCAAAAGAGGGAAAGATCTTTAAGGGCTAGATCAATTTAAAAATACTTCCTAGAGGAGGAGAATTTTGAGATGTTTCTGGAAGAATGGGTAACATTTAATTAGGCAAATGGTTGAAGAGAGAATGGCCCCTTTCTTCCACAAGAAAAAAGTTTGTAAATTGTTGAAAAAAACAAATTAATTAGAGAGGTGGGCGATTACAAAAGGGAAATCCTACTATGAAAATTTAAAATACAGGCCCAATAGTTTAGTAGAAATTAAGGATCCAGTAAGAATTAGATAGGAACTGAGGGATTGAGCCTGAGAAGTAAAAGCTTGGTTTTGACAGGCGGTACTGAGGATTATGAGGGAGGGAAATCAACAAAGGTGTTAATGTGGTGTTAGAGAGCTACACTGGGATAGGTGGTTCCACGATCAGAAGGATTTGAAGGAAAGCAGAAATCTTGGAGACTTATTGATGGAAAAATTCTCAAGTCTAGTGACTAATTGGTTTTTTATTAGGATTTAGAGCTTGGGCAGAAATTAGCGCTAGGGAAAATCCTATGAGTGAAGCAAAGGCCTGAGGTCTCAGATAGTGCTGTGGGCTATGTCCATAGCAGACCTTGCTAGGGTCTTCCCCTTCTACCATCCTGCCTTCAAATTATTTTGGACTGGTATTTTAAGGTCTCTGATTTAGTCAGGACTTTTTTGGTTGTTCTCCGAGAGAAACCCAACATAAAGAAGAATAAGGGGAATTGATTCACTCACCTCAGCAGGAAATCCACTGATAGATACTTTGGCTTTAGGTGCAACTGGATTCAGAAGCCCGTGTGTTTCATTCATTGATTTAATATAGTTTATCGGATGCCTATTATGTGCCAGGCACAGGTGCCAAGGATATAATGATAAACAAAGTAAAGACTATCCTCATGAAGTGTTACTTTACAACTTAGTGTATAATGGAAAGTATAAATGTATATAATGGAGAATATGTCCAATGTGTGTACAGATAATCCTGGGCCAATAAATAGGGTCTGGGAGCCTTACCAATAATGCCCTCTTGATATTCTTATACACACACACACACACACACAAACACGTATTATATATATATAAAGATTTTATTTCTTATTTGACAGAGAGAACACACAAGCAGGTAGAGCAGGAGGGAGAGGGAGAAGCAGGCTCCCTGCTGAGCAGAGAGCCTGATGTGGGGCTTGATCCCAGGACCCCAGGATCATGACCTAGCCAAAGGCAGACACTTAACCGACTGAATCACCCAGGCACCCCTCTTATCTTATATGTTGATGATTCTTTCCTTGAGTATTGACAAGATCTCAGAGAAGTGTCAGATACATTTTTGCCCTGACATGTTGTCATTCATATTTTCTCTTTCTACCTTTATCTACCCCTCCACCCAACCCCATTCATCCCAGGTTCCAGGAAAGCTGGATTGTGACATGGTCAAAGTATCCTGATCATGGGTTTGATTTGTGGCCACTGCTAAATTTTTATCCATTTTAGAGAGATATCACCCATTTCTTTTCCAAGAGAAATGTCCATAGCTAGTGAAAAGGACATGTTTAGAAAGATCCACATTCTCAGACTGTGATTTACACATAATATGAAGGCATTATGAAATGTTCAAAGTTCCATAAATAATGGTACCATTCGTAATAAGAATATGATTCCTGTATTCAGGGTTTGAGGGTATATGGGCAACCTTCCAAATATGATGGGATGACTGCTGGATCAATAGATAATTTTTTCTCCTCCCTCCTGTTGTCTAAATTATAGGTTTAAATGACAGGAAAATGTGTTGGAGATAAAGTGCGTGGCACATTATTGCTTTCTGCCATTCTGATGATTTTGACTGCCACTTCTTTCTTTTTTTTTTTTTAAGATTTTTTTGTTTATTTGGCAGAGATAGAGACAGCCAGCGAGAGAGGGAACACAAGCAGGGGGAGTGGGAGAGGAAGAAGCAGGCTCATAGCGGAGGAGCCTGATGTGGGGCTCGAACCCATAACGTGGGGATCACGCCCTGAGCCTAAGGCAGACGCTTAACCGCTGTGCCACCCAGGCGCCCCACTGCCACTTCTTACAAATAACAACTTGAAGACTGGGCATTTGATTAGCTCCCTACACATTCAGTATATTAGAATCACAGCTATATGGTATTTTGAAGATTTCTCATACATTCAATCAAGTTGGCAGATACCTTTAGAAAAAGGAAAAGAGTGATCGACATCTGCCTCCTCACAGCCATTTCCCACATTAATATCGTGCCCCAAAACTCACAGAAAACCATGGGTCTGGGGGAAGCACTGAAATGGTAGCACTGAAATGATTTATATTCCCAGGGCCTCCATGAGGGACCACTTGTGCTGAATTATGTGTTTAGGGTGGGATCAGAAAGAGCCTTTAAGTAAATATTCAATTTCAGACATTTAAAAATCAATATTCCTTTTTTTGTTTGTTTGTTTTATAAATTAGGGAGCTGGTATCAGTTGTATAATATTCGGCATATAATATAAATATATTGCATAACTTTTCAGTATTTCAGAAGTGGTGATGGATATTAACATAGTAAAAAAGAGAGAAAGAAGGAAAAAGAGGATCCTTATCTAAAAGAGAGAGGCTTTTATTTCCCAAAGGTGCAAATATAAACAAGTTATTGAACTAAAATATTGACTTGTTCCTGAAGACTAATTGTGAAAAATCAAAATTTCTATTAATGTCCCCAATCCTTTTATGTAGGATTAAATGGAAACATGAACATCTCCTTGACAGCATCTGATACTTTGGCAAACTGGACTTGAGTTCAGAGCCAGAGAATGGGAGAATAAAGGATTCCCTATAAAAATCCAAATCAGGAAATTCATTCTCTTTCCTCTCATCAGTTCAAACCATGGATCTACTCCAAATGTGTTTTGTAAAATAGAGCCCAAATTCTAAAACAAATAAAGTTTAATAATCATGCACCTCCCTAGCACAACAGATGGCAACTAGGAAAGTCGCCCGCAGCAATGTGAAAGAAGACTCCCGCCTGTCTTCATCTTCTTTTTTAATAACGATATTTATTAAACGGCTATCTCTGTTGCAGACTCACTCACATCTCTCTGTGAAGATAAAGAAGGCAAGTGGGGAGCATGTCTGAGAAAGGCACACAAGATCCGTGGACAAAACGTGACAAAGGAAATATAACTCAAACTGTGATTTTTCTATTTTTAGTGTTTTTGATAACCTTTGAACGGAAACATGTGAAACTCTATAAAATCACAGAATCCTAGAATTTTAGAGACGGAAGATGGTTTAGACATGGAATGGAAAATCCCTGGACTTGGAGGAGAGAGGTTCTAGTCAGACACTAAGTAGCGAGGTGATCAGAATCAGTTCATCTCTTTGGACGTTGTTGTCCTCAGCTTTGAGGGGACCCATGGGGTGAGGGAGGAGAGGAAACTAACACTGATCGAGTTACCTCTGCTGGGTTAGGGACTGTGCTAACTCTTAAAAATTCTATTTCTCTTACTGTTCACGGCAATACCACAGAGAAAGCATTATTCACATTTTAGAGATCAGAAAGCCCCAGCTGACTGTCACCACCTCCCCCACCCCCCAGCCCTCTGCAGGGCAATGAGAGCTTCCCAGTAATGAGGGATATATTCTTTATGGTTTCTCGGGCTCTCACAGTTCCTGGTTCTGTAACTTGTCTCTGGCCCCTCCATTGGACAGATGATAGGTGAAGGGTCTAGAGAACTTGCCAGATTATTTAGATAGCTATTGGCAGAGAGTGGTTATGATTGGTTTTTGTTTTCTTCTCTTTAGCAAAGGCAGGGAGTAAGTGAATGACTGACTTAAGACAACACACTTTTGTTTTATTATTAGGCGATACTGTCAAAATGAACACTTACGTCTCCTTTCACTTCAGTTTGTTAAACTATTTTTAGTTTATAGAGCTTGGAGGGTGAGGGAGGGAGAGCTGGGTGAGCCTTCTAGTTGATTCCCTACAAACTAGAATTTGCTTTAGACAATCAAATCCTTAGTTATTTAACAAATATATCTAAGAACCTATTATGGAAAAGACATTTATCTGGAGTTTCTGCCCCTTATTTCATCTCTTAGAAATATCTCAGATTAGTTCTCTATTTAAAATGAACTGTCCCAAGTATCCCTTCCTTAAAGAGAACTTTTCCTGTAGGGCTTCTCGTTTTGGGCAAAATTTTCATTCATATATTGTCTTCATGAGTAGAGAAAGCAGAATTCCAGGTAACCCAAAAATAGTTTCTACATAGTTTCCAAATAAATTCTCTCATTTTTTTCCACTGCAAAAATGCTTTCCTAATTACTCTGAATACTGTTAATGCCTTTTATTTTTTCCAGCACATTGACATCATGATTGATTGTCCCTGGTGAAAAGACAGGGCGTATATCCATTGTGTTCATGAGAAAACTCAGACATAAAAAATGGGCAAATTGTTAGTCCAAGATCACAGAACCTACTAATGGATGATTGCCACTAGGAGGCAATACCTTTCTTTTTTTTTTTTTTTTTTTTTTTTTTTTGTCTCAGTGATTGGCTTCCTGTTCAATTTAAGCTGATAATTTAAAAGTATGTCCAAATGCCAACCTAATAAAGCCCAGAAAAGCATGAAGTGATGGTTTGCTAGTCCCCATTTGCTGTGTTAATCTAAGCATTAAGGATCCACCACCATTATTCCTGCATACATACCTTATTTAAAGAAATTAGAGCCAACAAAGGGCCAATGCATTAACAACTTCAGCTGGTAGCCAAAATTTCCGAAGTTCTAGTCCTTGCTTTACCATTATCCAGCCTTTTAAATAGAACAAATATGGCACCCAAGCCATCTGCATTTTTTTGGTTATCTTTAGCCAAAGACTGAGAAGCTGAAGAAACCCAGGATTGCAAATATTACATAAGCAGAATCCTGACAACACAGTGACATGGAATGCTAATGTCACCAAAGATCTTCTGAGTTTGCAGATCAAAATATAGTTGGCAGTAATCACACAATAAAGAAGCTCTTATAGAAGTAGCTTGTCTCTCTAATTTGTCAAACCTGTCCCTTCACATCATAGAGAAAAGCCTGTACCATTCCACTCACTGTCCTCCTAGAACCCACCTTGCTGTTTCCTGCCTGGATGACTTTCTTTTTCCACCCTGCCCTCCCTTCAAGTACCTCCCTCTTTCCTATTCATGTCTTACCCAGGACTTCATGTGTAGCTAAATTTGCCCACTCCTCTGTGAGATTACTTGACTTCCCAAATGCAACATCTCCCTCTTCTGAGCAACTAATTTAGACTGTTAGAGTGTTAGTCTCTCTGCATAGTTGTCAGTGTTCTTAATTTCATGTTCTGGTTTACTCACCTGAATTAGGAGCTCCTTGAGCATGAGGATCATAGATCTCACTTTTTGTGAGTTTCTC
Source organism: Ailuropoda melanoleuca (assembly GCF_002007445.2). Taxonomy (NCBI): domain Eukaryota; kingdom Metazoa; phylum Chordata; class Mammalia; order Carnivora; family Ursidae; genus Ailuropoda; species Ailuropoda melanoleuca. The sequence continues at coordinate 101,171,540 of NC_048221.1, forward strand.
AAAGTGACCAAAATTATGCTTCACATCTAATGAACATATGCTTTGCAGTTACAGATTATTGATCCCAAATGGGATAAAGAATCCCATGTTGCCCTTCTTTTCACAGAATGAGACAATGGAGCCTTCCCACCTGCGTCTGTTAACAACCCCAGTTACGATCTTGAGCATCACTATTACCCCTGCGGGTAAAGTTGCCTGATCTAGGGCATAATAATACAGGAACTCAGTTAAATTTGAATTGTAGGTAAACCATGATTTATTCTCTTTTTAGTATACATGCATTCCTCAGTTTTCTTTCTTTCTTTCTTTTTTAGTTTTTATTTAAATTCCAGTTAGCATACACTGTAATATTAGTTTCAAGTGTACAATATAGTGATTCAGCACTTCCATACAATACCTGATGACAAGTGCGCTCCTTCATCCCCATCCCCGATTTTCTTAAATTTAAAATTAAGAAATATCTGACCTACATGATTCACTTCACTTGCCTTACCCTAATCCTTGCCCCGTGGCATCCCGTTTTTGTTTAAAATTTTGGTATCTTGTTGAACATGGATTTATTTGCATTAATTTGATTTTTGAAAGTACTGCATTAAAATAATATGTATCTTGATTACTGAGTTCTTTGGTGCCCCCATAAATGTCATATCTGAGGCCAGTGCCTTATAGCCCTCTCCCTAATCATAGGCCTGTTCTGGTTTTATTTTTTCATTTCTCAAATGGCAATAATGAGATGCCACTGGCAGGAAGAAAAGATCCCAGTGTCTAACACTTAGTTTTTTGTTTTTGTTTTTTTCTTTTTTAGTAATCATTTTGTATATTCATACTGTCTTGGTTTTTTTGTTTTTTACTTTGAAAAGTTCAGTGATCCAGTTTCCTTCTCTCATAGCCACATTTTAAACCAAACTCGTAACTGTTAGTTTTTTCAAAGTAAGGTTTTATTACTGTCATAAATGGAAAGGACATAGGAAATCCGGTTCTCAGAATGATCATGGGCTAGACCTTCTCATATTTTAATGGCAGAGCTCCTGTTTGCAAGGAGAGAGCTAAAGAGAAAAGCAGCAGTTTTGGCTGCTACACATAAGGCATACCTGAATATTGAGACAGGGCACCCAAGTCACACTTGCTGTGTAGCCAGCTTTCCTCCACAGATAATGCAGCACATTGTTCTTCTCCGTAGTTTTCTTTTCTTGGAGCTATTTGTACGCTCATACTTTAACTTTGTAAAATGTACCACTTTATTTTAAGCTCCTTCTATTTATAAACTTCAGTATATACATGTGAAAGGGTCAGAATATGAGTTTAGGGAGTAGAGAAGATATGGGGATTTATAAGATTTTAGATGGTTAAAAATATACAGACATATACTCTGGTTTCGGCTTTTTATTAAAAACTGTATAGGGTTATACATCAGACATTTGTTCAGAAAAAAAAAATAATTAAGCAAGTTGCAGAAAAAATGACTGCTTTAAATCTAGTTGTAAGTGGACCTGATGTGTATATATCAGCTTTATGTATACAGGATTTTGTCATTGGAAGAGAATATTTAGAAATCTCTTGAATGATAATTTCTATGGATCCTCAAAACACACTATCTTGTTATCATTTCATCATATACACAAATTACTATAGAGATCTATATGACTCTACAGAGATTTGATTATGGAACAAGAATGGACTTTCCACTAGGACCATAAATAATAAATCTGTAGGGTGTTTGACTAAAGGATAGATAATTTAATAGATTTGACAAAGGTTTTGAAAAGAATTTTCTCTTAAAGGGAAGATAATGCCATCCATAAAGTTATGTAGAGCTTTCCATCCATGGGAATTTTGTTGTTCCAGTTGTAGTTTTAAAAAGATAATGGAGATTCTATTTTATTTGGCTTAATTGTTTTACTATAACCTTAAAAAAAAAAGGAAGGAAGGAAGGAAAGAAGGAAGAAACAAGGAAAATAGAAAAAGAAACTATTCAATGAAACTTCCAAACTTCTAAGTGAATAATTTATTAAAGAAGAGATTTGTTTGTTTGTTTTGCCTTTACCTCTGCCTCTTAGAGTCATAAGAGACATTTCCCTTATGATTTCAAGCTGTGGGTTCCTTCTTATTATGTTTAACATCTCAGTGCATGCCAGAACAGAGATTACAAACACTGTATTTTGTAGTGAAGCATCTCTTTCGACTTTGATATAGAAGTTACAATATGGCCTAAGATATATTGGTATGAAATTTTGAATTCTGGTGATTTATTTTAAATTTTTTTCTAATTTAGTTTTTATCATGTCAATCATTTTCTATTTAGAACTGTGCTTACATAAGAGAACAGCAAAAAACATTTGTATTTGAAGGCAAAAGCAAACACCCTGTGGTTACTTAATTGGTGAATGTCTGGAGCGGGAAGAAAACATCCTTGCATGAAGTTGAGTATGGACATATGTGTAAACCATCCTGAGAATGTATTGTTTTTCAGCAATTTAAATTTTTATTTCAGAGAAAACCAACTTTAGAGTTTAGAAAACCAACACATAATAGCTGTGTATTGAAAAGAATTTCCTCTTTCTCCCTCTCTCTTTCTCTCTTGTTTGGATTCTACCAGTCAAGTGTGTTTCTGAATTTTTTTTTTTAATTTTAATGTCTCTAACATTGAATTTTCTAAACCAGAGATTGTTTCTCTTCTCTTAATAGACTGGAAGAAAAGAAAAAGGAGATCCTCTAAACATTGCAATTGATAAGATGACCAAGAAAACAAGAGACCTAAGGAGACAGGTACTGTTTTTGTTTCTATTCTAAGTGCATGGTACTGAGTGGTGGTTTTGAAGAACGTCCTTTTCCAGGGTGCCTTCTAAGAGCTGACGTCCAGATTGCTGTTCTTCATAGCATCTACATATACACAGAAGCATTTCATCAACAAGGGAGAGTCTGCTGAGCAGACAGTTGGACAGCCTCAGGAAGTGTGGTAACACCCTGTGAAGAGGCAGCATACTCACTGCCCAGAAACAATCTGCCCAGATAGAGAGTTGATGAATTCACTACCTTCTATACCTATTTTTCGGTTTTCCAGATCCAGGTATACAAAGAACCAATCTCTGATTTCTGCTGGTTCTTACTTACCACAACTCCAAAGGCCTTAAATGAATAAATGAGAATGCTGATGGCTAATGAGAAACACAACTCTTAATCTGATGGGCTAATTAATATCTCTGACCTTGTGTATTCCTTTTGGGGATCCAAGTCACCAGGGGAATGTTTGCTTATCAGATGGTTCTTTGAGAAACTGGGGACCGAAACAAGGAAAATTAGTTGGATGATTTGAATGGCTAATGGTATCATTAGTTTGACAGGTCTTTTTCTTGGGGATGAAAAAAAATCTCTAGCTGGGGCACCATTTTATCTTGAAAGTGCTATATCAACACTGGTAACCCTATTGTCTTGTAACCCTTATTTTATTTGTTTCCATAGTGAGCTCCTGTTTCTTTGGTAGTGTTCTTTCTAGAAGAGTTATACCATCCATTAAGTTACAATAAAATCCCCTCTTGATTTCTGCCTGAGAGGCATCCTGTCTCCTACTGGTAGCTTTTGCATATATCCATCTCATTCATTAAGTGTTGATTATGTTAGTCAGCTAGAACCAACCACTTCTCTGAGGCAGAAACAGGCTTACTTTGTGCAGCTGGAAAAGCTAGACTGGCATGACTGCATCTAGCACTCGCTACTCTTACATGTCAAATACAGACAGGACTAGCAAGGTGCCTAGGGAAAAATGACCAAGGAGCATGTTAGAAGTAGTTTGAATGAGAGGAAGACACCCCTTCTAATTACTACTGGGAAGCTTCTGGGCTCCCTTCAGGCTATCACCTCTAGGTCGTAGGCATGTTTGAGCTAATGTCCTCCAGAAAAATCATAGTTAGTTCTGGAATATGAAGACTCAAGTTTACATAGCTAACAAGTCTCTGTGGTGGAAGCATTTGTTTTTTATCTTACCTTAAAATGAGGGAGAATAAAACATTCTCCTATACTAAACAGATATTTGGCCGGATCTAGCTCTTTGCCCTCTTAGACCATCTTTTCATTCAAATCCCCATCTGATATGAAATAATATGGGTAGTAGGAACTGGGACTAGGGCTAATGGGAAACATTGAATCAGGTGTCCGGAGTCCAGGGTTTTACTTCTAGCTCTGCCACTGAACTGGCTGTGTGACTAACTATGAATCTGCCATCTCTTGGTCTTCATTTCTTATATATAACAGTAGGGAGCCAAATCAAATCTGTAAGCTATCCGTAAGCTGTAAAAGATTGAGTGAGTGCAAAAGAAATCTGCATTTATTTCCTACGCCACAGGTTCTAATGATTGATAATTGCAGATTTTGAAGGAATGGGAGTACATCTTCTTTAGGCCCTTTCTTTGGCTAGATTGTCAACCAGGCAAAATTTGTGGACTGAGTCTTCTCACCTCCTCAATCTCTTGGTTTTAGTAGAGACCATTCTGTTACATTTAGGAGCCAGCAACCTCAGCTCTCTGAGCTTATGGACCTATCATAGCAACTTTTTATGTCTTACTAAGAAGGAATGGATAAAGTTACTTTTACTTTGGTGTTAAAATTCTCAGAAAAGGGTTTACTCTTTTTAACTGAGGATAGTGGTGAAATTTGTAGATGGAATTTATGGTAAAAGTTGAAATGTTTTGGTGACAAGTTCCTTGGAGAGCTTCTTTTAGGATGGCAGTGGAAGGAGTATGTCATCCTTTGAAATCTTTCCATGCATAAAAGAATTATTTTTCTGCTCACCTTTCCCAAAGATTGAGAGGAATAAGGAAAAAGAGAATTGTTTCATGATATTAAGATCCAAAAGTTATGGCATAATTTCACACCACATCCCCAAATTTGGTTCAAACATCTTTCTCTTTCCCAATTTGCCTTTCTAGAACTAAGATGGTTCCCATCTGTCAGTTCCATCCCTATCCATATGTTGGGATATTTTTGTCTTTCTTTCCATCCCTTCTGTTTCTCCATGTACACCTGTAGTGGTACAAAAGCTTCTCTGATCTAAACAGAAGCTACCTAGCACTTATGCAAATGAAACAAGCAACAACTCTGATGAGCTTGGCTCAGGTCGACCTTCATTTTAGGTTTGGGTAGTTAGTTAATTGGATTAAGAAAGTTTTGTCTGAGTATCTGATAGCAGCAAGATAATGTGGCCCCGTGAACACTTTCCTGTGGCTGAAATATGAATGTGAATGTTTTCCTATGGCTGAAACACTTTCTGTTCTTTCCATTACTGACAAGCCTTATTAGAAGAGATTTTAATTGGGAACCCTCCAGTGTCCATGTCCACTTCCCTGTACACATGTAATCCTGTACACAATATTTAGAGCAATCAAATCACAATGGGGGGAAAAAAAAGCTGAAAGCCAAGGAAAACATTTCTAGTGACTTTCCGTAAGTTTCCACTCTCAGTTTCTTGCTTCTTCCTCGTAGCCCTAAGGTTGGGGAGTGTCCTTCAGAAGGGTGACCCTGGAGTCTTGTGAAGTTCTAGTCACCAAATTAAAAAGAAATAGTCAATCGTGATCATTATCTTGGATTTCTCTAACTGAAAAAAAAAAGTAGACTTAAATTTGTAGATACTTGAAAAAAATCAAGAGTAATTGAATAAAAAGGATTTCTGTTTAAGTAGGATTTTCAAGTAAGTGGATCCCCTCTCTTTAGACAGTATATCCCAAAGAAATGGGGAGCCATAAATTATGAAAAAGGTTGCAGCAACCCCAAGGTGTTATTTAAAATTGATTGGCTTAGAACCATCTTACCAATTAAACCTATGAGAGTGGGCAGTGGTAGAGCAGAATCCTCTTAAGAGTATTTTGTTTGGAATTAAAAATGGATTTAGGGGAATATAACTGCCAGCTTTAAGCATTATGTTTTAATTTTAGAGCTGCGGGCACAGTATGCCCATGTCTGAGCTATTGTCACTGCTGTGATTCTGGAATCATACCATTAAAAAAACAAAAGCTTTTGGCTGACTCCCCGCCTGGGTACCTAGTAGCCCACACGGTCTACCCATCCCTTAGAGAGGACCCAGCCTGTGTCTTCCAGCTGCTCTTCAATGTCCTCCTTCTATGTGCCACCTGTGAACTATTCTAGGCATGGCCTCTTGATTTTCTCTAAGCTTATAGGGATGCTGGTCTATCCTGGTTATTATTTTGGTCCTGTTATTAGTCTTTTTTTCCCCCAAGTTGATAAGCAAATGGGGACCCAAATATTTCCCTATGAGAAGCTAATAAATAATAATCATAACATGCTAGGGTTTTGCTAAACTTAGCAACTCTCTCATTCCCCAAACTAATCAAGGGGCTAATTCTTATCCCTTCACCCTTAATAGCCATCACAATAATTCCAGCAATGAGATTCAGTAAGTGTCAACTCGACAAAAGTGTCAGTTTTGCTATTACAATCAAAACACTTTCAACTAACAACAAAAATCATGTATGGAATGCTTTTACATTGGGGTGAACACTTAATAGAATAGATTATGTAACAAAGGATTTAAAAACAAACAAGCAAAAAATGTTATTGGATGGTATGTTTAAGGGTGTATTTATCAAGACTCTGTGTCCATAGACAACTTACATAAGGAATATGACTAAAGGTGGGCAGTAATCGGCAGCAGCTCCTGAAATCACTGTGCACAAAATGAAAACTAAATTATAGGTGACATGTATTGAGTCTGTAAAACATGCCAGGCACTCTTCTAAGTTCTCTCCATGAATGGACCACATTTAATCCTCATGCCAGCTCTAAGAGATAGAAGGGGTATCATCATGCCCATTTTACAGATGAGGATATGAAGTGAAGTAATGCACCCATGGCCACATGGAGTATGGCTACATAAAGGTTTCAACCCAGGCAGTCTGGCTATAGGGTCTTTGCTCATAACTCTTCCCCATCCTGCCCCTCCATCGAACCAGCATATGCAACTGGGTCACCCATATACCAATCTACTCTGGGGGATGCAGTTGGGAAAGAAGGAAGGTTCACATAAATACATAGAGGTGCTTTATGATTTCCAACAGCACTTTCACTACTTCAGGGTTTGGGATGGGTGACATGTACATACTATAGACAGAAAAAAAAATCTGTAGTGAACATCAGAAAAATGGTTCTTAGTTGTGTTATGATATTGTCTCTCAGGTTTCCAGCTGTTATGGTTCACTGGGTCTTCTTTTTAAAAAGTGCTATTATGTTTAGGTAGCTGGCTTCTCAAAGTGTGAATTATAGATTTTGCAAAAACATTTACAGAAAAAAGGAATTTTAAGGCATTCAATTCTTTTTCTCACATCTGCTCATGACAGGGCCAATTATTTTTAGAGTCATTGTAAGATAACATTTTAAAATCATTTATTTCCAGACTTAAATCTGCTCTTCCTCATAAGGACATGAAGCTATCTATATGGCTACAATAAAAATAAAATAAAATATTGATTTCTTCCAAGTATTAAGGTTTGTGTGCTTCACACTGAAAACCTATGTCAGAGCTAATAATAATCCCTAGAGGTTGTTCCCTAGGTCAGATTGCCTTGCTGCTGTAGAAATATGGAGACCAGGGAATGATCATACAGCAATTGGGATTTGAAATACAGACTCAGAGACAACTCAGAGACAGAGACAAATTGTGTCAGAAGCACCAAGATCAGGGGCGCCTGGGTGGCACAGCGGTTAAGCATCTGCCTTCAGCTCAGGGCGTGATCCCGGCGTTCTGGGATCGAGCCCCACATCGGGCTCCTCCGCTATGAGCCTGCTTCTTCCTCTCCCACTCCCCCTGCTTGTGTTCCCTCTATGGCTGGCTGTCTCTACCTCTGTCAAATAAATAAAAAAAATCTTAAAAAAAAAAAAAAAAAGAAGCACCAAGATCAGAATCAAAAAGGCAAGGAGGAGAAGGACAGAGTTAGCAGAGGGCTCAAGAGCACTGTGAAAGGCCATCCTTTGGACATGCCTCTTGAAAATGGGTTATATATCCAAGCCATCCCTACCTTAGGAAAATCCTGATATGACTTCCCTGAATGTCAGAGCACCACATACTTACTTATCTCCTACAAAATACTCATTAGGAGAAGTTCAAAGTACACAATTTCATCAGTTGGAAACAGTTCTTAAAATATCACCATGGACAAGCTCTTCCCTTAAGTAGACCTGTTCAAGTCATGAAGTGATTTAATTTATTCCTACGAGCCAGCATATAGTTGATTACTCACACATTAACGCAGTCTTGTGTAGGACACCAAGCTTGACCTCTCCCTCACTAGCAAGTCTAGATCACAGAACAAGTCCTACTTGATCAACATTGAATGATCAAATTATATGGAGCAGAGGGATCTATAACATATGTGTGAATAGGAAAATGCTCAATCAAGCTGTTCAGCTACTGATTTGTTCTCTTCTGCTAATTTCTCCAGGCCCTGAAAGTCAAGGAAAAGTGGGAAGGGGAAGGATAAATAGCAATGACTAAGTCCCAAAACACATTCAAGAGAATATCTGTATTTGGTCTAATCTCTGACACCTTCTCCTGTTCTAGGCAGTGAGAATACTATTAAGAATCTTGACCCTGACACTGGACAATCCACAATAGGATTATAAAAAAAAAATTCTGTCATATTGTCTAGGATGAAATTCCTCAGCAGGAAATTTTGGAAGATTTTCAACAATGATGATTTAAAAAACAAGGATTTTTTGTTTTTTTAAAGAATGTTGTTTTAGCTTACCAGTACACTCATTTCAGAACATTCATCTTGATTAAATGAAGTTGGCCCATATTCATTGTTGGAGGCTATGTTTAGGCTGGGAGTTCTTCTCCAAACCTGTCACTGCAAGGGAGATAATTTTAAAGTGTGTTGTACAAGAGTTTGCCACTATGGCCTGAATTGAAGTATTTCTAGAGTTGATGATAGCATTTAATTGCCTTGATTCTGACTGAACATACTCAGTGGATCATTGAAGCCAGCTTGTGGTCAAATATATCTGTTCCATTTGACCCCTCCTTGCCGAGGTTATCTTTTATTACCTGAAATGGCTGCTGCCATCAGTTTTCCCAGGGGAAATTTCCATCAGGGCAGCTGCTATTTCTTTATCTCCCCATTTCCCAAGGAGGCTGGATACATCTGAAATTTAGAAAGTGAGTCATTTTCCTACAGGCTCTGCCTTTCCTGCTGTGGCCACCAACCCTGGTGGCAGTCCGTTTGCCCTAGGATCTCATCACTGTGTGCCTTCCTGGCTCCGGTGAATGTCACTAAAGATGGCTGAGGGAATTCAACAGTGCTCTTTGCTTGGGTAGAAGATTGTGAAGAAGAGGATGCTGCTTATAATGTCCATCTATTTACTTTATATGCCCTTGACCAATCTTTGTCTTTTTTGGCTGAATGAAATTTCCAGTATACCTGAAAGCCAAATCCTTACCCCACCCCCACCCTAAACAGTTGTGTGCTTCCCACTGTAATTAACTTTCCAAGAGGATTGCAGCCCTGTACAGCTCCTCCCATTATCATTGTTTAAATCCCCATCAGTCATTCAGTCCAAGGGATTTCAACTCCTACATGTGTGTCCAGTCCCTTCCTTCCTATCCACTCCCATTGGCACTGCTTAATTGCTTTTCATAAAAAATGGTGGTCACAGCCTCACAACCACTCTCCTCTACCCCAGCCTTCCTGCTTTCAGCTCACTCTAGCTCCAGCAATTTAAGTCAGCATTCACACATCCTTATGCTTTTGCACTTGCTTCTGCCTAGAATGCCCTCTCTCCCTTCTTTTTTTTTTTCCACCAAGAAAATTCACAATTTTTCCGAATGTTCTCTCTCCCTCTTTTTTTCCCCCCAGGAAAATTCACAATTTTTCCTACAAGGCTTAGTTTAAATGTCACCTTATCATCACGACCTTATCCAATTCCTATAAACAGGGTTTATCCAGTAGGCTCCGGAGCATTTTAAAATACCCTTATTATGACACTTTTTGCAGTAGATTTAAGTTATTTATGTGACTTTGCCTATTGCCAAGTGTTGTTATTTTTTGTTTCTTCAGGACATATCCTAGTTGCCAAAATGAAGTAAGCCTATACCACATAGGGGTTGAAAGAAGGAAGAATCCCCCGTATGCAGCCTTGGCACCCAAGAAATGTCACAGTCATCAATTTCCCTCCATTCTAAATTCTCATGTCTCTGGTTCCATTGTTTTTAAAACTAGATTTGTTTAAAAAGTCCACTTAAACTGTGATAAAGTAGCTATTTGCATTTATGTCTCAGTCCAGAAGTGTCCTGTTGCTGGGCTGGCTTTAGAAAAGCCAGCTCAAGAGCGGGCTGAAAGGCAGATATAGGGCTCCGTCTTGGGAGATTTTGATTTCACATACATATGGTGGCACATTAAAGTCTGTATCGTAATAAGCTTTCCAGATAATCTGTGATGTTTTAGCAGGTTTGAATTCCTCTGCCTTTGTTTCTGAGAGTGGTAACTTTCAGACCTCATTGCAGTCTGTTGGGGGATGTAGCTGAGGACTGTGAAGCCCTCCAACTTCTTTCTAATCCTCTACTAGAGCCGCTGCTAGACCTCCCCACTTCACAGATACAATACCTGTTTAGAGAGAAAGAGAATCCATGCTTGAGCCCTCTCCTCATGGACCAAGATTAGAGATGGATGGTCCGTCTGATTGCTCACTGTGCCATGCGCAGGGCCAAGACAAAGGCAGAGCAAGTGAGGCACTAGCCTCAGGTACAAAATTTTAGGGAACACCAAAAAACTTGGTAATCAAGATAGATAATATTCTTATAGTATTTTAGAAAATAGAAATTAATGCAAAAAAATCCCTTATGAGCAAATTATCAACACTGTAAATAAAGATAGAATCAGTAACAGGGTAGTTACCAGAAGCTGGAAAAAAACAGCAGTACCGATCCTGTCTTTATTTACAGTGTTGCTATTTTGTTTATGATAGGTGGATCTTTCCTCAGTCTTGGCTCTGCTCCAAAGTTTCTATCTATTAAAGTCTTTACTGCACCTGCTGTATGAGAAAGTTCCCCCCGAAAGTCCCAATGTCAGGTGGCTTTCTTTTTTTCCCCCTACATTAGTGGCAAAAGGGCTGACTTTTAAATTTTATGAGATGACACCTTGGACTCCAGATTTGAAGACCTATTTGAATTGTGGTGTCTTTTAGGTTGTCTTGCTCCAAATGCATTTCTTCTCAACATTTATCACAGTGACATGGGCTTTTTATGGCACTCTGAAGTGCTTCAGAGAAAATGGAGAGCATTTTAATACTGCTGATTTACTCTTTCAGGTCTACGGTAATTTCCTTACTGCCTAATTATAAGGCTCAGTTTAATTTACTCTACACATAATGTTTACTGGTGCACATATGGTACCACATTTCAGGAAACTGTACCCAGAACAGGTATTTTTGGCAGGCTGGGGAATGGAAAATTTCCTTCATATACAGGGGGAAAAAAATGCTAAGAAATGTAATTGTCTCAACAAAGAATGTCCCCCAAACACAGGGAGAAAAAAGTCACATCTTTAACTTCATGAAAAAAGATACAGTATCTTTAAATGTTTATTTTAAAAGTTGAATAATGATTTTATATTACATGTGTACAAAGATTGCCAGTTACCCCAAAAATTGTGAGGTAGGAATTGGGGAAAAGGAGATACTGGAAAGAAAAGCAGTAATATTTTATGAACTTGCTTCTTAACTATCTCTGAAAAAGGAAATATGGATTCAGTAGTTATGGTTCGTAGACTCTTAGAGGTAAAAGGTACCTCAAAGATTTTTACCCCAGGGCAAAAGGTTTTTACTCAACTTCCTTAAGACCCCTCCATCAGCCTCCAATTTAGAGATTGGAACTTATCCCTTCACCCAGTAATTTTAGTTGTTAGAAATTGAGTTAAGATCAGTGATTTTGTAATTATCTATTATTGATATCGGAGGGTTTTTTTGTTTTTGTTTTTTGTTTTTTTTTTTGGCAAAACTGACAGGTTTTGTTTTGTTTGTTTTTACTTTGCCTATGTTTAAGACCCAGATAAAAGTTCAGGAAAGAACTCTATTTAGAGTTCCAAAGATTTATAAAGAGTGAATATTACTGCATATGAATTCATAGCTTCACTGTCAGTTGGCTTGCCTTCCCATAGCTCTGAGTGCTAAGAGTGGAGAGGCTTAGGAACTGAGCAGCTCATGCTGTCTTGTCACTGAGATACCTGAAATTACCAACTCTCGTGGTCAACTGAGCCGTTGCTCTCATTTGTACATGGTTATGTACAAAGATGAAAAAAAGCAAAGCTGCCCACTTAAACTATTTGTTTAGTGTCCATTCTTTCCTTAACACTTAACCTACTGTTCCTACAACAGTTTTGTGGAAGGGGCATTACTATCAAAATATTTTTTTTCCTTTGGAGTAGCATATTGAAGTCCCAGCATTAAAATATACAGAATTCCTAAGTTAGAAAACCTAAGTGGGCTGACTCTGAAGCCTGTCCTTTTAATGACTGTAGTTGTTGAAGTTGATACACTTTGGTCTTAGTTTATAGCTTTTATTAAAATTCCCCTAATAGGACAAATGTCAGGTAAATATTAATTAATAATGAGTCTTGAGATTCTCAATAATAATCATAATAATAGGCTTCCTGTTTAATATAATCACCATTTTATTCCTTCCTTTAGCCATCTATATCTGTGTCCAGACAAATACAAGACACTGAACCATGAATGAGATTCTGATAATTATTTTCCTAATTAATTATGAGGGAGAAAAAAGTAAAGGACTTTCATTTTAGCTTGGGGATATCTGATTAAGTGCATATCAGGAGACTAGCAGACCTGCCTGGAATATTCAGTGGGAAACAGTTGAATGGATTATGCTGGAGTGTTCCAGGTTTAAAGGAGAACTATTTGCCCTGAAGACTTTGGTGTTCAGAGGGAATTTTCCATCTGACCCAACCACAGGTGCTTGTGAGAAGTTTGGGTGGATAACCACTCTCAGCCCCTCCTTCAGCATTCCACAGTTCCCTAGTTTGTCACGTTAACTGTTAAGGGCGGGACTTCTATATTTTTAAGATTCCTTTAATTTTAGCAAGGATTAGGCTGCCTTGAATAGCTGTGCTCTAAGTTACAACTGTGTAAAGAGGATGACTGAAAAGCTGAAAAGCACCTCTGGTCATGGCAAGCCAGGAGGGCTGGGCAGTTGAGCTGGGGTGGGGGCACAGAGCTGCAGGGACAGGAAGAAGTCAGCACTAATGAAGCACGCCTCACTGAGCAGATTTCCCTCAGCCCCTCCGTTGCAATCTGAAGGCTTAGATCAATGTGGCCCTGAGGCTGTATCCATAGATGCCATAATAACTAGTTGAAAGTGGATCACTTGTGACTGATCAACTAGTCATTGTGTCTGCATATCACCATTGCGACCTGCTTGCCTGGTGCTCTTTGGGTGCATTCTCTGTGTATTTAGCTGGTCGGTGGAAGTACCCTCAATTTTTTTGTTTGTTTTTGTTTTGTTTTTCTGTTTGTTTTGTTGTTGTTTGCTTGTTTGTTTGTTTTTGCCAAATTAGGGAGAAATACCAAGATTTGGGGTTTAGTTTAGAGCACCTATGTCAAACAGGTCAGGCAACCTAGCCAGATATCCTCCTAATCCCCAAAATTTGGGAGAAAAGCCAACAACTTTTACACTTCCATCTAACCTTTCCTCTTAATTCCCTGCATCAAAGCTTCTGCTACAAAAGGAATTGCTTGGAGACCATTGAGATAACCTGTTTTCTAGCAGAGCATGAGGCAAAGGGAGAAGTCAGCTTGGTCAAATAATACCAGTCATACTGGCCACCTGGGGGCTCTTTGTGGCCATCTCTAACTTCCTCACTTTCTTAAGCAGGTGGGTCCAGCAGATGCTCAGCCATAAGGAAGCAATGGGTGAATGGAGCCTGAAACAGCAGGGGAATTGCAGTAGCACTGCAACAGAGTGACATAGAGTGGAATAATATCAGACTAAAATCCTGATGAAACCATATACAACAGGTGCCTGCAAACTACTACCTGTGGCCGCAATCCGGCTCTCTGCCAGACTTTATGTAAATCAAGTTGTATTGTCAGCTCTTGTGTTGCAATGGCAGAGTTGAGTAGCCACAGAAGAGATCAACTGGCTGCAAAAACTAAAATATATATTACCTGCCCCTTCACAGGAAAGCAGACCAACCTTTGCTCTAGAAGTTGAGATAAGACAAATATGGTGTAAGAGCCCAGATCCCCCTGAAAAACTGAGGGACCTTAAATATAACTCAGTCTCCTGCCTTTCCCTGAAACATCTTTAGCACCAGCATCATTTTATAGGATTTCTACACACTTGGAAATGTGGAGTAATCATTGGGCCTCTGGCTGAAATGAAGTCCCTCTAGGGAAAAATTCAGCAGCTGTTGGAAATGCAATGCTGTGCAATAGTTAAAGACAAGAAGCAAAGAAGTATAGCATATGGTGGCAGAACGCTGGAGAGCGAAGTTAGCTCAGAGGCACACAGTTATCTATAATTGGAACAGAGCAAAGGAGCATGGTGAATGGTTTTCCGTTTTAGAAAATGTCATGGGCTCCTTAATGACCACAAATGGTCAGAAGCTTCAGAGGTTCATTTATAAGTAACGTCTGAACCAACAAGTAAGGGCCTATCGTTCCTCTTCCTTTACCCAACAGCATCTTATTTCCCCTCGTTTCCCATCCTGCTCAAGTGAACTGAAGTGGCAGCCATATGATACCTGGAGTGGGAAATGGTGTGTTTTGGCGGGGTTCTTCCCAGGGGCTCTTGTAGTTACAATGAGGATTCTCTGACACCCACAGAACTTCTGCTGTAAGGTAGAATGGCAGGAAATCTGGAAGTGTGGGGCCAGATGATCTTACCTGGTACAAATTCTGTGGCAGGTATGTAGGATCGACCCCATCAGAGAGAAACATGATTTTGGAGAGTCGTTTTCTGTACCTTCCTTCAAACTCGTTAACCACATACCTTTTATAGGCTTCTGCTGTTAATTTGCCATCAGATCCATCCAGTCAGTGATTGTTTCTCCGAGGCAGTTGTGGGGGATTGAGCAGCCTTTTATAAGCCTCCTAAGGGTCCTTGCTGGGTGAGCTTACCTGATGCAACTGTTGACTCTCTCACATTGGATTCAAGCAGCTTACACCCATTCAATGCCAGCTAATCAATGACAGATACTACATGCTCAGAATGAAATATGCAGGCATCTAAATTTAGATCCCCTTTTGTGGTAAGCAGTGAATGAGGGGGTGAAAATGCTGGAAGGTGGTTGAATAGGTGTGGGAGTAAAGGATAGAAAACAAGATGACCTTTGTCCAGTTGGGATTTGTGAATTTGAATAGCCAGGTTCATAAGCACATGGGCCTTAAGTAAAAGAGCGCTAGCCTTGGAATCTGAAGACCTGACTCTGGCATTTACTGTGTACAATCAGTGGACCATTTCCTTTCCTCATCTATACAACAAATAAAATTATATTCTCCCCACAAACCATACCTCTCACCCTCACCATGACATTGTAAGGAAGAGCAAATGAAATAATGTCTAGAAAAGTTCTCCGCAAACTATAAAAACAAACATGCACAAGATTATTATTAAAGGTAATGAGCACCCAGAAACTGAGTAGACTTTCCAAATATACAGGAGAATCATTCTGCTTTTTAGTGTGGGCTAAGGGATCTGAGCAAAACAGTTACACCAGAAATGTCTTTTCCACCTTTACCTATGTTACCTAAAATTCCACCCTTTTGACAAATGCCAAATCTTCTGGGCTAACAAACTGGGTATTTGAAAGTATGTCTGTCATGTTGGAGGTGTGGAGAACTCCCGAGAGAAAAAAAATTGGAGAGAAACCTGAGAGAAAAAAAATCTTAAGTAATATGATGTGAAGGAAATGTAACAAATTTGGACCTTTAAAAAGTGTTTCTTAGGCCAGCCTCCAACACATTTAATCAAAAGAACTCATGCTTACCCCTAAGCAGCATCATTTATGAGGCCAGTCAAGTATATATATGGTCAAGTTGATCATTGTAGCTTTATTAGAAAATGGGAATTGAGACAGTAGAGAAGTTTTCAGTAGTGAGAATATGTGGCTTTTCTTATTTTTC
The DNA here is from genome assembly GCF_002007445.2 of Ailuropoda melanoleuca. Lineage (NCBI taxonomy): Eukaryota > Metazoa > Chordata > Mammalia > Carnivora > Ursidae > Ailuropoda > Ailuropoda melanoleuca. Next base: position 101,187,677 of record NC_048221.1, read on the forward strand.
TCTGGGTCCCTGGTCATACATCGTGCTTGGTAAACCAGGAGCTCCTCAAATGCTAGGAGCAGGAATGAATGAGTTAACACCAATCACTGAGTAGAGAGAGTGGAATAAAGTAAGAAAGAGATAAAGCATGTTTTTCCTCTCTGTGAACTTATTACTCTTATAATAGCATTTATTTTTTTTCATTAACNTTCCATACAAATTTAAGGACTATTTGTTCCAGTTCTTTGAAAAATGTCCTCGGTATTTTGATCGGGATAGCATTGAAAGTGTAGATTGCTCTGGGTAGCATGGACATTTTAACTATGTTAATTCTTCCAATCCATGAGCATGGAATATTTTTCCATCTTTTTATGTCTTCCTCAATGTCTTTCAAGAGTGATCTATAGTTTCTAGAATATAGGTCCTTTAAGTCTCTGGTTAAGTTAATTCCAAGGTGACGTATGGTTTTTGGTGCTTATAATAGCATTTCTGCCACCTAGCGCTAATTGTATTACTATCTACCCCATTATATTTTTGTGAATTTATTCTCATTTTCCCCCCTTTGGCATAACATTTAAATATCTTTAATAATAGTGTAACATTTGTGTAGATTTTTCTTTATGGATCCGTTTTATTCCTTCTTTGAGATCAGAAATTTTCTTACCCCTTTTGAGATTTGAAGTGCACAATTGAAGACAATTAAGTCATTTTTATTAGTTTTTCAAAAATAAGCATTTAGAGCCAACAATACCCAATAGGAAAGGATAGCATCTTCAATAAAGGATAGTTTTCAGTGTTAGGAAAACTGGACAGCCACATGCAGAAGAAATGAAACTAGACTCCTATCTTATACCTCTACAAAAAACTCAAAATGAAGTAAAGACTTGAACGTGAGATCTGAATTCATTAAAATTCTAGAAGAAAAAAGGGGGTAAGCTCTGAAATCAGTCTTGGCAATGATTACTTAGATAAGACACCACGAATAAAGACAGCGAAAGCAAAAATAAAAAAAGTGGGGCTACATCAAACTAAAAAGCTTCTACACAGCAAAGGAAACCATCAACAAAATGAAAAGGCAATCTACTGACTGGGAGAAAATATTTGCGAATCATATATCTGATAATGGGTTAATAGCCAAAATATATAAAGAATGCATACAACTCAATAGCACATATACAAAACTTTGTTTAAATGGGCAGAGGACCTGAATAGTCATTTTTCCAAAGAAAACGTGCAAATGACCAACAAGTACATGAAAATGTGCTCAACACCACTAATCACCAGGGAAATGCAAACGAAAGCCACAGTAAGATACAACTTCACACCTGTTAGGATGGCTATCATCAATAAGATAAGAGATGGCAAATGTTGGTAAGTATAGGGAGAAAAAGGAACCCTTGTACACTGTTGATGGGAATATAAAATTAGTGTGCCCACTTCAGAAAACAGTTTGGAGCTTCTTCAAAAAATTAAAGACAGAATCGCCATATGATCTAGCAATTTCACTTCCAGACATTGTTGACCCTTGACCAACATGGGTTTGAACTGCACAGGTCCACTTATATGTGAATTTTTAAAAATAATACAGTACAGCACCATACTGTAAATGTATTTTCTCGTCCTTATGTTTTTTGTTTTTGTTTTTTTTAAATATTTTTTTATTATATTATGTTAATCACCATACAGTACATCCCTGGTTTCTGATGTAAAGTTCGATGATTCATTAGTTGCGTGTAAAACCCAGTGCACCATGCAATACGTGCCCTCCTTACTACCCATCACCAGCCTATCCCATTTCCCTACCCCCCTCCCCTCTGGGCCCTCAGTTTGTTTCTCAGAGTCCATAGTCTCTCATGCTTCATTCCCCCTTCTGATTACCACCCTTTCTTTATCCCTTTCTTCTCCTGCAGATCTTCCTAGTTCTTATGTTCCATAGATAAGAGAAATCATATGATAATTGTCTTTCTCAGCTTGACTTATTTCACTTAGCATTATCTCCTCCAGTGTCGTCCATGTTGCAACAAATGTTGAGAACTCATTCTTTTTTATAGCTGAGTAATATGATTTAGCTATTGTGGACAAAGCTGCTATGAACATTGGGGTGCATATGGCCTTTCTCTTCACTACGTCTGTATCTTCGGGGTAAATACCCAGTAGTGCAATGGCTGGGTCATAGGGTAGCTCAATTTTTAACTTTTTAAGGGACCTCCACACTGTTTTCCAGAGTGGCTGTACCAACTTGCGTTCCCACCAACAATGTAGGAGGTATCCCCTTTCTCCACATCCTCTCCAGCAATTGTTGTTTCTTGCCTCATCAATTTTTGCCATTCTAACTGGAGTAAGGTGGTATCTTAGTGTCGTTTTGATTTGAATTTCCCTGATGGCTAATGATTTTGAACATTTTTTCATGTGTCTGTTAGCCATTTGTATGTCTTCATTAGAAAAGTGTCTGTTTGTATCTTCTACCCATTTCATGATTTGTTTATTTGTTTCTCATGTATTGAGTTTGAGAAGTTCTTTGTAGATCTTGGATACCAGTCTTTTTTCTTAATAACATTTTCTTTTTTTTTTTTACCTTACTTGATTGTGAAAATACAGAATATAATGCATATAACATACAAAATATGTGTTAATCAACTGTTGTATTAAAGGCTCCCAGGTATAGTAGGTTATTAGTGATTAAGTTTTGTGGGAGTCAAAAATTATACTAGATTTTTAAAAAGTTTTTGTTTTAATTCCAATTAGTTAACATACAGTGTTATATTAGTTTCAGGTGTACAATATAGTCATTCAACACTTCCATACATCGCCCATGCTCATCACGACAAGTGCACTCCTTAATCTCCATCACCTATTTCACCCATCCCCCCATCCTCCTTCCTTCTGGTAACCATGTTTATTCTCTGTAGTTATGAGTCTGTTTCTTGGTTTGCCTCTCTCTCTCTTTTTCTCTTTGCTTGCTTGTTTTGTTTCTTAAATTCCACTTATGAGTGAAATCATATGGTATTTATCCTTCTCTGGCTGTCTTATTTCATTTAGCATAATACCCTCTCGCTCCGTCTATGTCATTGCAAATGGCAAGATTTCATTCTTTTTTTTATGGCTGAATAATATTCCATTGATACGTTATATGTGGACTTTTGACCGTGTGTAGTGTTGGTGCCGCTAACCCCCCACATTGTTCATGGGAGATATCTGCACTCCCATGTTCATTGCAGCATTATTCATAGTAGCCAAGATGTGGAAACAACCTAAGTGTTTATCAACTGATGAATTAGTAGATATATAATTATATATACATATATATATAAAACTTCATATATGATGAAGTATTATTCAGACATGAGAAAAAAGGAAATCCTGCCATTTGTTACATGGATGGGCTTTGAGGGCACTATACTAAGTGAAGTAAGCTGAACAGAGAAAGACAAATACTTCATGTTATCAATTATATGTGGAATCTTAAAAAAAAAGAAACTCATAAAAACAAAATAGAAAAGTGGTTGCAAGGGGCTGGGGGTTAGGGGCTATAGGGAACGATTGGTCAAAGGGTACAAACTTTCACTATAAGATGAATAAGGTCTAAGGATCTAATGTAAAACATGACTATAGTGGATAACACTGTATTGTAAAGTTGAAATTTGCTAAGAGAGTAGAACTTAAATGTTCTCACCAAAAAAAAAAAAAAGTATGCACTGTAATGGGTGGGTGTTAATAAACTAGATGGGAGAGAGTCCTTTCACAATGCATATGTATATCAAATCACCATGTTGTACACTTTCTTACAATTGTATTTGTCAGTTATACCTCAATAAAGCTGAAAAAAAGATTTAACATGTATCCATTAAAAAGAATCACAGAGATGTCCTCTCATTGGAGATTAAAGTTGGACATGTAGTCTTCAAAGTCTCATCTAAGTTTAAGCTTCTATGATTCTAGTTGGCTGGGGAGAGCCATTTTTTCTTGTTCTATCTTTTTCAGGGAACTGTTTCATATTCATCAAATGGTTGTGGGTTTTTAGACTTTGTGCAAAACACTTTGCAGTTATCTATTTGAAGGTGGCTCAATATACATCGTACACTCCTCATGTCCCACCCTGTAGGAAGACAATTTCTGGTCATTTGAGACAGTCTATTTTTCTTTTTAAGTTTGTGAGTGAAACTGTGTCCATCCTTTCATCACTGTGCCCTCCTGTGAAATAAGGAAGTGGATTGTTAGATCAGGTACCATCCATCGACTACATTCTTTTGGTTTGCTGAGGAAAATGCAGTTATTTCCATTGATGAATAGCCTTAATTGGGTAAAATAGACTGGTAGTGCTGAGCTAATACCTTTAAATGTCTTGTCTTATGCAATTAATATTCCCTTGTCACACATACATTTAAACAGTTGGAAGAAAGCCTTGTGTTCTTGACTCCTGTCAGACTTAACAAATGATTTTGTCAAGTCATTCCTTTCTGCCCTGGTTGATTGATAGCTAAATTTTGGTCTTCTAGCTTATGTAAAAAGTGTTAACTATGCCTTTCAGCTTGTAGGCAAGGGCATTTAAACCATTCTAATAGTCAATTTACAGAGGAATTACATTGCCTGTTTACTGGAGGGGTCAAAAAATGTGCCCTGTTCATCAGGGACACAAATCACAGGGCCCATGAGCTAATGAAGGCAGTATTTATGAGTCCCTGGATTTGCCGTGTGATACCAAGCTCAAGGTGCCCCTGGTCTTGGCTGCTGAGGGCTCCCAATTTGGGGTGTCCCTTTGCTTATGGACTATGTACTAGATAGATAGATTTGGCATAAATAGGGTTTAATTCTAAAACTCTTAAGAATGAGAATAAAGTGTAGAATGCTAGATTGTTACAGTACTAAATTTCATCTGAAGATCTCAGCAATCTCTCAGTAATAAGGCAGATCTCTGCTAACCTCTGATGCCACCTTTCTTATAGATGTTCATACGTACCATGATTACCATCTCCAAGCATGCAAAGTGGATCTCAGTCATTTCTGGGAGGAGTCTCACTTCCCTTGGCTTGAGCCTTTGATGAGAATCTTACAATTTACCATTTTAAAACACTTTGGCCAGTAAGTTATGTTAAGATAGCTACATAAGAGCAAGTGTAACCCATCAATATGTTTTTGCGGTAGATATATCTTGAAACATAAGTCCTCCATTTTTTTTTACAGACTCCTAAAGCCCCAGGAAGTCACAGAGTCTCATAGTGAGTATCCAGCAGGTCCCTTTCAGCTCCTGGAGTGGGGATTCGTTAGGACTCAGCATCACATCTGCCTCTGGAGGGACCACTGATTCCCTCTTGTGGTGTCCATCTGCCACTGGGTCTGTCCTTTCGTTCTCTCCACTGTGGTTTTCTTCTTCGTGCTCTTATTATGTTGGGGAAGGCTTCCAGAATTCTTTATGCACTTCATTCATTAATCAGGAAGCTGGATCACATATGTGCCTAGGATTTTTTACACCACTATCATATATACCATTGCTTTTGGTTAATAATGTATCCAAAGCTGGCACAATGTAGACACACACTGTGTGTGTTAATTTAGAGCATGGATTCTGGGGCCAGCCTAGGTTCAAATTCTGCCACTGCCACTATTTATTGACCGTGTGAATGTGGGCAAGTGACTGAATTCTATTGCCTCAATTTCCTCACCTGTAAAATGGAGAAAATCGTTGCCAGCTCTTTTCAGAGAAATAAACAAGTTATTCTAAGCATTCAGAACAGTGTCTAGCACAAAGTAAGCATTAAATAAAGTTTGTTAATATGAAATATTAATTTTCCCCAATCCTATACTGCTCTTCTCCTCACCACCTTTCCTCCATGCCTCACTGCTGCATTTTACTTCTGCCTTCTCTGTACACCCTCCATTCTGCCAGCCTCTCCTTTGCTTCCTTGTACTGCACTCAACAACTGTGGGCTCCGTGTTCCCCCAACATTTTTACCAGCCCCAAGGCAAGTTGTGTACATGCTGGCTTGAGGCCCCCTGAAGATCCATAATAATCCCAGCACTCCCTTGGATCCTAAAGCAACATTTCACTGCTTCTTCCAATGAAAGCAATTGCCCTTGCCTAACGTGGTGGGAGAAGCGGACTTAGACACAGTCCTGTGTGTCCTGGGTAGAAAATGGAACCAACAGAAGGAGCCAAGTGCCTGCTACTATTCTTCAGGATGAGCCCCGACCAACCCTTCCTTATCTCAGTTCCTATGACTTTTCTCTTAAGTACAACTTTTGAATTAAGGGATTTGTTAAATCTATACAAATAAGAAAGTGCAGCTGTGCTATTTTTAAACATGGCCCATGGCTGTATAATGGAACATGTAGAGCAGACTAATGTTAATCCAGTGATTTTGGTAAAATAACTGAATTAGAATGACACCAAACTGGTTAACTGATTGATCAGAAATATATTTTGATGATGTCTGACCAAAAAGATGATGAAGTGACCACAAAAACGTATTCTAATTAAACATGTATATTATTTTATCAGTTATCTATTGTCACGATAGTGCTGCGTAACATTTCAGTGGCACACAATAATAACATTTGTTTCTCACTAGTCTGGGATGGTCACCTTGGTTGGGCCCTCTCATGTGTCTGGGCTCAGTTGCTCTTGACTGCCGTAAGATGGCCTTCACGGGGATGACTGAGGTGACTCAGTTCAAGTCAACACTTTTGTTTTCCTTCTTGGGAGACAAGTGTCTAGCCCGGGCATGTCCTTCTCAAGGACATAGCAGCGAACAAGACCAAGCAAGCCCCTTGGTGAATGGGCTTTTCAGCCCCCTGTATGCATCATGATGACCAGCATATGTTGGCCCTAAGCATGTCACATGGCCCAGCGCAGAGCCAGAGAGGGCGGGCACTGCAGAGTTATATGGGGCAATGGGCATGCATATGAGGAGAAGTGAAGAACTGGGGTCATCAATACAACAAATCCACTACAATTATAAAAGTTGGCCTCAGTGCTTCTTCCATCCAGACATGTTCCAACTTTTATCCTGGCTGTATTAGCACTTCTAGAGGAAAAATCTAGAGGGCAAGGACTGTTTATCAGGCTAAACTAAACCATCACGTGTTTGCCATTGGGGCCATGCATATAGGCATTGCTAATGATGACAGCTGCATTTTGAATTAATCCCCTAGAGCCCGAATGGGAGAGGGGGGCATGGAGAAAAGCATGAAGCCTGGTAACTGTTTTGTTTTTTTCTTTTTAGAAGTAATTGGTTCCATTAAGTAAAGAAGCTAGTATCCCAATTAAAATGATTTTGCTTCATAGAAGATAGTGCCATCAGGATAATGAATAGAATGACCAAAGAATTTTGTGTTTCTCTTATAACGGAAACAAAATCAAGCAAAACCAGTGATTATTCTTGAAGTGCCCTTCCACAGCATCATAGATATGCCTCTTCTGTTCCTATCTGCCCCCTCCCCCAGCCCAAACAATGAACAGTGGCATCATTACCAGTGGACTGTGTGCACGAATGGCACCTTAGCTTAGTAAAGTGGCTTTCTACAGATTATTGCACTGACTGATTACCTTAATTGACCTTCAGCCTGGCTAAAATTTGCCTGACTTAATGAGGCTCAATTTTTCTCAAGCCCCCTAGGCTGGATGGCTCCTGGCCCAGACACTTTGTTGCTTTGATTTTTCATTTTTAATAACAATTACACCCCAAAGCTTGAGGAAATATGGTAAATTATATCAGTAATTGTGAAGAGCACTGAAATAGCCACATCCATGGAAAGATTTAAGGTTTCAAAGTTTTAAACCCATTTAAAATCACCCTCTACCCCAAATTTGACCTTGGTTGGTATGGCTTACGAAATTCTAGTAAAGAAGCTAATACAGTTAACAGAATTTTTCTAAACATCTGTCTAAATGACAAGACAGATGTTAAACAGTCAGACATTTGTTAAATGTCATCAGCCCAGCCTAGACACTTGGGTGTTAACTTTTATTTCTAAAAGTCAGGATGGAAGTAGATTGCTCAGACATACGCAGATGATTCTGCCTAAGGACTGGAATGCAAAAAGACTTAACTCTCAGGGAAGTTTCAACAAGGAAAGCTTTCACATTGCAGGAAAAATAGGATTGATTAGTATTAGCTACCTGTGCTGAGAAGGATTATGAAATAGTATTTGAGCTCAGCATAAAAGGATGCTGTGATTGATTAATCATGTCTGGTGTAGGCATTAAAGGGAAATGTAGCGGGGCGCCTGGGTGGCACAGCGGTTAAGCGTCTGCCTTCGGCTCAGGGCGTGATCCCGGCGTTATGGGATCGAGCCCCACATCAGGCTCTTCTGCTATGAGCCTGCTTCTTCCTCTCCCACTCCCCTCGCTTGTGTTCCCTCTCTCACTGGCTGTTTCTGTCTCTGTCAAATAAATAAATAAAATCTTTAAAAAAAAAAAAGGGAAATGTAGCTTACTTTCCATTCCTGTCCTAGTTCATAGTTTCTGATCTTGTTCCTTATAAACAATGCTTCGTCTTTAATTATTTCCAGTATCTATTTTGTCCACCTTCTGCCTATGCTTGAGTAACTGAATCATTGTTCTACCAGATCTATTCTTTATTGGCCATCCTTTTGTTTTTGAGTCAGCCTCTGAATTCCCTTCCTGTGTTTGGGGAACTCGTCATTATATGAATTTTGGTATAAGAAGTCGAATGGCCAGTGTATTTGTTTTCACAAATGCTTTCCCTCAATACCTTCTTTCTTCACCCTTGCAACTGGCATTGTTGGCACATGATCCAGGATTTGAGTCTCTCTTTCACCCAGATAAAAATCAAGTGCATTTGCCTAAGATTTGAGTCAAAAGCTAATGTCACAAAAGCACAAGGTGTTCTAACATTTCTGAATTCTGTCCCTTCTTTGAACTAGCAGAATAGGCTTTCCACTTAAATCTGCCAGAATTAGTTTCTAATGTTTGCAACTAAGAACTTGACTGATGCAATAGGTCTTCTAAGGCAGTGCTCCTCAAACTTCATTGTGCAATCACCTACGCATCTTATTAAAATGCAGATTCGGATTGAAATGCAGGTCTGGGATGAGGGTGAGGTTTGCATTTCTCCCAGGAATTGGCAGTTATGCGGGCCTGTGGTTCACCCTTTAAGTAGGAAGGATCTGAGGAAGAAAAGGCAGCCTTAAAGAAGGCAGAGTGGGCAGGAAAGAAGAAAAGGAAAAAAAAGAGGGAAATCTTTTTAAATGTGTTCTAGTTAAGTTAGGGCAGACAAACTAATAAACTTCAAAATGTGCAAAGGCTCGACCGCAAAAGAATTGGATTCTTGATCATGTAACAATACTGGGCCAGTGACAGGACAGTGGGAAACTCTCCTTCATGCATTCAGGGGGTCAGATTGATTGTTGGAGGGGGAATTGTCCATCTTCTTCAGTTATGGCTTTCCAGGCCACCTTGGGTGTCACATCTGATAGAAATGGAAAAGAACATGAAGGAGTATACGTTAGAAATGTTTGTTTCTTTTTTTTCTTAAGTTTTTTGTTGTAAAATAAGACAGAGATATAGAAATCCACACACTATGAATATATAATTTATTAAATTATTATGCAAACACTCTTACGACCACTACTCAGGTCAAGAAGTAGAATTCTGCCAGCCTCCTTAAAACTCCTTTCTATGCCTCCTGTCTCCCTCCAAAAGTAACCTATTATCCTGACTTTTGGAGTGTTGACTTCCTTATATTTCTTTGAGGTTTAATCACCTTAATGCATATCACCAGATGATACAGTTTAGTTTTTCCCACATTTTGGAATATATCTCTTTAGTCTCTTCATCTATTGCATCCCCTTTCATCCCTTTCTTTTGCTGATAATCCATCTGTTGAAGAACCCGGATGGCTTGTACTGTAAGTTTTCCACAGTTTGCATTTGGCTGATAAGATACGTGTGGTGCAGTTCCATAGGCTGTTCTGTATTTTCTAGAAATTACTCGGGGGATCCAGAGCCTCTACCCATTTCAGGTTTGATCCCTTTGGCAACACGGTAGTTGGGATTGTGCCATTTCTTCAGAAGGTGCATAGTGTCTGGGTGTCTTTCGTGTGTGTGTAACATTTTCAACCACTGGTATTCATTGCCTAGATTTTTTTCATTCATTAAAGGTTGCAAAATGGTGGTAGTCTAACATTTTCTTTTCATTTAAGTGGAGGAAGTCTATAAACAGACAGTTTCTTCATGAAGAATTTCAGTGTATATAGGAAAGGCAAGATATAGTCTTGATTCTTTCAAGAGAAATGAATTTGGTTCCTTGTCATCCTCTAAAGGTGACCAGATAATTTTTCTTTCTTTCTTTTTTTTTTTTAGTCATTATAAACTCATATATTTAAATACAGTTGATGGGTTTCAGTCCACTGGATTTTTAATTTTTTGTGAAGTTCAAATTTTCTAATCTTTGGCCAAGTGGGTGGCTCCTGAGTTATTTTTACATGATGCTAGTAATCTTTAATAGCTCTTTGCTATTTGGCATAACAGGATATTTTAGGCCTTTTGCTGTATTTCAGCCTCAAACTACTAACCATTTCTCCAAGAAGCCCTGGTCTGTTTTAGTGGAAAACTGTATTTCAAAATGTCCATTGTTACTGGGCTGGCCATTGTTTTTAGGCCTTTTCATTGGACAGAACTGGGGAATTGTGTTTAGTTTAAAATCTTGTGTTCATATTGATATTTCTTCTTCAGATCTAGGATTATAGGGTTTTTCCTAAACCTCTTCTGTATTTTATCTTCTTTCTTCTACACCAATACTCCTTATTAACAAGGACAAAGGAGATAAGAGATAAATTCTCACGAGTAATCATTTGCTTTATTCTACCTTTCAATATAATAGTGTAGGAACAATAATATTCATATTACCCCTATAATTAAAATTACATAAAACGTTTGAAATATTTTTGTATATCGTCTTCCCTTTTTTTTCCCTCATTTTTACAGTGTGGTATTATGTCTTCATTGCCAGAGCATGTAACTACTTCATATGATAATCTCACTCATTCAGCCATCACTGACTGCTCACTGTCAGTTTCATATTGATATTTTTGAGTTATTTTGATTGTTAAAGTTCCTTCTCAACAGATTCCCTGACAAAGTCTCATGCGAACAATATTTTCTGAGTTCTTGCACATTGATCAAATTTTGTCTGTGCCTTATATTCTTCAAAGTCAGTTTTGCTGGCTATAAAATTCTTTTTTTTTTTTAAAGATTTTATTTATTTATTTGACAGAGAGAGAGCGAGCCAGCGAGAGAGGGAACACAAGCAGGGGGAGTGGGAGAGGAAGAAGCAGACTCCCAGCAGAAGAGCCTGATGTGGGGCCCAAACCCAGAACTCCGGGATCATGTCCTGAGCCGAAGGCAGATGCTTAATGACTGAGCCACCCAGGCGCCCCTGCTGGCTATAAAATTCTTAGCTCACATTTTCTTTCCTTGAGTATCTTAAATTATAGTATTTCATTTTCTTCTGGCATAAAGCTTTGCTATTGAAAAATCTGAAGATCAGCTAATTTTCTTTCCTTTATAAGTCATGTGTTCCATTTGCCTAAATGCACAAAAATTTCCTCTCCTGTTTATTTTATGGAATCCAGGTATTTTGCTTGACATTATGCATCAGTCTTTTCAGGTACATGATATGTCCTTTCAGAATGTAGTTTATATGTATATGAAAGTTTTTATGAGTTATAAGTTCTTAGTATCTTTCCTGTTTTCTTGTTTTGATTTTCTTCTTTAGGGACCTCTGGTACCCATATATTAGTTTTTTTTTTAATCTATCTTCAACATTTGTCACTTTTTCTCAAATTTTTAAAAATCTTTAAAAAATATTTCTTTTGGATTTTATTTATTTTAAATATTTATTTATTTATTTATTTGAGAGATCGAGAGAGAGCCGGGGAGGGGCAGAGGGGGAAGGAGAGAGAAACTCAAGTGGAGTCTGACTCAGAGCTGGGTCTCATGACCGGGAGATCACAACCTGAGCCCAGGACCTGAGCCGAAAGGAGGAGTCTGATGCCTAACTGACAACACCACCCAGACACACCTCTTTTGGATTTTAAAATGTTTTCCTTCTTTTCTCTTTCGACTTCTCTTAAGGCATTTGCTATTGTTTTTATTCATTCTTTAGTCTTTTTTTTTTTTTGAAGGATTTTACTTTTATTTATAACTCTTTCTTAAGTTTCATGATCTAGGGGCACCTGGGATGCTCAGTTGGTTAAGCATCTGACTTCGGCTCAGGTCATGATCTAGGGGTCCTGAGATCCAGCCCCAGGTCACGGTTCCTGCTCAATGGGGTGTCTACTTCTCTCTCCCTCTGTCCCACCCTCCTCACCCACTCATGCTTGCTCTTTCTCTCTCTCAATCTCATATGAATAAATAAAATCTTTAAAAAAAAGCTTCATGACCTCATTCTATAATCTTTTCTTTTTCTAATTTATGTCTTTTTTCATATCTTATATCATTTTTTAGTGTATTTTAATTTATTTGAGATAGTAGTTTACAATTTTAATCTGTTTTATAGGTATATGTTTCTGGCATGATTTCAATGTGTGTAAGGATGATACTATATTCCTTATTCTCATTTTTCTTGTAATAACTTTATATGAGTTTTGATCGTGATAATTTTAAGTTGCTCATTTTTATGTGAACTCACTCTCCTTGAAAGTTTAGAAAGAGGCTTGATGCACTCAGCTATTCTAGCTTCACAGAGCTCTCACTTCTGTTTTTTTTGTGTGATGTTAAGAAATATGGTGGCTTGATTGGTGAGATAGCCTGGCTCTCTGCTCATCTCCCCCACTTCATCTGGGCCTTCTTTTTCTTTTACCCCTATTGTCCTTGTCAAGTTCAATTTGGATTATATTCCCAATAGTTTCTCCTTCATGTGGGACTCTGTCCTGGGAGACAGCCATGGCAGATCACTTTCAAGTGTTTACACACTGTCCCCTTCAGACCTTCTTACCATGGGCACTGCCACTTGCTACCTTATGATTGCAGACAAGTTATTTAACATTTCTCAGTTCCATTTTCTTTATTTGAAAAACTGGCATAAGAATAGTGGCTATTTTATGATGTTGTTTTGGGGATTAAATGATAATCATATGTTAAGATCTTACATGAGTACCTGGTGCATTGTGTGTATTTGGAATAGATGAGCTCGCCAATAGCCCACATTATTCCCGAGCTGTAGTTTAACACACCCTGCCGAATAAGTAGCTGACTAATGCTAACTTTGCATAGGCTTTATCTATTTGATCTGGTGAAATATCAAGCCCAATTCAGAGGTAAACCAAACTAAGTTACATATACACACATCCATGCTTTACGGTAATTAACACAAAAAGGAACTGAGATTTGTTCAAAGTTTTCCTTCTTCTGACCAATAATAAATATGGATGTATCACCCTACCAAAAGATTTGCCTGCATACTTCTGATTATCAGGTATACTTGTTTGGAAAACATACACAGTATTTACCATCTTCTCCTGCATTTATTTGGGTGTTTTCTCCCTGTATACATCCTAACAATTTTGAGTGAAGCAGCCCTGAGGTGATTTTCCAGGTACATTTCATTTTCTCTTCATGCAGCTGTTTCCCTGCTCCCCTTTTTAACAATGTGGAAGTGATGTGTAATTATGCATTGTTAGATGTTTGGGTATGTTTATTTTTACTTACCTTAAAGAATAATTCTAAGTACTTCTTTCTGGAGCACTGCAAGTATATCATCATAGCACTTTGAGATTATGAGAGGTTTCATGTTTCTACCTCCATCAAATTCAAACAGTGGATGTAGAAAGGGCAGGCTACTGCAAAAAAGGTGAGGTTTTAGGGGTGACTTCAAGGCCCATCTCTTCATCTAAAGCTCTCCGTACTTGCTGGTTGATGCCTAGATTTCTCCTTTTTCTACAGAACCTTGAACTGAGTCTTGTGTCCTTGAGCTGTATCATGATTCAAAACTTCCTGAAGGGAGACATTTGAGCCAATGAAGGAGGAAAAATAGACTTTTGATAGGAGAGGGCCTATAATGTATCAAACTAGAGGCCATATATGTAACTTTGAAATTGGCATATAATACAGTTAATTCAGAAGCATCTATCAGTCATCTCTCTTTGTTTCCCCTTGATATGATAAGCACTGGGAAAATTAAAGAGTTGAAACATTATTTCCATGGATAATGAGAACTGGGCATAGTTTAGAAAAATTTTTTATTCTCAGGCAGTAATTTAATCCATATTGCTAAATGAGTAATAGAGTCATAAATATACCATTCTTCTATTCCTTAATTGTGTGCGTTTTGTTTTTGTTTTTATTGCAGCTTCGGAAAGCAGTGATGGATCATATATCTGATTCTTTCTTGGAAACCAATGTCCCTTTGCTAGTTCTCATTGAGGCTGCAAAGAGTGGGAATGAAAAGGAAGTGAAGGAATATGCCCAGGTTTTCCGTGAGCATGCCAACAAGCTGGTGGAGGTAAGTCAGGAGAAGTCTGAAGAGTAGAATTTATTGTTGGGTTTAATCTCCACATATGGCTCTTGGAATTTCAGTAGGTAACGTTCTCTGGTTTTCCTGGAGAGATAAAGTCTTGGAACCTATCTTTCTTTTACCTGCTGATGCTTCTATCACTTGCAGAGGAGGCAAGTTATCAGTATTCTCTCCTTTCTCTACCACAATTCTAAACATGTTCTGGAACATGTCTGGTTATTTTCCTGGACAATAGGTAGAGGCTGAGATAGGAGTGGAAGAAGGGATGCTCCAAAGTGCTAAATGCCAGCTTTGATTTGAGTGAATAGAATTAAAATTGCTAAATGGAGGTTTAAACACTATTTCCTTTTCTTCTTCCTTATCCCCCTCTCCACTCCATTCCCCCGAACCTAGATTAGCTGGCCACATTATGAATTAGTGAAAAAAAGCATTTCACTTTTCCCAAAGAGATACTGGGATTCCTGGTGAAGGCTTTTGGGACAATAGGATCAGTCCAAGTTCAGAGTCCTAAGTATATTCTATGCGTTAGAGAAACCTGTGGGAGTTGTTTTATAAATGCAGAACTGTGCTATGTAATATTGAAAAAATATTTATTTAAGGCAAAGAAAATAAAAGTGAAATGGTAACCAAGCTGCTTATAGCTAGGAGCTGAAAACCAACAGCTTGGCAAAGGTTGGATTTAGTGATGTGGGACTGAACAGAAACTTAGAGATGTTAAATAGGAAGTGTTTGTGTGTGTGCCAGAGGAAAAGAGTCTAGAAGGGGAAAAGATCCTGGCAAATTTAGGGAGTAGTTATCAGGGCTAGGCTCTGAGTGCTTAAACACAACAAAACTCTGGTATATCCCCACTTTAATTTAGGATGAAAGAAATTACTCAAAATGACAGGCAACTTAAATGCAGCTAAGAGTAAAATAGATTATTTCTCATTTTCTTCAGATAGCAAAATTAAACGCTGAATAAGTTCATCAAATGTGAAATCCTCTCCATTTTTCTTGGAGTGAATGATAGGGCTGTGTTGCGATTTAACTGAGACCTAAGCACCGACTTAGCTTGCTCTTTGGCTATTCCAACACTGTTGTTGCCTCTGGGGCTAAAAACACCAGGCCCGCAGGAAGTCCTCCATCAAGCCCAGGGGGAACCCCTGGTCCTCTAGGACACAGGCTGAGCCATTGTCACTAATGACAGCAGTCATCCAGTTGAGTGTGCAGAACTCTAGGCCACAATAATGAAACCTTTGAACTTCCCTTCATAACCCCAATGTCTTGAGGCAACACCAGTCTGTAGCTAAAAATAGACCTACTTAATTAAGACAGTCTCTTAAGACCTACTTAAAGGCAGTCTCTTGCTCTGTCTCCACCTACACGGCAAGCCCTGCATCACTCCTCACATCCCACCTACATGTTCCAGTTCACTTGGCCATTGAGGAATCCAGAGTCTTCCCAAGATTGATCTTGGAAGCCCTGGCTACTTCCTTGTTTTGAGAAAGAGAAGATATAAAAAGGGGAGGGGTAAGGTTGGAAGGGGAAGGGGAGAAAGAAGAAGAAAAGAATAATGCTGAATGAATGCTACAAAAGTTTTAAATATTCATATGTAATAAAATAGTAGTATTAACATTGAGATAGATCATGGCATTTATGTAACTTCAATGTTTATAAGATAATTGCAGAATTTATTAAAAAACCATTAATTAATGGTGTGTTGTAGGCATGGTGAACAGAAAAAGGGACATGTGTTTAAAGTTCTGTGATAAACATACCCTACTTCCAGTCTTCTTTGTGTCATTCTGTAATCCTGTACCTAACCTCATTTGAGATAATACTTATGGTACAAACTTGATGCCCTGTGTAAATGTGAGTCCAAATAGCCCTCATGTCTACTCATTCTCCCTTCTCCTGTGATAGACCCTGGACCCGTATGCCATATCCCCTCATCCCATCTATAGGATTCACTGTGGGGGTATCCAGTCACTGTGAATGATCTTGACTCTAAACTTGTGGCAGAAGCAGAAGCTCAGGTCAGTCAGAACTCCATGTTTCAGAAAATCATTGTTTTGCTTCCCTCAGTTGTTCCCTTCATTACCCCTGGGTGGCCACTGCAGCCAGCAGCATTTTGGAATATCTTGGTGCCTAGGAGATATGGGGACTGAGATGTGGGATTGGCCCCTGTTTGATTGGAGAGGACTGGAATCAAAAAATTTCTGTAGCTTATGTCCTCAAACAAGTGCTAGATTACTGATGCATACATGTAAAAAAAAAAGGTGGAGCACTGGGCTGAGAGTCACCATTTTGAAAGTATTTGTGCAGAAGTGGGCATCTTTCTGGGCCTTATTGTTTGTGTCTGTAATGTGAAATATTTGGTTAATATATTGATTTTATGTCCATTGACCTTGATAATTCACCTACTAATTCCAGGAGTTTGACTGTTTACTTTTGGATGTTCAGTATATACAATCGTGCTATCTGCAAATTATGACAGTTGTAGTTCTTTTCCAATTCTTTTACCTTGTTTTTTTCCTCTCATTATTACACTAGCAAGGACCTTCAGTACAATATTGTGGAAATTGATTTTGTTACTTCTAGATCTGCATGGGAACATTTTGATATGTTACGATTAATTCTATTGTTTGTTATAGGCTTCTTACAGATATTTTTATTTGCTTAATTTAGTTCTCTCTTACTACTCATTCACTGAGAGTATAGAATTGTTTCAAACAATTTTTTCTGCACATTTTGAGACAAGTATATGTCTTTTGTCTCCTTTAATCTCCTTCAGAAGTGTTGGCATCTAAATTATGCTTTCTCTCAAAAAATGAATAGAAAATTATTTTTTCTTTTTAGTTTTTGGAAGTGAATGGGTAAAATTGCCATTACTTACTATTATTTCTTTTTAATAGTTGAAGGAATTCACCAATACAGCAACCTAAGCCTAGGTGTTTATTTGAGGAAAGGTTTAAAATTGCATTTTCAATTATTTTTACTAAACATAAGACCATTTAAATTTTCTATTTCTTTTTGGGTCAGCTTTCATAAGTTGCATTCTAAGAATTTTTTATTTTTATTTAATTTTCTAATTGTTTGACATAAAATTATCTGTAATATTCTTTTAAAAATAATCTGTATCTGCATTAGTATTTAACAAAAAGTTTTTACTCCTTATAGTGCTAACTGGTACCTTCTCTCTTTTTTCTCAATTACTTTTGCAAGAGATTTATCAATTTAATAATATTTTCAATAACACAGCTTTAAGGCTTGCAGATTTTCTTTGTTCTCTATTTTATCTATTTATGCTGTTATCTTTATACTTTTTCTGCTTTCTTCTGGTATATCTTACTGTTTTTCTGACTTTCTAAAATAAATAATCACATCATTGATTTTTAGCCTTTCTTATTTTAGTAATGTATGCATTTAAGGCTTAATTTTTCCCTAAGCTATGCTTTTATCTGGTTATTTTCTATTGACCTAGTTTTCAGCTCATTCATCCTGCTTCCATCTGTGTCCAATATGCTTGAAACTGATCTATTGGATTCAATCAATTGGATCAAAATTTTTTTGATCTCTAGTTAATTTTTTTTCATTGAGTCCGGTTCTATAGTAAATTCATTATTAGGTCCTCTCTTTTAAAAAGATATGTTAATCATAGTTATTTTTAAAGTCCAAATAAAAAAACTCCAATATTTGGGCCAATTTTGTTTCTGTTTTGTGGTTGCCCCAGAGAGGGCAACTCTTCCCCAGCCACACACAAAAAAATGGCTTTTATTTTGAGACTGGTGATGTAGCACATCTGTGAATTGGGTATGAACAGATTAGTCACAAAAAGGGACTTTTGAGGAAGAGCAGAGCAAGCACCCAAGATAGTCCATAGTAGCTTCAACATAAAGAAGAAAAAGTAGGTGTGGTTTTTATCATGTTGGAGTTGAGACCTCCATGTAGGAGTTGGGGTTTGAATGGTTCAAACTTCCCTACTGGCATTGGAAAAAAATGTGGGCTTTCTTACCTGCTTGCTCAGTTGTGGGGTAAGATGGAAAAGGGGGAAGCCTGGGCCTTAAAAGCTGTCTGGCATCAAACATTCAACATGGAGTAAAAATCTTCATTATGATTCACCGCTGGTGTTTGATTGATGACTGGAATATGCCATGTTTCATTTAATTGAATTTGAATTTGTTTAAGTAAGTTATTATGGAGCTCTGTGAGGCTTCCAAAATGGAGACAGATTTATTATGGCATCTGTTTTTGTTACTTGATTTTTATCTTGATTATGGACTTTTTTATATGTCAGCTAATTTTTTATTAAATGGCCAACATTTGTATGGAGAAGTAAAAAGGGTCTGTGTTGTAGTCTGTTTGGGCTGCTATAAGAAAATACCACAGACTGGGTAGTTTATAAACAACGGAAATTTATTTCCTACAGTTCTGGAGGTTGAGGGTCCAAGATCAAGGCACCAGAATGGGTGAATTCGGGTGAAGGCTCTCTTCCTGGTTGATAGCTGGTGCCTTCTCACTGTGTCCTTATGTAGTGGAAGGTGTAAGGGATCTCTGTGGAGTCTCTTTCCTGAGAACATTAATCCCATTCATGAGGGCACCATCCTTATGACCTTAGAGTCTCCATGGCTCCACCTCCTAGTACCAAAATATTGGATATTAGGATTTCAACATATGAATTTTGGAGGACAGACACCACATTCAGATGATAGGGTCTGGATAGTGTTTTCTCTCTCCAGAAAGGATTCACTGTTCTCTAAAGGGCAGCAGTTGTGAAGAGCATCCGGTGTTGAATCACTAAATTATACACCTGAAACTAATATTACACTGTATGTGAACTAACTGGAATTTAAATAAAAATAAAAATAAAAAAATAAAGGGCAGCAGAGACATAGACCATTTCAATCCAAAGACTGAAATGACTTGAGGCTGGTTTATAGTCTTTGACAGATGAATCTACCTTTCTTTTACCTTAGCCCTATGGGATAGTCTTCCAGGGGTGCAACCGGAGGACCGGATTGTTACTAAGTATCTTACCTCATTTATGAAGCAGTTTCTCCAGTTTTTGTTTTCCCACCATCATGATATGGTTGAAAATTTTGTTTGGCTTTTTGGATTCTTTTAATTTGCTTCTCTCTCTGCGCCGCCCCCCCACCCAGGCAGGTAGGGACAGAGAGTGGGAGGGGGACAGAGAGAGAGAGAATCGTAAGCAGTCCAGCTCAGAGCTTATGCAGAGCTGGATTTCAAACCCTGAGGTCATGATCTGAGCCGAAATCAAGAGTCTGACGGTTAAGCAACTGAGCCACCCAGATGCCCCTAATTTGTTGGTATGTGTAACTTAATGGAAAAGAAGACCTTAATAGAAAAATCCTGTGATCAAGTGCCTTAACACCCCTTCTCCATGAGTCCTTTGGTTCCTTGGCTGTCCCAGACTCCAGTTTTTGCCTCTCCAGCCCTATGAGATTGCTGGAAACTCTCAATTCTCTTCTTCTTAGCAGCTGCCTTCTATCTGGTGTCTCAGTTTTTCTTTCAACACTAAGAATTAGCAAATTCCTGGGAAGAAAAGTGAAATGCACAAAGTCGGGCTCCCCTAAATGAGCATCTCTTTTTTGAGCTAGTCTAGGTTTTGAGCCCTTTGGCAGCTGTTCCATACTTTCAAGGAAATGACTTTTATTCTGCATTTCTAGTTGTACTAGAAGGAGAGTGGGTCTCTTACTGGCTATTCCTTCAGGGCTAGAAGTAGAAATCCCCGAGAGAGCTCGTTTAGATAGGTTTGTGGGGACATTTTATTTGTTTCATTAATATTTTTGGTCCGAGATCTCGTTTTCAATGGAAATACTGAGCTTCCATACTTCAAAGAAATACGTTAATCAATAAGAACAGTTGTTACTGAATTGAAATAACGATCTTTGTGCCTCGTCCACTTCCTGCAGTTCCTTCACTTAGTGCCTTCTTCTGCCAAACCCCACCTCACAGTCCTCCCAAGGCACATTGGATCCCTGTTGGAGAACTTCTGATGGGGCTCTGAGTTGCCATTAATGAAAATTATGTAAGAATTATATATCGGATCATTTTGAATGAAGAATGAATGAACCCATAAGATAATCTATGAATCAATGGTGACAATTTTAGCTCTTCAACATTTTTTTTTTGTTATCGAGTTTCATGATACTATATTCAACTTTCCATCAGTTTTTATGTTTTTTTTCTCATATTTGTGGGCCAATTTCTCCCAGTTCGGTATTTGCTTTTCACAGAGATGGATGTGATGAAACGAATGGAGGGTGTCACAACCTATAACACAATGTCGTAGTCCTTAGAAAATCTGTAACAAGGACAGTTTTAGTGCAAATAAAATATTAGCAAAATATGAATCAGAAAAAATTAATTTGGCTTTTCGTGATTGCCTTAACAAGTAAAATTATATGGTTTTCTTCCCCACAGTGTTGGTAACATTTCATAAAGACGAGGTGAACTTACACTAGAGTTTGTTGATTAAGAGAATTTAACAGGTCTGCTATGATGCTTTGTGGTCTGTAGTATCAGCCACTATAGGAAGTATGACCAGTAGAAATGAATATTTTTTTAAATGTAGCTTTTTCCCCTCATCTCCAGAAGCCATCTAACTCATCCCCTCTGAGGTTTGGCTAAGGGCTTCAAAGCAGAGCTGACTCTGAGGGTGTGTGGAGCTGATCAGAGGACCCCTGTTGTACCTCCTTTCCAAGGCTTTTGGAGAAATGGAATGCAAAGTATGGCAACTTAATATCAAAGTAATGTGGTCTGGGTAGCAGTGGCAAATGAGGGCAAAAGAAGCATTGTTGCAAAGGAAATAAAAACTAATCTGGAAAATGAGATACAGAATAAATACAACTGTTTTCAGAACCTCCAAACTGGTTTTATCCTTTCCATTGCTTTCCTATATAATGTGCCTCTCTTCTTTCTCCTCCTACATCTTGACCATAAGCACCAAAAAATTATGTATGCAGGCTACACATGCTATTGTCTGATGGACTGCAGTGTCCTCCCGGCAGTCCTCTCTCATCTGCCTGGCCCTCCTTCAGTCCCTTCTGCACACAGCAGCAGCCAGTCTGAACTTTTAAAAATGTAAATCAATCATTCAGTGTCCCTGCCTGAGACCATTCAGAGACTTCCTCCTATTCTCAGGCAAAAGACCAACCTATTAAAGATCTGTGCAAGGCTTGCAGGATCTGGCCCCTTTTTCAGTCTCCAGGCTAGTCTTCCTGTCCTGACCCACTCCCCAAAACGTATCAGCATGACACAAGCCATCTTTCACTTGTCAGGTGGGCGGTGCTCCCTCTTCCCCAGGCCTGGGTTTGTGTTGTCTCTTTCCTGACAGACCCCCTCCCCCATTCTACCTCTTCCCCTCATTTCTAATCATTGTTCAGCTTTCAGCTGGAACATCATATCCCTAAATGGGATCAGTTCCCTGTGTTTTTTGCTCTTGTGGAACTTTATTTCCTTTGGATTTGCACACATCCAGCTCTACGACTGTATGGTATTTCTCCTGCTAGATTAGAAGGGGCCATGTCTAATTGATTTCTAACCATGCTGCAGCATGCGGCTGAGTGGCTAGCACATAGCAGGTATTCAGTAAACAAATGTTGCCTAAAGAATGAATAAAATAATAAATGCAGCCAGGGATACTGCCCACTTTTTGGCCCCTGAGGTAATATATTTTAATAGCACGGCTGCAGGTCCCTAAACAGGTGCCTCTGGGGTTACTAAAGAGGCATTGTGCTTATTTAGTTCCCTAATTTACTACAAAGGAGGAATTTCAAATCTAAGAAGGAATAATGTGGAGAACTCCCATTTCTACTGAGTAGAAAGGCCTTGCTGTTTGCAGGCTTGGGAGAAGTTGAACGGACTCCGTCATGATTCTCCTGAGGTAGGGCCCTAACTCTGCTGTCATTTCTCTCCTGCTCACCACCTCACAAGCATGCACTTGTCCTGATGCTTGGTTACTGAGCATGTGGGAGAGGGAGTGAGTTCTGGCCAGTAAAACACGATTGGGGCCATAACAGTGATGAGTTACACAAGGGAAACTCAAGTCTCCACTTCGTTCTCTTAGTTACCACTGATGGCAGCACTCCATGCAGGGCAAGACTTGTATCTGTAGCAAGTGAAAGGTTTGAAATAAGGGACAAATCCTAGTATCACTAATGTGATCATCAGGAAAGCACAGACTGCCTGTTTCAGCCTTGAGTAAATTGCTTTTCTCAATCAGTCTTTCCACTTCATTGAGAAAAATTCATTCAGCAACAAATATACAGAGTGGCCACCGTGTGCTGACAGTTGCTGGCCGTATAACCATGAACAAACCAGCTAAACTTCCCGCTTTCATGGGGCATATGTTCTTTTGGTGAAGACAGAGAACAAGTGAGATAAATGTACAATAAGTAAGGTGGAACTCAGTGCTGAAGATCAAAATAACACTGAGTGGAGGGATAGAGAATGATGAAGGAGGGCATGTGTGGGCAGAAGAGGCTTGTCTCCTGAGATGACTATTAAGCAGGGAACTGAAGGAAGTGGAAGAACATTCCGGATTGTGGGAACAGAAAGGGCCAAGACCCCCAAGGCAGCAGTGTGTTTGGCATGTTTGATCAAGAACAAAGAGACCACTGTGCTTGCAGCTCAGACGGAAGGGAGACATTTCAGAGATGAGATTGAGGGCTGGGTGTAAAGACTGTCTTTGCTCAGATATTTTAATCTATTGAAGGCTTTGAACAAAGGTATGACATGATCTGACTTCCATTTTGAGAATTATTGTGCTCCTATCTGGGAAATATATAGCAGAGTGACAAAAGTAGAAGGGAGAATAGATAAAAGGATCCAATCATCCAGCAAGGGATTGCTGCTCTGACTAGAGGAGAGGCCGTACAGGTGTGGGCAGAAGTGCTTAGATTTGGGTTATATTTACAAGGATGAGCCAATGTATTGGATGTGAGGCTGTGAGACACACAGGAGTCTGGGATGACCTTTGGACATGCTGCAGCAGTGAAATCACCTGGAACTCTTAAAAAACATAGCCTACACTCTCGGACTGGTTCTTGATTGGCTCTGCCTGCAATTTCTTGACAGGCGTGATCCCGAAAACCCTACACAAATATCTTGGGTTTAAATAAATACAGCAGAGCTTTGCAAAGTATAGGGTCTTCATTCAAACTGTGAACCAAAAAGAAAATAAAGAAAAGCTGCATCAGAAACTACATTGATAGAACTGGATATCCATGGTTTTTTTTAAGTACAAACTGAGTATTCTCATCTTTTTCTCAATGCTGCCCTCCCCAATCCAATTAGTACATTTGAACTGAATTAGCGGAATTTCTCAAATAATTGAGCCATAACAAATCTGCAAATCATAATATTTTATAAAGAGCTATTTTGTTCAGCTTAAGCACATGTTAAACTTACAGTGTTTTTTTTTCTGTCTTTGAAGAAGTGTATAGTTAATTCCATCCCTTTCCAAATTCCGATTCCTAAACTCTGCCATATTATATAATTTTTCCTATAGCACACAGTAAAGCATTACCAAAAAGTTCAAGCATTCACCTTAAACTCTTAATAATTATTTAAATATAGGGCTAGGGTTTCCTTTGTAAGCTCTCATTACCTTATTTAATGCTTTCGACAACCTAATGAAAAAGCTGCTTTTTTTCCACTCCATTTTACAGATGAGAAAACTGAGGTTTCAAGAAGCTTAATAACTTGACCAATGTCATACAGATAGAGGCAGAATTCATGCACCAGTCCAGGTACCCCAGACTCCAGAGACCATGCTGTTAACCACTGTACAGCACTGCCCCTAGGCTTTTGTCCAAGGTGTACATACAGAATAGAGTCCAGTCCTTCATGTAAATATTTAATACAGTGCCTGGCCCCAAAGTAATTGCTTGGAAACGTTAGCTACTTCTGTACAGGTTCCATATCTCTCCAATCACATCTCAGAGAGGAGCCGCACTTGACTGCCCACAAGTGAATTCCTGTACACCCTAGTGTAGTAGATCATCCAAGCTGCTTTTTGGTACTGGTATTGGGCATAAGTTAAGCTTACTTACTAGCTTCATGAACCTTTGTCTCCACAGCCTGCATCATTTATGCCTGCTTAAATTGCTAAATGCCATGGACTTTCAAGGTTGCTCGCAAATCGTAGATTCTAAAGATTTTAAATATTTCACGTCAAAGGTCTACTGCATTGCTTGAGTTAACTATGTACATAACGTAAACTCTTCCAGGTTACATTTCTATCTTTACAACACAGTCAGTATGCGAAGTGCAAGGCCATATTTTGAAGTCAGTTATTTTTCAGATCTAAGATGAACTATTAATTTCCACAAAAACTTGGTTTCCTGGCATCTAGGTAGAAACTTGTCCCACCATGACCTACCCTTAAAATTCATCTAAAAGGTGAGTTAAGTACACTTAGAAGAAATGTCCAGAAAAGAGAGGCCAGTTAACTATATTGCCCTTACCTAGGAGAAGAGGAAAAATAATCAACACTTAGCTTCTCTATGCTAGATATTATTGTAATTTCCACACATTATCTCTCTTAGTCCTCTTAACAAGTAGGTGCTTTAATCATCAATATCACAGCTTTGCAGATTAGAAAACTGAGGCCCAAGGAGACTAAAAGCAGCCTGACCAAAGTCATCCAAATCACCAGCCGATGAGTGAGTGACAAAGGCAGAATTCCCTCCTCCCACCCCTCTCCTTTTCTGTACATGTATATGTATTTGTAGTTATAGTCATTAGCCTTTTACATTTGTTAAGGGTTTGTCCTCACCACAATAAAATCATAACCCAGCACCGTATTAGTATTCTTTTAGTCTGCTCTCCAAAGTTGAGAAAGAGTAGCAATATTGTGTATCAGAAAGATTCTGAAGGACCTGGCTCTGGGCTGTGATGTGTGGTGATGCTGCCGAACCAGGCTTTGGAGGGTGACCTTCGGTGTCACTGCTGCAGATGGGTTGGAGATATTTGGTCTTTTGTTCTACTAAATAATGAGTTTTATTGTTTCATCATCCATGTAGGGAGTGACTGTTCTCTGTATGTATGTGTTTGTGTATTCTCCTTAGCTGTGTTTTCTGCAGCTGTTTAAAGATATGTCTATTTAGTCCAGCTAACTCAGAGACTTTGCTGTGCAGTATAACCTTACATTATTAAGGTCAGACCCCTTCAGTGCAAAAAATAAAAAATTGAGCCCCATTAAAAATGATGTGTTTTTTTTTTAATACAAAGAAGTTTTTAATTGCCCAGGAAAAAAAACACTTCAATGCTCATGTGTTCAGTCTTTGTTAGCTCTAAGGGCTTTTTATATCACAAAGCCCCCTGGCCAGCCTGGAACCATAGTTTGAGAGGGATGGTATGTTGGGGCATTGCTCTTTTGAACTAAAAAGTTTTCAGATTACTGTTACTCCATTAGCTTTAGAAGGTTGTGGAGTTTAACTTTACAGAGCCCTGTGGCCAGCCTGAGGCTCAGCATATATGTACTTTCAACATGTACCTTAAAAATCAACACTGGGTCCTTTGCATCTGCTGACTGCGATTTCTCTGACAGTGTAATGATCTACCCTACGGCTGTGAGAATGATCAAATCACTGTAATCCTCTGACCCTTGTACTTTGAATCTGGCACCTCATCATTTAGATCCTGTCCATCTCCGACATTCTGTATTCTAAGGACCTTTTGTGATTTCAGATTCTAAGAAAAGGGAAGACCCAAATAACTGCCCTGTTCTAGAATGCATTTGTGATTGAAACTGAATTTGGGGATTACGAGAAGACCACGTCACTACAATAGTTGACTGGTGTCCTCTTGACTCAAGTAAACACACCACTTAAGCTTGGGGTGTAGTAGGTGGCTAAGCTGTCTTGGAGCATAAAGTAACCAAAAATATGGATTCCATCACTACTTATCATACTCCCATGGCTTTTATCTGTGACTGACCCAGTGTCTGAAAGATAGGTTTGAAAGGCTATTAATCAACTAGGTGATTATATAGGCAGGGACCAAAGAGAGGCTGCAGGTCAATGCCTGCCACAGAGAAAAACCTACATATTAGCTAAATTGTTTATGATATAATTTATTTATATGAATTAAAACCTTGCATTTTTTTTTCTCCTTCTGCAAGCTTATTAGTGCCTGCTGGTGAAAGCCAGTAGTCGTGAATGGTGCCAAGGAATAGCAGGTGGTATGGCATTCTATAGCATATCCCACTCCAATCTCCAAAAGGTATTCTCTGCCCCGCAGAGCCACTCTATCATGTGAGTTTGTGGGTATGTATATTAGACATAGACGTGCATTCTTTGATCTAAAGAACAAATATTTTTTCCCATCATATGCAAGATAGAATATGAACATCTTTAGGGGAAAAAAAGACGTTTTAATTGACCTTTAATACAAAAGCAAAGTAAAAACTGCCTGTAATACAAACGTACCTTCCAGAAATGTGCCCACTGCTTTTTCCAACCAGATTGCTGCCCTCCTATTTAGATATTCTAGAGTTGCCACAGAGTGTGAATTTCACATATCCAAAGTACCTGGGAATTGAGTCAATATTTTCATTTGATGCCAGTTGCCACCAAAATATAGTTTCTTACTTAGACTGACAAGTTGCTCCTTTCTATGCTAAAACAATAGGAGCCCATGATTTATCTTTCCTAAATGTTTTCTTGGAAGACTGAAAACACAAACATATTTTTCCAAATCTCTAAAATGTCCTGAGCGAATGATTCCCTTACCAGGTTTATGTGGAAGGATCCTAGGCATCAGTCCCACCAGCTCCCCTCACCCACCCACGTAGTTTTTCTTATTTTTTGTTTTCTTATTTTAAATTTTCTAAAAAGGCTGGTTTGTAACTTAATTTCAAAACACAAGATGTTTTGATGTTGAAGCCTGTATGTATGGGCAAAAATGCACTTCAGACTGCCTGTGTGAGGAATGGCGTTGCGGATTTTCTGTAAAATGTTATGACAGCTTCCATGTGGAGACAGAAGCTTGGAGGTTGTTAACGGCAGTGGGGCAGCAGAATTTCCTATGGATCAGTAGTTTTGCAAGCTAAAAATAGGCAGTGATTTGACCTATCCCACTGCAACACCCAGCTAAGGAGACTGTTTTGATCCCATAATCAAGTAGCTCAAAAAGTCAAGTCTTTTCAAGTAGGCGCCTTCAAGTATCTGTTACATGGAGCTTAAAAAAAAAAAAAAAAAAAAAAAACCAAAAAAACAAATTTGCAATTTACATTCAAATTGGTATACTTTCACATGCCCATTCTAGAAACATGACTCCAGGCAGGTCTTTGTCCCCATCAGAGGACCTCTACCATGTTAGCCTTATACCCATCTGGGGAAGAAGCTTGGGTGGGCCCCCTGCTACCCCCTATGGAGGGTGAATCATTCCTAATTATCCCTGTTCCTAAGCAGAGTTGACAAAGACGTAGCCGGACTCTCCTTTAAGGGGCAGTTAGGGATTGGGGACCAGTCACGTTCTTGCAGAGGAAACTGGGAATACATTTAGGGACAGTGCAAGAGGTGTGGTTCAGGCTGCCATGGCAAGGTCCGAAGCTCAGGGAAACAGAAGAAGGGAGACTGGAAGGGTTCATGTTGGGGGAAATTGGGAAGAGGAAGGTTTAATGGGCAGGAAGACAGGGAATCTGGTTGCCTCCACTAACTGCTCTACCAGACGCAGCTCAATTCATAAATTGGAATCTTGCTATTTCTTTGCCCTTGAATTTTGCCTTGAGGACCATTTCCCCCTCTCTTTGACTTCATACACTCTGTTTGACCTCTGTTATTTATCCCCATGGTCCTCCTATCACCAGAAACCCTTTAAATAGGCATTAAATATATCTGTAGATTTTAGTGCCTTGCATTTCTACAAATACTGGTTATATTATTGCCCATTACTTCCCCTGATTTTTTTTTTTTTTGAGGGAGGGAGGAATCTCTTTGTGAATTCTCTTTGTTTGATTTTTGCCTGGATTTTTGAGAGTAACAATTGCTTTTCTCAAAATGAAAACAATTCAGCCTTTGTCCCAGTTGCTTCACTAGAGTTTTGGAAGAAGAGCTTTTGCTCAAATACCATCCATAAATGGCTGCCGCAGAATTCTGAATAGTTTCTCACGGTCAAAAAGTACCAATGACGTTTGTACAAGTGATTTTCTTGCCCTGAAAAGTCCAAGTATAAATTCACAAGGAGAGTATTGAAACTTAGATTTCTTCACTGTGAATCAACTTTATTCTTTTTTAATGCTAAAATATGGATAAAGTTTCAAATGTCACAGCATTCAACTTCCTAAAAACTATTTGCCTCCAAATTACCCTGTCAAAGGCAGTCCAGTAGGTGCATAATTAGTAATAAGTCAGTGCTTATTTGCCAAATCTATTTATTTAGTTGACAGTTTTTTTCCTGGCATTTATTCCAAATCTGTTTGATAAAATGGACAATCCTAAGGTGTAGGCATTGTATTCATTTGCTAGGGCTGCCATAATAAAATACCACAACTTGAGTGGTTTAAACAACAGAAATTTATTTTCTCCCAGTTCCTGGGGCTGGAGGTCCAAGAGGAAAGTGCTGGCAGGTTTGGTTTCTCCTGAGGCATCTCTCCTGGGCTTGCAGATGGCTACCTGTTCGTGTCCTCAGTCTTTCCTCTGTGTGTGCACATCCCTGGTGTTTCCTTGTGTGTCTAAATTTCCTCTTCTCATAAGGACACCAGTCAGATTGGTTTAGGGCCCACTCTACCAGTAACTTAATCATGTATTTAAGGATCCTGTCCCCCAAAACAGCCACAGTCTGAGGTACTAGAAGTTAGGGCTTCAACATATGAATTTGGGGGACATGAATCAGTCCATAAAAGATAGCATTTGGCTTTCTTTAGGAGAAAAATGGGCAGAAATATTTACTTTCAGATCTGTTTTGAAGGATTTATGTTTCAGGTTTTACTTGCTGTTTAAGCCAATAATTGCCTACCTCAAAGGTGAATTTTCTAGTGCTCTCAGTTGTCACTAATTCTTTTTCTCTGGAAGATATTTTTACATATTTTAAAAAAGTCCTTAACCTTTAGGGCATGCCTGACTGCCTTAAGAAGTTCCTGCAACACTTAAGTCCGATTTGGACTACTATGGTCAGTCATGATATTCTTGGTATTCTTCATACTGTCCATTTCTAATGCATTGGAAAGAGACTTGTGTGAGGTCTTCACTCTTCTATAATTTATTCGCCAACACCTGTATTTTTTCCTCCCAGGATTCATCGCTAACTGCTAACCCATGAAGGCACTATGTGCTCCCTGCCATCACACACTTCTTACCCATCCATGTTAAGGTACTCAACTTGCAATCTGAAAGATCCCCTCTGAAGGTGTGTTCTAAACAGCGACAAACCTACACAAGACCCTGTTAGCTGAAAGGGCTCACAGAGAGGTGAAGGGTGGGTGTTGTACTGACCACAGCTTCCTGTCCTCCATCTGGGAATATCACTTCCTAGCCTGAACAACTACCATCCTCTGATCCAGCCTGTTGCCACTGCTGTTTGAGGATTTGTATTTTTAAAAATCCCTTTCTGTTTTTGATAATAAAATATTCACTGAAAAGTATATGAGTGAACACAGTAGGGGTGGGAAGTGAGGAAAATAATGATATTGAATATATCATGTAATTATAAGCTAGACTCTTCCAAGTCTAAATAATTCCTTGACTACTTTAGGGCCTGTTGCCAGCTGCATCAACTGCAGCCAGGGTATCTTATTATAAACTAGTGATTTACCTTAGCAACAAAGGCAGTCAGGAAAAATTCATCATCAATTTATTTTTCTTTCTACCAATGCATTTTAATGTTAAGATATTTGCAAAAAAGGTGGAAATTATGTGAATAAATGAAGCATTGTATGCAGCTGTGCTTGACAATGACATCTAGTGTTTGTATGGCATTTTAATATTTTAATATTTTATGTTTTTATATTTTTCAAAAACACTTTCATCACTATGCATTTGATTCTTGGAACAGTCCAGTGAGGAAGATAAGGCAAATTGCTTTCCCAAGAGATGCCATACTGCTAGTTGGTAAGAGACGTGATTGTATAGTCAAATTTCCACCATCCCAATTTTATTTCCACTCAGCCAGTATTAACTGAGTACCTACTACATACCAGATACTGTTCTGAACATGTGAGATGTGTCCATGAACAAAACAGAAATCTCTACCCTTGGGGAACTTAATTCTAACTATAGAAGACAGACAATAAATGATTGACAAAATAAATATGTGACTGACTCACTAATTAGAAGGTGGCAAGTGCTATGGAAGGAGCAGATGAAGAGAACTAATGGAGATTAGGGATGGGGGTTGTGATTTTAATTTGAGTTGTCAGAAGGGACTAAGGTGAGAAAATGACAGTTGAGCAAAGTCTGGAAAAGAGTGAGTTTGGTGTTTAGCAATGTATCCACAGTGCCTTCCTTCCATGTGGACATTGGTCATATCATACTAACCCAAACAGCCTGAAAATATTTTCTTAGAAGCCTTAACAATCATAGAGTGATTAAAAACAACAATGGGCCTCGGTACTTGTAAAACATGGCAACATGGAGCTAGCAGAAAACCAATCCTCTTCTCTCAGAGTCCTGGTAAACAGGAAATGGCAATGTCTTTTTTTTTTTTTTGGTCCAACTTTATTGAGGAATGATTGACAAATGGAATTGAGTGTATTTAAAATGTACAGCGCAATGGATATACATACACATTGTGGAATGGTAAGATCAACATAATGAACACATCCATCAGCTCACATAGTTAACTTTTTTTTTTTTTGGCGAGAATCCTTAAAACCTACTCCCAGCAACTTTCAAGTATACAATACTATATACTATTAAGTATAGTCATCATGTTGTACATTAGATCCTCAGAACTTATCCTGTAACTGAAACTTTGTGCCCCATCTTCCCCTCCCCCAGTCACTAGCAATTACCATTCTATTCTCAGGTTTCTATGAAATTGGCCCTTTTTAGATTCCACAAGTAAGTGATGCCGTGTAGTTTTTGTCCACAAGTAAGTGATGCCGTGTAGTTTTTGTCTTTCCCTGATTGTTTTTTCTCTTAGTATAATATCTTCTAGTTTTACCCATGTTATTGCAAATGGGAGAATTCCCTTCTCTTTTGTAGCTGAATCACATATATACATTTTTCCATATATTATATGTACATATGTATATATATATTCACTTATAAATACATTTTCTTTATTCATTCATCAAAAGACACTTAAGTTGTTTCCATGTCTTGGCTATTATGAATAATGATGCAATGAACATTGAGGTGCAGCTATGTCTTTTGAGATACTGATTTCATTTCTCTCAGATATACCCAGAGTGGGATTGCTATGTTATATGTTAGTTATATTTTTAACTTTTGGGGGAAGCTCAGTAGTGTTTTCTATAGTGGCTATATCAGTTTACACTCACACTAGCAGTGTACAAATGTTTCCTTTTCTCCACATCCTCTCCAGCACTTATGTCTTGCCTTTTTGATAATAACCATTCTAACAGGTGAGGGATTATATCTCATTGTGGATTTGATTTGCATTTCCCTGATGATGAGTAATATTGAGCACCTTTGCATTTACCTTTTGGTCATCTTTTTATTTTCTTTGGAAAAATATTTGTTCAGGTCCTTAACTCATTAAAAAAATATTTGATTATTTGTTTTCTTCTATTAAGTTGTATGAGTTCCTTTATATATTTTGGATGTCCACCCCTCACCAGATAGATGGTTACAAATGTTTTTTCCCATTCTGTAGGTTGCCTTTCAATTTACTGTTTGTTTCCTTTGCAGTGCAAAAGCTTTTCAGCTTAATGCAGTTCCACTTGTTTCTTTTAGCCTTTGTTGCCTGCACATGTGGTGTCTTATCCAAGGAATCATTGCCAAGACCAATGGCAAGGAACTTTTTCCTGTTTTCTTCTGGGAGTTATATGGTTTCAGGTCTCACAATGAAGTCTTCAATCCACTTCAAGTTAGTTTTTGTGACCATTGTAAGATAAGGGTTCAAGTTTTATTGTTTTGCATGTGGATATCTAGTTTTCCCAACACCATTTATTAAAGTGACTATCCTTTTCCTATTGTGTGTTTTTGGTACCCTTGTAAAAAATTAGTTGATGTTATATGCATGGATTGATGTTTATTTCTGGGCTCTCTGTTCTGTTCCACTGGTCCATGTGTCTGTTTTATGCTAATAGCAACTGTTTTGATTCCTATAGCTTTGTAACGTGGCTTGAAATCAGAAAGTATGATGCCTCCATTTTTCTTCTATCTCAAGATTGCTTTGGCTATTTGGGGTCTTTATAGTTCAAGTTTTAGGATATTTTTATGTGAAAAAATGCCTTTGGAATTTTGATAGAAATTGTTTTGATTCTGTAGATTGCTTTGGGTAGTATGGGCATCTTCACAATATTCACTCTTTCAACCCATGAACACAGGATGTCTTTCTATTTATCTGTCTTCAGTTTTTTTCTGTCAATGTGCTATAGTTTTCAGTGTATAGGTTTTTCACTTCCTTGGTTAAACTTACTCCTTAGTATTTTATTGTTTTTGGCGCTCTTGTAATTGAGATTGATTTATTGATTTCATTTTCTGTTAGCTCACTGATAGTGATATAGAAATGCAACTGATTTTTGTAGGTTGATTTTGTATTCTGCAGCTTTACTGAATTCATTTAGTAGTTCTAACAGTTTTGAGTATGTGTGAAGTCTTTAGGATTTTCTGTATATAAGATCATATCATCTGCAGACAATTTTACTTCTTCCTTTCAAATCTTTTTTATTTATTTATTTTCTTTACTAATTGCTATGGCTAGGAGGTCCAGTGCTATGTTGAATAGAACTGGTATAAGTAGGCAGATTTCTCTTGTTCCTGATCTTAAAGGAAAGGCTTTTAAATTTTTACCATTGAGTATCATGTTAGCTGTGGGCTTGTCAAATATGACTTTAACATGATGAGGTACATTCCTTTTATACCTAATCTGTAGAATGTTTTTATCATGAAAAGATGTTCAGTTTTTTAAGACACTTTTTTTTTGCTTTTATTGAAAAACTATAAAGTCATATGATTTTATCCTTCATTCTGTCAATGTGTATCACATTTATTGATTCGCATATGTTGAACCTCCCTTGCATCCCAGGGATGAATTCCATTTTATCATTGCCTTTTTAGGATAGGCACTTCCCAACTTTTTATGGAGATCTTAGATTTAAAGAAATAAGAAATGTCTTTATCAATACTGAAATCATGGCCATCATGGGCTGATTGACATTCCTTATAAGATGCCCACATGAATATTTGGGCATAAGACCACTCACATACTGATAGAAAGTTAGTACTTCTCTTTGTCCCTAAGATTATTGCTTAAGGGATTTATTATATGCCATTGAACACCTAGCTCCTTACTGTTGGTGAAGGATAAAGAAGGGAAAATAGAACTTCAAAAGGGGAGTTAGGTGTCTACTCTGAGCAGCAAAAAGAACACTTTGGTGAATTTGTGGCCTAAATGCTATAAAACCATATCTGATATCCCTTTGAGGAAAGCCTTTTATCCTGTGATTTCACATTCTATCTTGTGATCTCAAATTACTTTAGTAGGTAGGGTAGAACAGGCTAGGTAATCTTGTGGTAATAAATAACCCTCATTGTCAGTGCCTTAGAATAGCATAGGTCTAATTTTCCTTCCTCCTACATGTCCATCAAGAGTTCTAGGGTTATTTGGCAGCCCTTGTTCCTTCTTAGGACTCAGACTGATGGAGTGGCCAATATTTGTGGCTGATACATGCCAGTATTTGTAGCTGAGGGGAAAGTAATGCTTCCACTTGGAAGTAGCACGTGCTTCCCCTAGCATTCTGTCGACTAGAGAAAGTTTATCTGAACAGACCTATTTTTAAGTACTTACAGAATTAAATCCTCTCCTGTAACTGGAAGGAGAAAGGGCCAGAATATTTGTAACTTGTATAAGAATTAGCACAATAGGTACCATTTTGAAACTTCTATATATCCTGAGACTTAAAAAAAAATGTATTGGAGAAGTTGCTTTTTTGCTTTTTGGTGAGGTGTTCTTTTGGCTGCTCTGGCTGGATACCTCATTCTTCTTATGAAGTTCTCCATTTTTCAGGAAAGAGAAGGGAAGACCAATTTGTTCCAAGATTTGAAGTTAAAGAGATGAAATTGAAGGTTGACACAGATGGGAAAGACAGTTTTGTTGAGAGTACACTGAATGTGCATTAATGGTGAACTGATTTTTCTCAGAAGCTCATGTTTGTTTGAAAAAAAAGAGTTTTATGTTTCAGTGATAAAACTTTAAAAAAATTACAATTCTGTACCATAGACAACACTCTGTTCCCTTGTCTACATGACTTCTGTGATGTAATTCCAAGATATTGGGATCTGTAGCTCCTAAGAAGGGCTTGTGTGGGTAGAAAAATCTGACAAATACTACAGGTTAGCTGAGTGATGGGCTTAGTTAAGAAATGGAGACAGGGGGCGCCTGGGTAGCGCAGTCGTTGGGAGGCTGCCTTCGGCTCAGGGCGTGATAAAAAAAATTTTAAAAAAAAAAAAAAAAAAAAAAAAAGAAATGGAGACAGAACTGGAAGGCCAAATGTATGTCAAAGATCACACAAGAAATAAGTTGAGTCTAAGGATCAGAAAAGATGAAAGAGGGGGCCCCTGGGTGGCTCAGTTAGTTAAGCGTCTGCCCTTGGCTCAGGTCATGATCCCAGGGTTCTGGGATTGAACCCTGCATGGGAATCCCCATGTATAGGGGAGCCTGCCTCTCTCTCTGCCTCTGCCCCTCCCCCTCCCCCTGCTCATTCTCTCTCTCTTTCTGTCTCCAAAAAAAAAAAAAAGAAAGAAAGAAAGAAAGAAAAAAAAAGAAAAGAAAAGATGAAAGAGGAGAAGCAAGAGATAGGGAACTCAGTCAGGAGCTAGAGATGCCCATGTGAGCCCTTTCCCTAGGGCAGAAACTAAAGATCAGACCTTGTGGATGGTAGATCAGGCAGACATGGACTTAGCTAGTTCTGCCTTTTTTTACAATGAGGCTGCTTACCTGTCTGTAGTCACAGTAGGGATGGGGGATCCTAGATTGATTGATTGATTGATTGATTGATTGATTGATAGTTCCAGAGGTAGAGTTTAGTGATTCATCAGTTGCACCCAGTGCTTATTACATCAAGTACCGTCCTTAATGCCCATAGCCCAGTAACCCCATCCCCCCACCCACATCCCCTCCAGCAACCCTCAGTTTGTTTCTTGTGGTTAAGAGTCTGTTATGGTTTGTCTCCCTCTCTGATTTCATCATAAATCAAATTCTTATTATATATTATATTATATATTATTTATATTATAATTATTTTCCCTCCTTTCCCCTATGTTCATATGTTTTGTTTCTCAAATTCCACATATGAATGAAATCATGATATTTGTCTTTCCCTGACTGACTTATTTCCCTAGGCATAATAGCCTCTAGTTCCATCCACGTTGTTGCAAATGATAAGTTTTAATTTTTTGATGGCTGAGTAATGTTCCATTACTCCATATATATACCACATCTTTTTCATCGATTCATCCACCAGTGGACATCTGGGCTCCTTCCATATTTTGGCTATTGTGGACCTTGCTGCTATAAATACTGGGGTGCATGTGCCCTTTTGAATCACTATATTTGTATCTTTTGGATTAATACCCAGTAGTGCAATTGCTGGGTCATAAGGTAGCTGTATTTTTAACTTTATGAGGAACCTCTATACTGTTTTCCAGAGTGGCTGTACTAGATATCTATGTTTAAATTCAGGCCTTGGGGGTACCTGGGTGGCTCACTCAGTTAAGCATCTGCCTTTGGTTCAGGTCAAAATCCCAGATTCCTGGGATCGAGCCCCACATCGGGCTCCCTGCTCAACAGGGAGTCTGCTTCTCCCTCTCTCTCTGCTCCTCCCCCCTGCTTGTGCTCTCTCTCTCTCTCTCTCTCAATAAATAAATAAAATCTTTAAAAATAAATAAATAAACTCAGGCCGTTAGGGAAGTTCCAAAAATAAATGAAAATGACTGAATCCTCAATCTGCAAAAACAATGACAAGTGGTTTATATTTGTATTTGTAACCTGAATATGAGTGAACTGTCTTGATCTAGCTTTAAGACCAGTCTCTATATGGGTCACATATCCCAAAAGAAGCATAGGTCTGGCTCAAAAAGCTTTGGAGACAAGCATGGATCTGTACTGAAGTTTTAACTAAGGGTATATAAGGGAGAAAAAGGGCTTTTATAGCCAAATTTGCTTTAAAAATTCTCTTTAGTAAACTCTTCCTTTCCTCACATTTCCTTCTTTCGTGCTACCACTCCAGTCTCTGCTAATATGGCATATTGAGTGACCAGTGGCAGATGTGGAATTCCAATTGCCTAGTTTGAAAATTGGTTCTAACACTTGTTAGCTGGGCTGTCCCTAAGTTACTTAAACTCTGTAAAGCAGTTTGCTCATCTGTAGAATAAAAATAATATTGGAGTGCTTATGAGGGTAAGTAGCTTATATGTGACAAACATTTCGGACCTGACACATACCAAGTTCTCATGAAGTATTAGCTCCTATTATATTCAGAACCCCAACCCTTACAACCTTCTTCCCCACTTCCCTTCCTTCTCTCTTCTAACCCTCTGTATCTTTATTTCCACCTCCTACTTATCCAAGGCTTCTTCAATTCTTCATCTTTGCCTATCAGTGCATCTCCATATCGAAGCAACTTGCCTCCTTAGGAGATGGAGGAGTGGGAAAGGCAGTAAATAGCTATACTTAATGTCTTGCTTTGTTTCAGTTAAACATCCAATAAACTCTAAAGGCAAATGGTGACCTATATGACCAATTTACATTTCCCTCTTAACTAGCAACTGTAACTGCTAATAGCCTCATTCAGTGTATCTAACGTTCTGTCTCCCCAGGATTTTGACAAGCCCATGAAATCTCCTTTAGGCCACC
This sequence comes from Ailuropoda melanoleuca, assembly GCF_002007445.2. Lineage (NCBI taxonomy): Eukaryota > Metazoa > Chordata > Mammalia > Carnivora > Ursidae > Ailuropoda > Ailuropoda melanoleuca. Next base: position 101,225,118 of record NC_048221.1, read on the forward strand.
TATCAATGTTGGAATTCTCAATTCTTCATTCAGGGTTCTAATTAATAATCATTGAGAAGTTGTAGTCGAAACTTGTGCTCAATCAGTTTTCTTTACCTTATTTGATATACCGTTGGCTCCCTTTCAGTATGATGCTAATGATAATTATCAGTCAATTATTGAGTTTTGAGTACATGGTAGATCTTATGCTTGGTGTTTTTCATGCAGTATTGCACTTAATCTTTGTAATAAACCCTATGATATAGGTAGTAGTTCCCCAGGAATAGGGAAACCAAGACCATGATAGGTCAAGTAACTCATCTAAAGTTACACATCCACTAAGTAGTGGAATCAGATTTGATTTGATTTTATTATTTATTTTTAAACATTTATTTATTTGAGAGAGAGCACAAGTGGGAGGGGCAGAGGGAGAGGGAAAGAGAATCTCAGTCTCTGTGAGGAGCGCAGAGCCCAAAGCAGGACTTGATCTCACAACCCTGAGATCACGACCTGGGCCAAAACCGAGAGTTGGACACTTAACTGCCTGCACCACCCAGACACCCCAAATTTTAAACCCAAATACCTGAATTGGAAATTGCTTCCAACATGTCTCTTTGTGTTTCTTTACAAAGTAAGGAAATGGTTGAATGTTACTCCAGCATCTTGATTCTCTATCCTAAGTTTTCCCTGATAGCTACCATGCTGTGAAGTCAGTGTTCTCTGCATGGCAGTGTGGCAAGTGGTGGACTTCATCTCTCTTTGACAGGCAAAGTTTTCTCTTACGTGGAGTTGGAACTGAAAACACATTTTCCTAGTGAGGAGACATGTGGACACTATTTTAATTTCTGAGCAATACCATTGAACTGCCTGAATTCAATAATCAAAGCCATCTCTTACTGGTTGTGTGACTTTGGGCAAGCTATTTTATCTCTTTGTGCCTTTGGTTCCTCACCTGAAATATGGGGATAAGTATATTGGTTTCTTTGTGAGGAGTAAGTGGAGAATATCATGTAAATTCATAGAACTATTTTTGGTGAGTAGTAACTGTGCTATAAATGTTACCACTGTCATCATCACCATCATCATTGCTATTACTATTTCTCTTATTCTTCTTGACATTGTTGTTAATCTCAAAGCTGTAGCTCAGAGTTACAGATGTCTTAGTTATATCACCAGCCAGAGAATGAGCCAGGGCCAGCAAGCATAAATACTGTTGCTGATTAAGGATAAAAGAGGGACACCAATCTTGCCAGCAGTCTTCAGGTAGGAAGATGCCATTATCCACTCCTGCATCCTTCTGCCTGAAGACCTCAGAAAACAGACTACAGGGAAAGACTAGTAACCTGCAGAAAAAATTTGTGTACCTTTGTTACAGATTCACAAATATGACAAAAGTTACTTGTTTACTTCTCTAAAATAAATACACATGTCTATGTGGTCCATCCTTGCATATATCTTCCCTTCATGCACCCACATCCCAATCCTTAGCCTGTCTTGTCATGCTTTTGGAGGCCCCCTTTGTGGAACAGTATGGTGATGTGGTCCATGGGTGTTAATGAGCTCATCTATCACAGCTCCCAATTAATTGACGTGCACTTTTCTGGAGTAGGGCAGAGGGCTGGGGCAATGGATTTTAGTGTCTTGTTTGTTTTTTCACCTGGCAATTTGACCACACAGGAAGCCTCTGTCAGAATTATAGGACTATAGTATAAATGCAAAATATTTCAAACCAGCCATGAACCATGTAGTGACTTCTCATAACTTTCCGTCCTTCAACGCACACACTAAGTCCCACCACACTGTGGAACCTGACTACATCTTGTTTTTGTATCTTAATATCTGTACTTCTTCTGTTTCCAAAGAGCTCCTACGTACCATCGTCTTGGGATACAAGGATGATTGGTTGGTGTTAGAATTTCAGTCCATGAATCCTCTCTCTCGTTTCTTTTTTCCTCTCCATTTTCTGTCTGTTAAATGGAGATCGTAACACCTTCAACTCCTCTGGAAGACAAGAGAAGAATTTAATGAATTTAAGTCTTTGAACCTATCCCCTTACCAAATAAAACACAACAGTGAGTGGCTTCAGAGAAAGAGCCAGACAAGGGCTCACATCATCTTTGCCATCATCCACATCTTATTTTCTCCTGTTAATTTGTCTCCGGATTATCTCAGAACAGAAAACAGAGTGACCTTAGCTCTGACAGAGTTAAAAATTTCCATTTCTCTCGATCCCTGGCACCTCTTGTAATAGCCACCTGAGGCTGGCAGTGAGAGAGGCCCACAGTAAGGGACTGAAGCTTACACTGTTTCTTTTACCTGTTCACTTGTTTTAATCTTCCTTTGGTATCTGCAATTGGGGGAAAGATGAATTTGTAGCCCAGAAACATTATTAACCACATGGAATAACGACAGCCTTTCCAAGGAAACAAAGTTCACTTAATCATGCCTTGGGCACGTGTGTACACAAGTCATGTTTGTTAGTGTCGATTCAGAGAAACATCACCTGCTTTTATAAGATCACGAGACAATAATGGAAACTGAACAAACTTCAGCCCAGTGTGTAGGCTGGTTTTAGAATGGAGAACAAGGTGTAATTTTCTGTGCTTAATAGGATTAATTGAAACTGACAGTGTGAGGAAATTAATTTTTCAGGTTGCCATTCATTTCTCTATCAGTCAATCGACAAATATTTATTGAGCACCACCTATGAGCTTCCCATTGGAAAGGGAAGAGAATAAGCATAAGTGATGACCTTGCTTTTACCATTTACAATTTACTTGGAGAAACAAAGCCAACATCCATTGTGTCATAGAAAGAACTCTTAACTTGGTATCAGACTTGTGGTCTTGTCATAGTTTGTTGAGTAGTATAATATGTGGTTAAATGAGAGTATCCTGAAATCGGGCTCTCAGAGCTACAGAATGAGGCATTGTCATTAACCAGCAGTGGAACCTTAGAAAAATTCCACACTTCTTACTAGTTTTCTCATCTGTGACAATGAGGTTAATAGTAGAGCCCAACTCAAAGAGTGGTTGAGGCCTTAGAGTTAAAACTTGACTAGCATCACATTTAGGACATGTTGAGTAGGAGATATTATTAGTTTGATATTTGAAAGCTTTGAAAGTCTCTAGGAAAGGAAGGGACCTGAAATGTGCTGTGTGCTTCCTGTGCCTCCAACACCACATGGGGGCACATCACATATGCGTTTTTATACATCCTCACAAACGCCTTGTGAAGTTGGTAAGGGAGATTTGAAAATGTTAAAATAACTTCATAAGGTCTCCTATTTGGTGAAGGACAAAGCTGGGGTTCAAACTCTGATGTCTCAACCCAAAGCCTATCGACTTTCTACCACCCCAAAACCATTCTGAGCCTCAGCTTCCCCTTGTCAGAAAACTTTTGAGTGGATTAGAAGGTCCCTGAGTTCAGCCCTAAATTTTATGATTCATAGTCATCTGACTTTTTAATGAAACTCGATTTTAGGTTAAGGGAGATTCGAATAGGAGAATTCACGGAGACATTTTTTGGAGGTGGTAGTACCTGAAGAAACAGTAAAATTTGGCTGTGTGGAAAAGAGGAGAGAGAGTATTTTAGGGAGGCATAAATACTGGAACAGCGTCAGAATGGTAACAATGATAGGTAGGGATAATGAAAAAGTTGTCCCTACTTGCTGCTACTGAGGAAAAGTAGACAAGTCTGTTCTCCTTCTTAGGCTATCCTTTATGGGATCTTTAGCAGCACCCTTAACCTATACTCACTAGATAACAGTAGCGCTCTGCCCCGCCCCAGTTTTGACAACCAAAAGTGTATCTAGACAGTGTCCAGTGTCTGTGGCAGGGGGGAATCACCCGATTGAGAACCATTGCCTTAACCTTATCCTTTAGGTCATTATCAGAGAAAGGAAATTAACTTCCATCATCTGTGAGTTTAATTTGCTACTGTGTGCTTATATTTACCTAATACAGTGGCTCTCAAACTTTACTGTGTATAAGAATCACCGGGCGGGTGGGGGGGGGGCTGTGTGGCTCAGTCGTTAAGCATCTGCCTTTGGCTCAGGGCATGATCCCAGCGTTCTGGGATCAAGCCCCATATCAGGCTCCTCCACTGGGAGCCTGCTTCTTCCTTTCCCACTCTCCTTGCTTGTGTTCCCTCTCTTGCTGGCTGTCTCTATCTCTGTCAAATAAATAAATTTAAAAAAAAACAAAGAATCACCTGAGGGAGCATGGTAAACTATGGATTTTTCCCCCTCAGTTGAAAACTTGGTGCAGTAGTTCTGCATTAGAATCTAAGAATTTGATTTTTTTAACCAGCACTTGTCTCTGTCACCTACCCCAGGTGATCTGATCTAGTCCAGAGACCCCATTTTGAAAAACACTGACCCAGTTGTTATCAGCAGAGTCAACCTTGTCCCTGTTGGTATGGTAGAAATCCTTAGGAACCAGTAATTGCGAATTTAAACCTTTACTTCTTTATTTACTTGGGATTTTATAGTGATCTGGTGAAGTTGGATGCCCTGGTTTCAAAGACTGGCTTTCTCAAACTTGCAAGATGGGTAGCCTTGGGTGAATCACTCATTTCTGTGCCTGTGCTTCCTCATCAGTAAAATGGGGAATATTGTTAGCACCTGCCTTGTAAGTTGGCATTATATGTGAGTGGATACATGAAAAGACTCTTGTAATTGTTCCTGCACAAAGTGTTCAATAAATGTTTAGAGGTAGTGACAAAGGTTAATTAAAACTAAGAAGTGTGGAATGTTGCCATTGCAGCATTGCTAGGGCATTCTTGACCTTTTCTTAGAATCTGTGCTGCACTTAGAACAGGATTTTCTAACTTTAGACCTCCTAAGACTCACTTGGGAAGTTTGCAAAATGCATGCTCCATGGCACCCCTACCCCAACCAAGACAGTCTAATTCAGTATGTTTTAAATGAGGTGTAGGAATCTGCATTTCTATAAAGCTATTCAGGTGGGTATGATGCAACCAAAGCAAAGGCCAGTTGGAAACAAACACATTGTCTTGAATAGTTTGTACTATGTACAAATTTGACTTATTCACTTCATTGACCTACTCAGTGTGATAGAACATATTCTGAGACACAATCTTTAAGGCTGTTTTCCAATGAATGCCTCATATAGTCATGTTTACAAAACATAGTATGGTTTTTGTTTTGTTTTGTTTTAATACTTACCAAGGATTCTCTTTCTTTCTAGTTTTCTTTGATTTACTTGGAAATTTTTACCAAATTAATTGGGGTCTGAAAAGAAAGTATGTGAGGACTTTTAGAAGGGAAGGAAGAAGACACATTGGAAAGGATACCATCTAGATGTAAAGCCTTTCCAGCAGGACATTCCAACAAGTTGGTATTTGAACTTGAGAAAATTATTTTTTAGAAATTCTAAAGGCAGCACAGATTCCTTAACAAGCAAGAATCCAGTCATATGAAATTCTGAAGCCCTGTCAATATACATTTTCGTTTTGTCTTTATTCCTATTTTTTTGGTGAAAATAATTTTTTTTAAAGATTTTATTTATTTATTCGACATAGAGACAGCCAGCGAGAGAGGGAACACAAGCAGGGGGAGTGGGAGAGGAAGAAGCAGGCTCATAGCGGAGGAGCCTGATGTGGGGCTCGATCCCACAACGCCGGGATCACGCCCTGAGCTGAAGGCAGACGCTTAACCGCTGTGCCACCCAGGCGCCCCGAAAATAAAAATTTTTGAATAGAAAATAATTTCCTTCTCAGGATTCGTTCAGGGGAGGTTCTTTTCAGTTATTTAAGAAAAAAAGGCAAATGTATTCTGATTGTACCAGCTTCCTTAACATGCACTCAGAAATCTCTGGCTTTCCCCCCCCCATAATTATGATCTGAATTGTGACCATCATGAATTTATTCACGATCAAAATCAAAGACATTGCTGAAAATAGGAAGAAGATAAGTGTTCTTCCAGTTAAATGGTGTATCTTATTTCTGTACCTTGTGCCATTTTATTGTTTTAGGTTGATATTCAGCAATAAGTAAATTCACTCTATTCTCAGTTTCACCCTCATTCACCTACAATCTGAAAATTTTCAAATAGTCCAGAAAATGAAACTGTTACCCTTTCTGAGAAGCTTTCAGCAAAATTGAAGTCAGTAAGGTTTGCTTTTAATTCCTGTGTTTCACCTAGCCTGTGTGTTACTGAATCCTGACTACACATCACCATCACCCAGAGAACTTCAAAGATTCCAAGCCCCGGCCCCATATCTAGAGATTCTAACTCAGCTGCTCTGGGATGGGGCCTGAACATGAGCCAGGTCATAGATCCCCAGGTAATGCTAATGCAGCCAGGATTAAGAAGCGTAGCTGAAATATTTGCATACATCCCCTTTTTGCTTTTTTTTTTTTCCTACTTGCCTGTCCTGGGACTAATTCTTATAGGGTCATGCTCTTAGTAGGCAAGGGGCTGAAAAGGATCATTGAGTCCCAGGGGCCTTCGCATTAAGAGGGTCTCCAAAAAACCAAGAACCCAAATAATTGTGGATTGATGAGGCAGCAGTGCTTTCATTTCCCATCCTCTTTCCTTCCCTCCCTCTTTCTCTCTGTGACTTCTTTCCTTCCATTGATTTTTAAAAGCAATTCTTAAGGGCTTTACACTCAAAGTCCCAAATTCCTACCATGTGTTTGATCATCTACCTATAGAGCTGAGGCTAGGCCTCATGCTCTTCTAAGGCTTAGTCCTGCTTATCCCAACATTGATGATTTTCATTTGAACATTGAGTCTGGAATTGAACATTTGAACATTAAGTTTGATTAGCCACCCACAATAAGGTGTTCAAGTCAGTACAAACCTGCTTAAGGACTCAGAAGACTTAAAAACAAAATAACACTCTTGCAGGTCTTTTTTTGTATTGCAACAGTAATATCTGTTCATTGCAAAAGCATTAGAAACTACAGATAAGTTATAAAGAACAAAACCAGAAATCACCTGTGATCCTTCCATGTGGCCATTACTTTGAGTTATCTCTGGCCTCCCTTGTCTCTGTTCTTTGTTTCCAAATATCTTCCTATACTTAAAATAAAGCCTCTAACTAAGGCAGGAACATACAAGATTTTTGACTAACTTTGTATTTTGCATTCAAAGCTCATAGTTTCTTGGAACTTCAGACATTAGGATGACTATAGAATTTCTCTGGTGATCAGTAAAGATAGTCTCAGAGAGATTAGGAGCTTAACACAGGACTGGTCAGTGACAAATCTAGATATAAAATCCAGGGTCACTCAATTCTAGGGGCCATGTGCCCTACCCCACACTATGACCTTGATGTGCAATTAAGTACAAGGTCGTCAGTTTTATCCAGTTCTGCTAATGTTAAATGATGCTTCTAAAAGTATTTATGATTGTATCTATACATGGTAGGAGAAATGGCTTAGGGTTCACTATATTATTGGCTTGAGCTGAGAAATAAAGTGTCTGTGGCTGAATTTCCTGGATATTTTGGAGGAAAAATAGATTGATTATTCAGGTATGCATGAGGTATTATGTCTTATCTTCTTTTAAGGCAGAGCTATGCTGTTGGAAATGTACATAGACATTAGTCGCAGAAACAATAGTATTTAAGCCAACATGTCAGAAACCTTGATTTGCAGGGCACTGTTTTGTGAGATATTAATAGATATTTTATAGAAAACCCTGGATTAAACCATTTTAAACAGATTCCATAATTATAGGAATCTATTTAATATTTTTATGGGTATTATAAATCTTTATGAGAGACAGAGTAAGCAAATTTCCTAGTTGTATCAAGAACAATTTGGGGTTTTTTTTGTTTTTTCTTAAGGGCACATGTATTAACACCTTGATAAACTACTATTGTGGCACACAGTTTAGAACATGCTGGCTTTGTGTAGTTAGGCTTTGTATATTGGGAACAAGGGACCATCAAGAGAACATCTAAAGGATTAAGATGTGCTGGTACCATAGGGTTAATGTATAGTAATTTAGGGAACAAAAGCATTTCTTCTCAGGGGATTCTTCTTAGGGTAATTATCCTTGTCTGGAGTTACTCCCCTTAACCCTCCAACTGCATCCTTTTTATTTTATACATATCTTTCCTGAAAGTCCTAACTTTTAAAAAGCAGGATGTCATACCTACTTTTTTTTTGAAAAGCCAACAGAAGAGACATTTTTCAGATGCTTCCTTGTATCTCCAGATTTCCAGGCTAGACAGTCTTAAAAAATTTTCAGAGGTGTCCAAAGTAATCAAAGTCTTCTGCTAAGGGCACTTGTTGGTGGCAGATCTGTATTAGTCTGTGGTTTATGGTGATTAAAATTTGATATAGCACAGGTAAATCAATAGAATCACAGGATTGGATGGTAATTTGCAGCAATGGAACTTGAGAGGAGCATTTCTATTTCTGTTTTATAGTCTTTGTGTCTATTTGTCCTACCCAAGTCTTCATTAATAGCCTGCTGACCATTAAAGTGTCAATGTTTTAAAAAAAAAAAGTATTTTCCCCTTTCCCACTTTGGAAGAAATATATGCATCCCACTTATCTTTCTCTGAAAACATTTGGGGCATTGTCCTTTGCATGGACTTCTCACCCTCCTGTGTTATTTAGAGTCACTGTGAATAGATGTGTAGGCCTGACCTCACACCCACAATGCAAAGCAGTTGCTCCCATGTCTTATTTGCCTGGACCTAGCTCCATCTGAAGACACTGAGTTCTGAGAATCACTGCACAGGACTCATATATGATCCCAGCCCTTCATATATGATCCAGCCCTTAAATTTGGAACTCCTACTCTCTTGGATTGGGCAGTACCAAATTCTACTGGAGTAAAGTATCTGATATAATTTCAGGGTGTGGGAAACTGTTTGGGATCTTATTTGTGAATTAAGTAAAATCTAGACAAAATCAGGTTTTTTTTCAAATTTAAGAATTATATATCCCTTCATGCTAATGTTAGTTTCCTCAGTCCAACAATTATTCTTAGATGGAAAAAAAAAAGTTTTCCATGTATATGTAAATCAACATGTACCAGATTAGATTTAAGTTAAGCATAAAGAGGATGGCAAAAAATGGAATTTGGGTATGGACAAAATCCCAAGATCCAGAATATGAGGGTAGTTATACACCAAAGCATATTCAATATATGGCTAATTATAACAATATTTACACTGTATTTGGTACTTACTATGTTCCAGGTACTATATTAAGAATGCAACAACCATCCCATCAGATATCACAGATACTTGTATTAGTTTGCTAGGACTACTGTAACAATTACCACAGAATGGGTGGCTTAAATAGCAGAAATTTACTTTCTTACAGTTCTGGAGGCTAGATTCTAAGGACAAGGTGTCAACAGAGCTGGTTTATTCTTAGGCCTCTGTCCTTGGCTTGTAGATGGCCATCCTCTTGTTTTATCTTCATATGGTCTTCCCTCTGGGTGTGTCGGTGTCCTAATCTCCCCTACTAACAGAGGAAACCAGTCAAATTAGATCAGAGTCCATTTTACATTAATTACTTCTTCAATGCCCCTATCTCTAAAAACAGTTACATTCTGAGGTTTGGGAGGCTAGAGATTCAACATACACATTTTGGGGGAATATACTCCTGCTCATAACAAATGCCATTATTTCCATTTTTATAGTTGATACAGCTAAACTTTGGTTATATTCATTGCCCATTGTCATGCAGCAAGTACATAATACAATCAGGATTTAGAACTAGGTTTATTTAATTCTGGAGCCTGCTCACAGCCATTGTGATGTGCTCTGGACCACAGCTCATCCATCCATTCATTTAATCAACAAGTATCTGCCAAGTGTCTCCTGTTTGCCAGGCTTTGTGCTAGGTGCTATAAACATTGTTGAGTAAAACAGATGATCCCTTCTTTTGAGGTACTGGCTATCATCCAGTCAGCTATGCACTCAATGGCTTTAAACCCACTGGTCAATAAAATTCCATCTGTTTCCCAAATCATTCAGGTCTCATAGGGATGAACTGCCAAAATGGGAGGGGTTCTCTAGGCAGCTCTCACCATATTAACATCTCAGGCAAAACTGACCCAGAGCATCCTGAGTCATAGACTTTACCTCGGATCTGGGCTACCTTCTTCACAAGTGCACAGAGAAAGGAAGGGCACTGGTGGTACTGGGTCATCCTTGCAGAGTGGGCTGGGGAAAACTGACTTAGACAAAACATTCTGAAAGGGTCAAATGTTCAAACCATCAAGTTTGATCAGAGCAGATTTAGGTTTGCATTGAAGGGATTTGAATTTATCTCTGGATGGTGGAATTAATGAGTTGTGGCAACCCAACATCCTGGAATATGGGAAGAATCTGTCTTTCAGATCAGGGAGATTTGTTCTTGGGATAAAAAAAAAGCCCATCCAATCTTTTGGGAATGCATAAGCTGGAATGAGACCAGAGCATCAGAGTCTAGGAAATGATGACATGAAGGTGTGAGGTTGGTCCTATTCCTCATAGAGCTGGAATTGAAACTGAGCACATGGGATCTATTTAAAGGCCAAGAAGGCAGACTGGCTATAGTCAATGAGTATTAGAAAGGGGTTGTTACCTAATGTTCCAGTGGGCCCTGTGGGCTATATTCACAGGATAGTAAGCACAGGGGTATCAAATGGATTTCCCATTCCAATACTGGTGAGGTTGGATTTCCTAACATACCCTTCACCCAGCTTTTCCTGGCTCAAGGTCTGTGCAAGGTTGAGAAGGCCGAGCCCATGTCATCACTGGCCTTAGTTAGATACGGCCAAAGACGGTAGGGCTTGATAGTAACCTCCCACCTTGATCCCAGCCCCTGGAGGGACATAGGGTGGGGGGTGTGGGGATGGGAGGGCGGGTCAGGAATGTGTGTCAGAAAGCAGCGCCTTGATTTGCAGTATTGGTGCATGTCTTCACTGTGGAGGCAGTCAGTGGGTGGCTCTAATATGTGCCTTTAAAACAGGCCTTCTCTGCTGACTGTAGCGGTGGTTTCAGGGTGAGCGAGTTTCCCATGTGTGAGCTGTGCTCAGTTAATTCTGTTTTGGTACACAGAGGTTGTTAAAACAAACAAACAAAGAAAACAGGAAAACAAGACAGAGAAGAAAAACCATCACAGAGCTAGCAAGCTGCTTAAATAAGAAACACTCCAGAACATATCTCTGTTGGGGGGCATCACAAGGTCTCACAAAACAGGAGTTGTGTAGGAGAATGTGAAGACAGACAGGGTAACTTAACAGAATATAATTTCAGTCAGAACGGTTTAATCCTCTGACCTCTGACCAAAAGATACGTTTCTATTCTCCACCCCCATATTTTCCTTGACGGTGATTTCCCCTGAATGCCAAGCTTTTGTGTAATGAAATAATACCCATTCTGTGGGCACTGTTACCAGCTGTCCTAGCTCCTGTAGGAACTTTCCTTGACTGGAATAATAATAAATCATTTCAATCCTTTAGAAATTAGCTGCACAATTGTCAAAACGCTGGCTTCTATTAACATGCTGCTGGAGAAAAAAAGAAAGGGCAAGGAGGGAGAGAGAAAAACATATCAAGCCACCTTCGAATTGGCAAGGGAGGCTCTGTGAGAACAAAGGTGAAGCCACGTAGTTTACTGTTATCTGGTCTAATTGTTCTTTATCTTAAAATATTACAATTGACTGGATTGAGAATTTTTATCCATGTTGGGAGAAGATCAAATAAACGAAAAGGGGAGCTGAGGAGGCTGCCAGAGGAAGACAGATTTTTGCCTCAATGTAGGGAAGAGCTTCCCTTGGAAGGGAGTAGGAGCTGCTCTGGCTGTCCTGAGAGGCAGTAGAGACCATGCAGAGCTCACCTCGGGGAGCTCTGGGGTCGGACTGTCAAGGTGTCCCTTAGCAGGTCCCAAACCACTCCACATCTTCCGTGTGTGCAGAGCAGGGAAACCAGGGCCACGCTTCACGTGTGGCTTTGCAGATTGCAGGAGACAATATTGTGCCTGGCACGTGGTAATAGTCAGCTGTTGAATATTATTATTCACGAGTACCTTGTCGTTGGAGATGTTCAAATGTTTGGGGTTTCTTAAAGCACTCTTCAATTCAGATATTGGGTCTTTTCAATTCTGCAGGGGAGATGAGGAGACAGATGAGCAGAACCGCTGAGGCTGACTGCGGGCGAGCTCCCCGGGCAGGGGCCCCCGCTTATGAGTTGTGCAGGGCAGCATGCGGCACACTTGGTCTCCCCAGGTCCTCATCTGCAGCCTCTCAGACAGTGTGCTGAGCTGACATATGATATGAGGCTGGCCTTGGGCGTTTGATCATTGTCAGCCTCCCACAGAGTCTTTGCCCCAAGCACAGATTGGCAGTCGGGCAGTTGGTACTTTCCCCTCTGATGATGGGCTAGCTCTGGGACGGCCTGGAGCCAAAGGTCAGAAGGAAAAGAGGGAAGCTGGGAAATCTAATCAGAGGATGTTCATGCTGGAAGGGGGCCTGGAGCCCATTGGAGCTCAGTTTCCTCTTTTCACAGATGAGGGGCCAGAAGCTCAAAAAAGGGAGCATCGGCAGAGGCCACATCCCTGGTGAGCGGGGGAGCCTGGTCCAAAAGACAAGGCTTTCTTCCAGATTAGCAATCGCTCTGTTTCAGCTCACTGGCTGTCATGCCTGGCAAACGGACAGTCAAAACGGTTCGGTGGAGTGTTGAGGTGGTGAGGTTTTACGAGGCAGCCACCTTATACCTGTAGATGAAATCAGAGTACTACGATTGGTATATTCACTATGCTTCCATCAAAAAGGTAAACTTACCATGTAAATGTGGGGTGGGACCCCTGAAGTCGAGGCAGTAAGAAAGACATCAAGGCAAGGTGTTCGCCAGTTAGTAATTGCAGGGTCATGTAAGGGCCATCTCCATCAAGATGGTTGGGAAGGACTTTGTGGAACCAGTGTGAGAGGCCAAGGAAGCAGATTAAGCAAAAATTGTTTTGCTGGGGCAATTAGGAGATGGTGATTGGAAACCGGCATCTGAGTTTGTAGGGAATTATGTCTGTGCAAAACCACACGTTGCTGGAACTGTGTGCTTCATGCCCTTAGCTCCCTCACTCTTTCGTATCTTGTAGTCCCTCTTCCATATCTTCCTGGGAAGAAGTATACTCTGGCAGATACTGTCTTCATTAAAGTGGGGGAAGAATATGGTAGATGAGTTCACACTAAAGTGGTGGTGGCTACGTGTGCTGTCCATGTGATCTTTGAATTTTAGAGATTAAGGGAAAGGCCAGTACTTCCCATCAAGCAGCGAATCTCTAAGGGCAGAATATCGGACAAGGGGAGGAGGAATTGTGCGGCTAGACACATACTATGTGCTGATTTTTGTTCTAAGTGCACTGATGCATTTTATTATCACAAAGCCTGTCATTATCTACAGCACAGAGTGGCTGTGTGATGTGAGGAAGGTCACATGCCTAGAAAGAGAAGTTTGGAACTAAACCCAAACAGGCTGGCTCAAGAAGTTCTTACTGGCCCTTTTACTATACAGTACATATGTGAACAGTCACTTTCTTTCCTTATTTACAAGGTAGTTTTCCTGAGGGCCATGAAGATTTTGATTTGAAGAGAGAGTTCCTTATGTCTAAGGACAGTTATTGGGACTGGGTTTCTAATTCATACCATAGGCCAGAAGCTGGACACCTGAGCCACTTGAGACATTCTGCCCTGCCCTGCTCTGGGTCGTTGACTAATGTTTCTATATGTAATAAGTTATTTAGTTAATTAGTTAGTTTGGGGGGTTTTGTTATGTTTTGTTTTTTTGAAGCCTCTCTTTTTGCTGTGGTGGCTTTAGTACCCCCTGACTTTTTTTTTTTTTTAAGATTTTATTTATTTATGTGTCAAAGAGAGAGAGCGTGTGCCACAAGCAGGGGGAGTGGCAGGCAGAGGGAGAAGCAGACTCCCTGCTGAGCAAGGAGCCCAACTCGGGACTCGATCCCAGCACCCTGGGATCATGATCTGAGCAAAAGGCAGACACTTAACCAACTGAGCCACCCAGGGGTCCCACCCCCTGCACTTTGGATTGTCCAGCGTGGCTGTGGATTCTTCGTGCTCTGCGGCAGCCCTAATGACATCCTGGGAGTCACCAGGAATCTCAGACTCATGTAGCCCCAGTACATGAGGGTGAAGTCGTAGTGCTTTTGGAACGTTGAGGGAGCAGCCTGGGGTAGTTAAATCCCAATGCAAGGACACTTTGCGTAATGTTCCACCAGAATATATAGTGCGTGATTTATCAAAGGGATTGATGTCACCACTACAAAATTTCTCGGTGTTTCTCAGTGTCTTACAATTAAATGCACTAAATGTTTAATACTCGGGATTTAGAGAAGGTTAGATCTACTTTTGAAAACCCGGTAATTAATTCTAGCCGATGGCCGTGGACAAAGTACTTAAACACTTTGAGTCTCCGTGTCCTTAGTTATAAAATGGGAATAAATCTGGCCGTATGCCTGAGGGAATTTGGTGAGAAAATGTGTGCAGAAGCTTTTTTAGTACAGCACTGGCACATAGTAAATACGGAACACGTTGTATTTACTAGTAACATTAGTATGACTGTCACCAATGCAAGAAAAAAATACCAACTTCTCCCTTGGCTAACTAAGACCCGTCATTTGCCCCCAGAATTCCCTTTCCAGATTCATCATTGCACCTCTCAAGGCTCAGCACATAATAGATTCAGAGTGGATTGATGGATGGATTTGCATTCTTCTTCATGTTCTTTTCTCTTGAGAATAAACCTTCGTATGATGATGCTCTAAGTTTTCTTTTTTCAGAGCATTTAACACGCACTTGCTCTCCTTGTGTCCCTCTGCTAGCCTTTCTGCTCTTTAAGATTTTTTGTTTAATATTTTGTTTAAAAGTCAGGCACTCTCCAAACTCCCTTGCCTCCTGCCAAAGAGATCTAAAAGGGTGATCTACTTTTGAAAATGTGAAAAGTGACTTCCTTGAAATTTCAGTTCCTATCCTCTCCTGCCTCCCTCACTCCTGCTACTTCCTTCTAAAGTTCAAGTTAGGCTGCATGTGAGGAGGGTAAGAAGGAACCTCTGTCTATTTTTGTATCCTTGCATAAGCGCCAGGAGACTCGGTAACTGCGGCTGCAGAAAGAAGCTGTGCATTATGTCTAACTTCGTTCCAGCTCTTTGAAGAAATAAATAAGGCTTCAATTTTTTTTTCTTAGAAATATTTAGGGTAATTCTATTTAGGCCAGTTGATAAGCTACCTCTGGTAGAACTGAAGGACTGTCTGAAAAACTTGGATGTTTCAATTATTAATATAGTTGATCTATTTTGTAGTTAATATGGCTCAGCGCCTATTAATCAGATGGAGACTACTGACGCTTAATTTATTCATAGTTACAGGAGTTAGGTAAAGTTTAAGAAGAAGTGGACTGTGTCGGATTATAGAGTTGATCTTCTAGACTCTTGAGACCAATAAAAAATTATGTAAAAAAAAATTAAGATTCTCTAGAAGATTATTGGCACAACTACAAAATACATATTTATGTTTATGTTTGGTTGGTTGGAATTGCCTAGCTAGAGGGCTCGATTTTCCGATTCATTTTGCAAAAGTCTTTCTTTTTAACCTTGAAGAAGCCCTTCCACTGCTATTTGTGAAAAATCATTTCTGTAGGAGACTGCTTTCTGAAACTCACTGACCCTTCTGTTTGGAAAGGACCTTGAAGTTCGCCTCTTTCAACCACACGCCAGAACTCTAATCTTGCCTCTAGCAACTTAGATAACAGCTAGTTCAGTAGTTGTCTATCTTAGGTTTATATTAGACTCCTGGAAACTCAAAAAATTACAAATGCCCAGACCTGCCTGCCTCCCAACAGTTTTGATGGAATTGGTCTAAGGCGGGGTCTGGCACTGGCATTAAAGAAAAAAAGCTTCCTAGGTGCTTCTAATGTAGCACCACACCAGATCAAGCAGCAGCGTACAAGCTGACCTGTCATATCAGGAGCTGATGGAAGAGGGCTCGCAAGCCAAAAGGACCGCAGACCCCTCTGATATTTGATTATGTGAAAAGACATGCATGAGAAGTTCAGATCTGAGGTGTTAAAGGAACCAGAATAGATTTTTAAATTCAGTAAGAAAGGGATAGTCCTTGCATATCATAAGTAGATCTCACTGAGAATGTGGGCCCAGGCAGGAGCCAGGGAAGTTTGTTGAAAGTGGCAGCTTCTCCTTATTGCCTTGATTAGTACTTGAGATCCTAACCTGGAAAGTACCCAGTCTGTGTCAGAGATATACTTGAACTTGCTCCTTTTTCCGATTGCTTTCCTGTGCTTTTGACAATCCCTTTCTTTTTTTTTTTTTACCAACAGAGCCTGCCATGGGTATGTTATGCTTACTTCCCTTTGCCACTTTGCTTTGATTCCCATGAGAGAGACCACTCAGTCCTACATGAGGGTACTCTAGTCTTTGTAGATCGGACTGAACATAGTGGGTCAATGAGTGAGAGCTTGCTGATCAGGCAAAGACTTGGGGCATTCTCATGGGGCCACGATGGGCTGGAAGGTTAGGTAGCTTGTAGGGTGCTCCAGAACTCACAAGGATTCCCTTTACCCAGAGCTTACTTGGAAAATCCTTAAACTTTTCAGACATCTATGAAAATATGAAGGCTTTGAAAACAAACTGCTTTTCCCCTCACAACTTAATCTGGTTAAGACTATGCAAAAGTCAGGTATCTCTCCATGAAGGATAATTTGGTCTTAGTTAACTTCTTTATATTTTCTCCATAGAAGAAAAAAAGTTGTCTTTGTGAATTTGTCCTCCTAGAAAACTGCTGTCAATCCAAAGCCTTCCTTTCAAAATATAGAAACCAACCTATATCTTACTAATCTTGAGTGACAGCCATTTAGCCAACAGACATTTGCATGGGTCTTTGGAGAATTATAACACATATTAAGTATGCCTATATGCTGTTCACTTGCAGACAGTACTTTTTAGATTCTAACATGAGATTTCCAGAAGAAAAAGAAACTGTTAGCTTTCACAGAAAAATAAAGACATAAAAGGAATGCAAGGTTGGATTTAAATAAAAGCCAGAATATGAGAAGAGCAATTAATAAACCTATCCCTCTATATGCTGTATACAAGGTATATATCTATGTACCCCACCACCACCACATCACCTTTCTCCATCTATCCTCCACTCCACCATCATCAGTTCTATCCATTTAAAAAGTCTGGTAAAAACCCACCATGTAATTTAGTCTACACACATGCACACAGAAGCACACATGATCTAGTTCAACAATAAGTGTTCCTCCCTGGTTTGCAACTAGCTTTTCTTATGTAACATATCTCAAACATTCCTATTGTAGGTAAATGCAGGGCATCCCTTAACTCACTGGGTCTCAAACTTTAGCATGCATTAGAATCACATGAAACACTTGTTAAATGCAGATTGTGGAGCCTTATTCCCCTGAAGTCTTGACTGGGTAGATCTGGGGTGAGGCCCAGTAATTTGCATTTCTAACAAGTCCCCAGGCAATATTGATGCTACTATTCCAGGGACACAGTTTGAGAAAGACTTCTCTAAATCATTCTGTTTGGCAGCTACCTAATCTTTAAAGATAGAGTTAAAACACAAGCTTTTCAGTCATTCCCCTGTTGACACACATGCAATAATTTTTGTGTTTACATTCAGTGCTGCAATAAGTGTTCTTAAATCCCTATTTTCGTGTACTGGCACTTTTATTTTGATAGGATCCAGAACTTTTTGAAACTGTCTCTTGAACTAGATTATGAGTCACAGGAGAAAATCGGTCTCATTGCTTTGTGGTCACACTTCAGCTAGATCTTATTCGCCAGACTTACATCCAAGTGACAGTGACTTTTTCCGGAAATCAATTCCCCACCATCAGAAGAATGATATGTTCCACCTTTGTGGATAATTAAAGGAATGAGCTCCTACAACAGTTCCAGAAGGGGGGCTCCAGCAGCGAGTGTGGTCAGCAAGGGCAGGCTGGTTGAGTTCCGTGGATAGCCTTCCTGGGGATCTGCTTTGCAAGACCATCATCTACTGTGCAATAAAAGGTTTGGCTATGTTTCATTGTTGCTTAAAAGTCAGTCAACTTATTTTATATTTGCAACTCATGTACAGTGCCTTGAGGCCAGCCTCAGAAGTCTGAGGAATGAACATTGTTAATTGAGCCCCTGATGCATCTCAGACACTTTAAAAATAAAATCTCATTGCACTACGCAAGCAAGGCTGGGAGGCCGGAATCTTCACAAGTTCATTTTGTCTTGTTATTGAGGAAAATGAGTCTCAGGCTGGCACAGTTACTTTTCTAAGCCTGCACATGCTATTATGTGGCCAACTTGAGATTTGAACTCAGAACTTCCTGGCTTCAGATTTATTTTTTCTTGAAACATTACAGCAGGACTTAGGAGTTGCAAATGGAGTGTCTATTTGGCTGTAATGATTGAGTTGGAGGTTGTACAGGTATTGATAGATTTTAAATTCTTCTTTTTAAAGCCTTTGTTTCTTGAATCATATCTGTTATAGTCAACATCAATTTCTTATTCAATTTTTGGGAATAATCATAACTAGATTAGTCATTTGGTTTTCCAGTTAATGCCAATTACATCTAGCTACAGTTATCTTTCCCTTCCTTCCTTCCTTCCTCCCTCCCTCCCTCTCTCTCTCCTTCTCTCTCTTTCTCCATTTCTTTCTGAATAAAGAACTGCTGGGTTATCAATTTTCAGCTTAAATTCACTGTTAATCTTGAAAGCAGTTTTCCGGGTTGAAAGGACATGTAGACACAAGTGACAAGAGTCCAGGAATTAGAGCATATACATTATCTAGATTTTATCCTCAAATTATCTCTTTTATATTGTTTCCTTTTTTGTCCTGGAGTCACAGTTTTATAAATCCCCACCTCACCCTCTCTAGCCTAGTTTCCCTTTGATCTTTTATAGCTTATTTTCTGGTAAAGTGTTTGACCTCTGCTCTGAAATCATCTTTCTATTTTTCCTTCCCACTTAAATGGCATACTAATTATTCCAAATTCTGTGGCTTCTGTTCCAGAGCCTCTCAGGCTTTCTCATCTTTTATCTGGCTCTCTGTGCATTAGTGCTGTAAAGTGATGCTTACCTGATGGTTTATACTTCCATCTCTGGCACCTTACCAATGCCCTCTCAAACCACCACTTACTAAGGACCCTCTGACAAACCTCCTACTCAATCCACCATCTTTCTCATGGTACCCTCAACTTTTGCTTTATCATCTGTTCCTTTCACGTTCATGTTTTCGTCACTTCTTTGTTCAGTAACATAGACTTGTGAGCTGGAGAAAAGAAAAATAAAACAACTCACTTAAGACTCACCAGCACCGGGTCTAAATTCCATTGTTATTATAGAGCTTTATGCATTCTGAGGTGTTGGTAATTTTTCAACTAGTTTACTAGTTGAGGTGAGGATTGACTATTTCTTAGATGGATTACAGAGTACAGGGAAGGAGCCATTAGACTAGAGTTAAATCTAATTTCTTTTTTCTCATTTTATATAAAGTTACTAGGACTGGTTCCTTGGAATTTTTAGGGGTTTTTCATGTTCATGCGGCTCTTATGAGCAACAGTCCCTGCAGGTGGATACTCACAAATTAGGATAATAAGAGGAATGAGTTCTGATTCTACACAAGAAGTTTGTTATGGAGCTTTCCAATATGTTACTGATTTCATTACATTAATAGCCTTGTGAAGTAGATCTCGATATGCCTATTTTATAGTCAATAAAGCAAGCTCAGAAAGAAGAAAGAAAATAAATGTGTATACAGTATATATCCACTATATATTTTCTAGGCACTTTGCCTAAAGGATAAATGATTTGCCCCAAAACACATTGCTTGCAAGGGGAGGAGTTGGAATTCGTTGTTTCTCCCACTGCCTTCCAGTGCCATTGAGTCATACGTTTAGGGACTGGAAACTCAGGTACCCAAGGGTTTAGAGATCAAGCCCTGTTCTCCCATTTCCTCTTCTGCTTCCTCATTCCTCTCTCCTCCCCCTGACTCTCCCCTTCATAATTCTGGGAGCCTGCTTTGTATGTCTGTCTTTCCAGGCCAGGGGGCTTCCTGTTTTTTTTTTTTAATTTATTATTATTTTTTTAATGATTTTTTATTATATTATGTTAGTCACCATGCAGTACATCTCCGGTTTCCAATGTAAAGTTCTAGGATTCATTAGTTGCGTATAACACCCAGTGCACCATGCAATACGTGCCCTCCTTACTACCCATCACCAGCCTATCCCATTCCCCCACCCCCCTCCCCTTTGAAGTCTTCAGTTTTTTTCTCATAGTCCATAGTATCTCATGTTTCATTCCCCCTTCTGATTTACCCCCCTTTCTTTATCCCTTTCTTCCCCTACTGATCATCCTAGTTGTTATGTTCCATAGATGAGAGAAATCATATGATAATTGTCTTTCTCTGCTTGACTTATTTCACTTAGCATTATCTCCTCCAGTGCCGTCCATGTTGCAGCAAATGTTGAGAATTCGTTCTTTCTGATAGCTGAGTAATATTCCATTGTATATATGGACCACAGCTTCTTAATCCAGTCATCTGTTGAAGGGCATCTCGGCTCCTTCCATGATTTAGCTATTGTGGACAATGCTGCTATGAACATTGGGGTGCATATGGCCCTTCTCTTCACTACGTCTGTATCTTTGGGGTAAACACCCAGTAGTGCAATGGCTGGATCATAGGGTAGCTCAATTTTCAACTTTTTAAGGGACCTCCACACTGTTTTCTAGAGTGGCTGTACCAAATTGCATTCCCACCCACAATGTAGGAGGGATCCAGGGGGCTTACTCTTGTTCTGTCCTTGGCCCGGCATTGGAGCCTTTTCTCCCTCCTCCAAGCCTTCAAGCGTCACTGCAGCCTCTGAGACTTCTGTCCATCTCACCCCAGCGGCTTCAGCTGGAACCTCGAGGGGAGAAGGTTCTGTCTGTCTTATGTGAACCATAAGAAGGAATCTTCTTCAACATTTGGGGCCCCAAGAATGTGTTTTGACAATAATGTGACATCTAAAGCATTGATAGCTTCTTGAACTTTTCATCGTGGCAGCAGGTTATCCTTGGAGTATTGGACACTGGGTTAAAAGTGGTTCAAAGAATGGGGTGGATAAATTCAAGCTGTGGTAAGGTGTTTCAAGTAATTCTCTTTTTCTGGGAGATTCTCTTGCTCTGATGATTGAATCTCCTCTTTAAAGCTCTCTGTGCTTGTTTTCTTGCTGTAAAGTGAGGACAAGGAGATCTGGACTTAAAAATGGGTAGAACAAGTGGTGTCTGTAATGATGGCTAAAATTCCAATCTTTGCTAGAAATTATGCTTTATGATTTTTTTCCCCTTCTTCAAAAACACCCATGCCTACTCTGGCATGTACTCCTAAATCACCTTAGTATGACACCTTATTTATGGAGCAAACACTTATGCAGTGTTTCCAGCATTTCAGACACTGTTTTAAGGACTTTACTAACATTAGTTCATTGAATCATGTGAAAAAGGCACTAGTATAAATGAAGAAATTGAAACACAGAGCGATTAAGACACTTAGCCATTGTTCTAGTAAATAGCTGAGCTGAGGTTAGTACTCAGGCATTCTGGTGCCAGAATCTTCAGTCTTAACTACTGTATTTTCCCCCTACATTCATGGCATAGACCTTCTTAAAAACGCATTTCACTGCATTTTATTGTATAAAGGTGTGTCTTCCTCCACCCTGCTGCCCTGGGATGAGAACTACTTAAAAACAGTTTTGATTATTCATATTCTCCAAAAGGAACTTTGTTTTGACTTATTTACTGTTGAAATCTGGTGCCTACAATCAAATAGATTCTCAGCGGGGACGCTTATTAAGGTGGCTCAGTTGGTTAAGTGTAGGATTTGTAATTTCGGCTCAGGTCATGATCTCAGGGTTGTGGGGTCCGGCTCCAGGCTCAGCTCGGAGTCTGCTTGTTCCTCTCCCTCTCCCTCTACCTCTCCCATGGCACATGTTCTCTCTCTCACAAATAAATAAATAAATCTTAAAAAAAATAGATTCTTAGTAAATATTGGTTGGATGAATTAATCTTTTCAGCCATAGCACCAGTCATAGTGACTCACATGTGATAGGCCCTATGGATGTTAAATAGATTTGGTGGTGGAAGGTTATGATCTTGACACGGTGTTCTCACTTAATCCCCAAATATGAATTACAATAATATTTATTGCATTGTGAGAATTTAATGACTCTGTAGTGAGTGTTTATTGGTGTAATTCCCCCCTATGGTATCCTCAATTATAGAACCATTACAAATGGGGAATTGGATGACAAAGACATAAATTACTCTAGATTGAGGAAGTTTAGCAAATGCTGCCAGGAGCAAGTATCTCTTTGGGTACCTTGGAATCTTGAAGAAGGCTGACACAGAGGGTCCTCCACTCCCTTCAGATATTGCTCCCAAGCTTTCAGATTAGCTGATGTATTTGGAAGTCAAAGCAGCTATTTGCAGAGGCCAATTCTAGGAAGCAAAAGGTGTCTTTTTTCCATCCCTCCTTCTCTCTCTCTGAGTCTCTCTCCCTTCTCTCCTAACTTCTTTACTTCTTTTTTAAAAAAGGGATTAGAGAAACTGTTAAGCCAAATAATTTCATTTTTATAATTTAATTTTCATTTTATGGTACAGCTAAAATGAGTACTTCATTTGTTTTAAAAGCCCAAACCTTCACTAATGTTTTCCTAAATGTTATATTCTTTTCCAATATGGTGTGATGGCCTTTATTTTCTTTATCTAAAAATGAAGCAAACACCTTCCTTCTAATATGAAACATTAATTATGCATCTCATGTGGTTATTTAGTGCTATGTTTTAATCATCGGCATGTAGGCCATGGGGTCATCTGTAGCTCTTCTGCCTTCATTTGTGGATTTTTCGTTTGTTGCTCCTGCCTGCCCTTTTCCTCCAAAAATAGAATAAGAAAGCAACTTCTTCTGTGTTCTTCCTTTGTACCTTCTATTGTAATTGTCACATTTCTCTTGTAATATTGATTTGGAAAACTCATCGGCGTTCCAGTGTATAAAGTAATAGAAATCTGAATCCTGCTGGAGGGAGTTATTTAGTCTTTATTGAAGTAATTTACAGAGAGCTTTTCATCCAGATAAGAAGTTCAGAGAAAAAGGGGAGATGTACTGAAAGGAAATCATGGCTGTCTCCTAAGCAGCAATAAGAATACAGAGATTTACTCTTTTTTGTTGTTTCATCTTTCCTTAGTTTTATGTATGAGTAATGTTAATGAAGTAAGTAAATGTGCACCATATCTGGGGTTCTAGAAAGTTATGGATGGTATACACCTGGCAAAGTCCATTTCTTTAACAGTCAAATAACTTAAAATTTACTAGGAAATCCTCTTAAAAATGGCAGGAACAACATTTTTTTGTGAAAGGAAAAAAACTTTTTCAAAGTAACCGTTCCCTTTTTATTTGTTTTACCCACATAGTTTTCCAGAAAGTCTTACTTGACTTGCAACACTCAGATAAAGATGGAAAAAGTGCATTTGATTGATACATGAAAAGTGCTCCCAGTTCCCATAGCATTTGTCTAAGAGTTCAGCCAGGATGTTATTTCTATTTGATGTTATCTTGCTTAGGTCTCAGCAGGATTTCCATCAAAGAGCTCAATGAATATAAGATTATACATTTGGGTTTCCCCAAGGAAGGACATATTTTAGGTAAGAAGGAGAAGGTTACAATTGGTGTAATGGATATATTGCACTTCCTTCCTCCTAGTATCATCAGCAAAAATCTTTTAAGTAAATGATATTCATGGGTCTGCACCACAAGATGTAGTTATACCTGCAAGCCAATGTGATGGAAAATTCTAGGTCTCATTAAACACCCTTTAGCTAAGGAGCTTCACCTGTGACCAAGCACTTCATGTGCATTCATTACCTCATCATTAATGCCTTCAAATACGCTACCTAACACAAAGAAACATCTTACAGGGAGAAATGGAAAGTGTCAGAGAGTTTATAAGTCCCAGAGTAAGTCAGTGGTAGAGCTTTGATCTAAACTTAGTCTTACTTCACACCCAGTACACTTTCCCACTCTGAAACCCTCTACTTCCCTACACAGAGGCATGCTCAAAAGGAAAGAAGGAAGGAAGGAAGGAAGGAAGGAAGGAAGGAAGGAAGGAAGGAGAGGAGGAAATAAGGAAGGAAAGAGTACATGCAAAAATTGGTGAAAACCAAGTAAGATCTGTAGGTTAGCAGATTGTATCGTACCCGTATACTGTTAGTCCTATAAGATGGCACCGCTGAAGGAAGCTGAGTGATAGTTACATAAGACTTGTATGAACTATTTTTGCAACTTCTGTGGGTCTATAATTAATTCAAAACAAAAGTTTGTGGTTTGGTTTTGGTTTTGTTTTTTTGACTATAATCTAGGGCACTCTTTCTGATGTCCAAGTAATCAGTTTCCGGACATATAGAAGTTGAAACTACAATGCAACGCTAACGTTCCTTTTCCTTATTTTAAGATAAACATACTAGAATATATTCATACAAATAAGTGTTAGGTTCCCCATGGAAATGTTGACACTTTTCCTATTCACTGTTCCACTGTTACCAGTGTCCATGGGGCTTCCTGTGATGAATGCCAGAAGAGCTTGTAGCCTGTTCTTTTCCATATTCCCAGTAAATACAATTTTATACTTTGAATACAAGTTTGGCTCTGGGAAAAGCCAAGGAGCCATCTGAAACAGGTGAATTTTACTTGTAAATAAAGTAAAATAAACCAAATGGAATTTAGTGTCCACATAGCTTAAAATTTGGGTCCATTTAAAAACAAAACAACAGCAACAAAATCCACGTTAAAGACCACAATATTCACCCTTGTAAACATGGCAATAGCCTTAGGGAAGGCCTGAAAACTGAGGCTATTGAGATGGATTTTACTCCTCATGCGCTATTTTTAAGATGAGAAGCCATCTCCGCAGATTCAGAGTTCAACATCATGTTGTGATGACGAGTGTGAAGTGCTCAGCACATGCCTGATGGGTAGTAAATGATCTGTTAAAATTTAGCAGCTTTAATCACAATGGGAATGATGATGATTATGATGATGAATTTTGCCCTTAGACAAATGCTTTCCTTTTTTGAGCTTTCTTTCTTTCTTTCTTTCTTTCTTTTTTTTTTGTCATCCACGAGCAGATGGATTGAACAAAATGAGAGCTAAATTTTGCACCTTTGCCATTCAGTGACTTAGAGACTTGCGCTCTGGGTCAGATGTCAGGAGGCAGGGTGAAGGTGTGGAGAGTACAGGTGAGACTGAGCAAATTTGTTGTTTTTGAGGTGGTGTGACAGCTAAGAGGAGTCCTGTATCTGGCACTGAGTTTCGATTCTTCCCCTCGATTTATCTCAGAGCAAGACCTTTCTCTCTTTTCTTTAGATTCTGGGGTTTTGATCATTTTGCTAGCATCTTCAGGCTGCACTGACATATATTCTGACTAAGAAACATTGTAGAAAAAATATCCAAGGAGTTCATTATGTGCCTGAACAGCCAGAACCACCAGGTAATTGATAATTGTTTGATAAATAGACTTGTGTCTCCCTGTGTAACTGCCATGTTTTTGGCAGGCCAGTGACTGCTGAATGTCGGTTGCTTGAAAGATAGACAGACTTTTCCAGCTGGAAAAAAAAAAAAAGTCCAGATATTAGAGAGTTCATTGCATTTGGTTGGTGATATCTGACACTAATCCTTCAGTTGAAAAAAAAATATCATCTGGAAAGAGCAGCTTCTGGAAAGTCAACACTAGTAGCTTCCTTGGTGTACAATGAAAGACTGACAAGCCCTGAGCTAATAGAATTTAGCTCCTAGGTTCTTCTGAGATGTAGCTTATAGAGGCAGAGCCTGGATTTCTTTGCAGAATTCAGCAGGTTTGCCAGTGGAGCTTTAGACATAGGCATAGATAAGTTTGTACCTCATTGGGTATAAGCTTACACACAGGAGCAGGTGTGGGGTGATGAAGAAGCAGGAGGGGGGTGAGGGACCTGTGACATTGTTTTGTGGGAAGACTTTTATCAAAAAGAGACATCATGTTTTCTCTAACTTTCCTACATATCTGAGTGCCTTATTTTTGGCATTCAAAATATCTTTTCATCATATTCTTGGCAATGGCCATGTCAATACAGTTTTAGAAAGAGACAATACAAACCTTAGACATGGGTAATAGCAGCACCTAACCTGAGGTCTGCACTTAGAAGCTTCCACTGTGGCCCTCCCCCGGCATTCCCCTACCCACAAGGAGAAGGGTCAGTGCAGACAAAGGAGCATGCCTGTGCAGGTGCTCACACACCCTGCCATTTAGACCACACAGAAATCCCTGCCACAGAGCCCAGACCCAGTTCTAGGACCTAGTTGGGCCTTCTTCCTAGTCCATTCTTTTGAGGGCAGCTTGAGCTGCTGATGTATGCACCTCTAGGCAGAAGGGTGGTCAGGGGAAGTTGTTGGGAAGAGGTTTGAGGTGTCCTTTTATTGGGCAAGATAGAGCTAAGGGTGGAAGGGAGAGAAAAGGGCTCGACCAAGATTTGGAGGCCATGGGCCAAGTGTTTCCTACCCTCATGTTCTGGCACAGAACTCCAAGGAGTCAGAGAATTCCAAAAGTGAATTCTAAATTAAGAGTCTTGCTCCAGATCCTAAAATGTTATACATTGGCTTGGGGAAAGGAAGAATGTCCCCTACTCCTAGCTCCCCTCTTGCCCATGGTATCCCTCCATAGCACATCTAGCTGGACAACTTGCCAATGAGGATAGGTAGGTAGAACAGCAGTTAATCATTGTTGGTTCATTCATTTACCAAACATCCATTGAATACCTACTCTATACCAGGTTCTGTAATGGACATTGGGAGACACTGACCCAGACAGACATATTCACTATCTCATAAGACATGTTGATAGAGTAAATATACAAGATCTACAAGTAAACAGAAGAAAAATAATACTACTCTACAATTATGGTAAGAACATGAAACAGAAGGCAGGGAAAAAATGAGGGAAGAACTAATTGAGATGAGCTGTTTAAGTTGAGTCTCTCTGAGCAAGTGACATTTAAGCAGAGCCCTGACGGGAGAGAAGAATCCAGCCATGCAAGAGTAGAGTGGAGGGGAGGGTTCCAGCCCAGGGGACAACAGGTAGAAAAGTTGTGAGGCAGGAAAGAGCTTAGAATCATGTGCAAAGTCAGATCATAAAGGACCTTGCAAGCAGCCTATGATAAAGAGTTGGCATTTTATCCTAATTACAGTGGAAGCCATGGAGGTCTTAAGTGTAATGTGGTTTACATATTTTAAAGATCATTCTGACTCCTATGTGAAAATGTCTGGAAGAATGGAAACAGGAAGACTAAATAGGGAGGCATTTGTAAGAATTCAGGCCAAGAGATGATGGTGCTGAGTCCTATCCATTAGAAAGCCTAGATGCTCCCACACCAAGATATCTTCCTTTTCCTGAGATAGAACTCATTAAATCTTAAAGGCTGGAATTCTTCCTCTGTTTGGGAGGAAGAGCTGCATTCTTTTAATACTCCCTTTACTCACTTATCCCATACATGCTTATTAAACACAGACTATGTTTTAAGTGCCACTTTAGGGCTGGGGATATGGAAGTGAAAGAGGAATGGTCCCTACTTTTGGAATACCTGGAGAGACCCATGCTGTCTAGAGGCAGGAGCCAAGGGCAGGGGAAGGGCAGCAGGAGTTAGGGAAGGAACCAAGATGAGATAGTTATTACTAAGGACAGTGGTATCAAAACAAAGGTTTATCTGATTTTCCAGCTGGCTAGGGCCCTGTGATATGGCCTCACAGTAGCCAGTTACTGCATTGCTGGTCTGTGAGTGATTTTAAAAGGTTAATTATTTACTTAGCTCTCCTGTAGTGAATGGATGAAAAGGAGAGGGCAGATGACAACTGAAGCATTCCTTTGGGGGAAGTGCACTCCTTCCTCCTTAAGTATATTTTAAAATATATCAAGATGGAGAGAAAAGATCCAGAACTGGAAAGCTAGGGGAACTGCAGATAAGAGTGGGATTTGGGAGAGGTGAATGGATGGAAAGAGAGTGGCCATGAATGGCTGGGGATGGGATTATTATGAGGACCCTAGCAGTTGCAATGGCACTAGGAATATCACACATTCCATGGACTGCCATGGCCAAAGAAGGAATAGCGATGTCTCACTGTCAAACTACCCTCAAGTGGAGACTAATTTGGAGGGAGACCAGGGAGAAGGATGCCACTTCACTTCCTCCTGATTGTTGCAGTGCATTCAATCTGAATCAATTCTAGTAGGAAGAGGAAATCTCTGCACCCACAGACGAGAGCTAAGAAAGCAACTTCCGGTCCCATTCTCTGAATATTTAGTGCCAAATTTCTTGAAAGAAAGGATGATTTCCCACAATTTTAGTTTAGATTTTGATTCAAACTAAAATGTGGTCCTTTAGATACCAGTTTCTCATGTACATTATTGGGGATGGATTCCATACCTCTTGGAGGAAGGAGCTATGACATGGTCTAGAATGCTCAAGGGGAGGTGGGAGCCAAGAAGGCACATTTTTCATGCTCTAACTAAGGTGAGGAGGGATGGAGCCCAGGCAAGACTAGTCAAGTGTATGTCAAAATAAAAGAAGGGTTGTGGGCTAAGTGGGAAGGGGATTAGCAGACACATTTTTCAACATAGGTTTTATATTTTTAATGGGCAGGCCTCCGGTTATTGACATATGCATATTATTGGGCTAGGAGAGGATGAGATCTGACTCACTCCACTCTACCTTCTTATTCAGTATGTCAGTAAAAATGTATTAAATGCCAACTGAGTGCCTATGCCTCTGCTGAACCTCTTAAAGGCACCACATAGCCATCAAGTTGACAAACACAATTTCTGCTTTCAATTTAAGTAGTTAGAATTTAAGCACTTAGTACTATTTGAGAAAAATAAAGATAGGAAGCAACTGAGTCCTTATCTGAATGCAAAGAAGTCTAAGCTGTTCAGAGTCCGGACACTTAGCGACACTTAACGTAGATTGAATGACTCCTCAGGCCTCAGGCTCCTCAGCTATTGAGCCGGGTGGCAGATTATTCCAGATGGTGGGAACACAGGAGCAAAAAACTAGATATCAGGTTATGGTGCCCCCAGTCACTGGTGCATTGCTGAGTGAGTTACAGTATGGAACGGTATGCGCTCATGTCTGTAAGAAACATATATGGAAGGACTTTCTCCAAAGTGTTGGTTTTTTAGGGTGTTTAGTTAATGGGTGATTTCTAGTTTTTTTTTTCCTTTTCTTTATCCTTACCTGTGTAATTTTCCTAAAATGAATATATAATTTTGTAATGTGCTTTACAAAATATGGGCACTTCATCCGTTCTTGTTGAGGTGAAAGTCTGGGCATTTCAAAGAGGTCAAAAATGCCACACTCTCTGGAACCTACTTCACCAGCAAAAGCTTACTTTATAATGAATATAGCAGTATGAGGATAAAGGATTATGTTTTGATATGTAGGTTGGGGGGGAGTGATTTCTCCACTTTGGGGAGATAAAGCCAACTATAAGAAATCAAGGCAGCAATATCATAATTATAGAGGTTTGGGTATAAAAATGTGGTAGTTGTTTTTGAAAGTCAGCTGCAGGCCAGGTATGTCTAATGCTACTCAGCTGTGAGTTTAAACTTTTACTAAATCTTATCAGTCTCCATTCCTGAACTCCAACAGTAGAAAATGTTCAGAATCATGACCATGGGTGCCTGAAAATCCTGTGATCAAAAATATTTCTAAATAACAAGTCAGATGCTACAGGGAAGTGCCTTCAATTCTTCTAATCTGGAGATCCCTGATTGGTGGTTCACATATGTGGACTTAAGTTTTTATTTGCTTTGGTGTCTGGCCATTGTGAAACTTTTAAAAAATAAGCTAATGTTAAAATTCAAGAGGTTGTATATACATATTTGGATCCCTGTCTTCTCTCTATGTGGCATGGTTGGCTTCTGTTGACATTTGAGTTTTTGAGTCTTGCCTTAAACCTTAAGATCTTCCTCGCTGTGGCTAGAGTGCTTACAAAGAACACCTTAAAGAGAGAATGAGGGTGGATGTTCCATATTCAAAGCATATTTCTCCATTTGAAGACCACGTCTACTTCCACCATGCTGCATCCCCCCTCCAAAACAACAAAACAGCAATAAAATAAGAACTGGGCAATTCCTGGTTTGGAATGCTGAGAGATAAGGTTTGAGATTGCCTACTGATTCCGACCTAGCTTGTACTGTGCCTACATTTTCCAGCCCAAATTGGGCTGTTTCCTTCCAGTGCTCATGTAAGCCAGTAAAATGCATAGTCCTTGTATTTTCTAGACAGCGACTGAGTGGAAAACCAGAGGGCCTTCCCCAGTGCTCTTTATTGAAATTTTCTGAGGAACCATGAATTCCCTGTTATTAGGGTAAATATCAACGGAAGACAGGCTGGTTAGATAGCTACTTGGAAGTATCAGCAAGAAATTAAATTTGCAAAACAGGAGTAAAACCATGGTAGAATTTCTGTATACAGAGACAAAAACAAGGAAATTGAATATTGAGATTTTTGTATCACTCTTCCCTAGTGATGTAGAATTGAAAAGTACATGTTTGTGATTTATCAGAAGGCCAAACCTAAGATGACTTAGCAAGATGTTCATTTTAAAGACCAAAAATCATCTGAGCGGCCCAAATCTCAGAGATATAGAAGGCTAAGCAGATGAGGTATCTCTCAGTTAGAAATTTTTCACTCAGTATGTTGGTTTTTATTTTCTTTTTGAGGTTTTTAGAAATGATGCTCTCAGTTTTTTATTGTGTGAAGTCACTATGGAATATTAGCACCACTTTCTAAGCAAATAGAATGTTTCCTCAAATCAATTAACAATTATGTTCCCTCCCCTGGGATGTTTAAATTTTAACAGTGCATATTGAGCTAACAAGAATTGGTGCATATCAGAATTCTTTTTGGCTGGCTCCTTCCTTCTTCCTTCCTTCCTTCCTTCCTTCCTTCCTTCCTTCCTTCCTTCCTTCTATGGTAATATCTCTTGATCATGTAATATAAATGTGCAGACAGCTGCAGACTTAAGAAGTGAAGAGGTAGTGCAGAAAGAGGGGAAAATTTAAGAGACATTTTTAATTTATTTTAAAAAGCATAGTAGTCATACAGTTATTTATTTACTTATTTTTCATAAGAAAAAGTCTGGAAGTCTTACCTACAAATTCAAGGTGAAGTGATGAAATATAAAGGCCTCCTGTATGAGAGTCAGGAAATCCTCTGTTTTGTAACCAAATGCCTATGAAACTTTGTAAAGTGAAGGTGGGAGATAAGGTATCCTCGAAATCATTTCAGGCTCTGCCATTCTCTGATGTAATGACTTTGTCCAGATATGTATTTGCAGATCTGGCTTAAGCTTAAGATAATAATCTAATTTACTGATTGTCAGCCTTCTGGGAGAGGTCTCAAACTGCCAAACTATGGATTACATGAGGCCTATAGAGGAAGTATATTAGTTTACAAAGTATTGTCCCATATGCTATTACTGGGGGGAAAAAAAGTGGGGCTTGTTGGAAATAGTGAAACTAATAGTTAAAATGGTTTTTTGTAATTGTCTTTAAAAAATCAGCCCTGGCAATCCTATAGACCCAAACAATACTGTTAGGGCAGAAATGGAGCTACCTCTAGGAAGCATGGGACATGTGTCCTTGTCACCAGCCCTTCTGATACTGAGTCACCAGTTCTGATATCCAGTCACCAGTCCTCCTAATACTATAGGCCATGTGGGTTGTCACTTTTCTCTTTACTGATGTACATTACCTGCTATATGGGAAGTGAGCTAAATGCTGTTTGTGAGATTAGTACTTATCTCCTTTAATTACCAAACCTATGGCCACTCACCCCCAAGGAGGCAGAAGCAAATGTTTTGAAATAGCTGAGAAGTCAGGCTGAAACTTTTTCACTTGGGAATAGAATGCTGTCTCATAATCATGTCAGTTGGAATATGTCTTGTCAGAAACACATTTCACGCACTCCTTACGCCCTAGATATTGAGTGAGCTTTACGAAATTACCAATTTCTTCCCTTCCTCAACTTACTCCTCTAGGTAAAAAGGTGATATAATGATTGAATACACTAGCTATCAGAAAACGGGGCTTTGACTCTGAGTGTGATAATCAGTCAATTCCAAGAAAACAAAGTCAAAGAAGTAATTTTGCATCAGGAAGTAAAAAGACCATTTTTCCAGCTAATTGTTTTTACAAGTAAATTATTTATATGTATTGAGGGGTTTAGGAATTATTAAATGTACTTCCCCCTTGCCTCAATTCTTTGCATTTCTCCCATATATAAGAAGTGAAACTCAGTTAGATGCCTACCAGGCAGATAGACCTGCAAATGGGTTTATTGACAGTCCTGCAAAACTCCTCTTTCCCTCTTATTTTCTGGCCTCACATATAAGGGACAGAGCCTCTTCAGGAATCAAGTGGGGTACCATGGAATGAAAAAAAATGCCCTCCAAAAATGAAAGTCATCTAATTATATGTTATTCACCTGCTTAGCTTCAGAGGGTGGACTTGTGATTTGTGCTTGTTCAAGAAGAAAATTGCTTGATAGCAGTGGCCGTGCTATCAGGATTCATAAGAGGAAGATGATTATCTGTTAATTTTGGAGTAAAGAGGCCTTTTGCCACCAGGCAGAAAAGAAGCAGAAATCATGCATTTTTCACACCCAAAAAAAGTTCTTTGTTTTGATGGAATAATTACTATTTAGACCATATCAGGTTGGGCTTGTAAAATGACTATTCTAGCGTTTATAGATATCATTATCAATGTGGAAAAATCCAGATAAGGAATATGTAGATGTCATGATATTGATAAGGAATAGAATATATCTGTATCCATGTAGCAAACTTTCATGTGCATGTGAGCACACATACTTTTTAGGAAGAAAACAGGCTTTGGAAAGACGACATTTTTTTAAGACCATTTCTTTAGAAAAATTTTAGGTTCAGGCAAAATGAGAGGGAAGTACAGAGATTTCTCATAAACCCATGTTCCCACACATGCACAGCCTCCCCCACTAACTGCATCCCCCACCAGAGTGGTATATTTGTTACAACTGATGAACCTGCATTGACCCACACAATCACCCAGAGTCCATAGGTTACATTATAGTTCAACTCATAGTGTTGTACATTACATGGATTTGGACAAATGTATAATGACATGATTCCACTGTTGCAGCATCATAGAGTATTTTCACTGCCCTAAAAATGCTCTATGCTCAGCCTATTCATCACTCTCTTCCCCCATTTCCTGGCAAGTAATCTTTTTACTGTCTCCATAGTTTTGCCTTTTCCAAAATATCATGTAGTTGGAATCATACAGTACATACACTTTTCAGATTCAAAACTAAACATACTCTTACCATACGATCCAGCAATTGCACTTGTTGGTACCTGAAAGAGTTTAAAACTTATATCTACCCAAAAACCTGCATATGGATGTTTATAGAAACTTTTTCATAATTACCAAAATGTTGAAGCCACCAAGATGTCCTTCAGTAGATGAATGGATAATAAGCTGTGGTACATCCTGACAATGGAATGACAATGCTAAAAACAATGAAAAACAATGAGCTATCAAGTCATGAAAAGATATGGAGGAAACTTATATGCATAATGCTTGTTTTTGATTCTGGTTCTTTTAAGTGGTTTTAGTAATTGTGAATAAGGCTTGATTGCTATCCTTAGTAAATAGAAGTTACTTTTAGTTTGGGAAACATTTTATTATTTATTAAAAGATATTCTTTTTCTGACCATTATTAGAATCCATTTTATTGTATCTACTTTTAGGATACCTTAGAACAATGGTTATCAATCAGAAGCTATTTTAACCCCTTAAAATTGAAATATCTGGGGGAAATATTTAGTTGTTGTGAGTAGGGAGGAAAGGAGATGCTACTGGTGTTAATTGAGTAGAGGCCAAGGATGTTGATAAGTGCTCTTGGATGCACAGGACAGCCTCTCAAAACAATTATCTGGGCTAACATGTCAATAATTCCTAGGCTGACAAACCATGCAGGAAACAGTTAAAAGGATGGGATCTTTAGCATGATGGAGAAAAGATAAAGGAGAAACCTGATGCTGCTTCCAAGTTCATGGAGGGCTTTGTGTGTAAGAAGGGTAACAATTGCTTTGCCTATTCTTTGCTGGGCACTTGGGCCAATGGGTGGAAACGATAGAGGCAGATATAGAGAAAAGCCTTCTAATGGATTATCTGTGAGGCTGGAATGTACCTCCTTGAGAACTGGTAAATTTCTCATCCATAGGTAACTAAAACATAAATTTGCCTGTCACTAGAGAGAGATGTCCAGTATCTAATTATTATGCAAAATTGGTTTATTGAAAATAATTTTATTCCAGATAATGTACTAGGGATCAGAGTCCAGTATTACAGAGGCAATTTAAATAAAAGAATCTAAGCTACCATTTCCAAATGCAAAACTTGAATGAGTCCATTCTTGATAATTGTGGAAAAAGCTTGGCTCCATATACGGCATTATAAACATACATAGGTAGCATTTAAGAAAGATATATAGACTTGTTTCAGCAAACCTTTTACTTCTGTAAGTTTTTAGGAATAGATATAATATTTTCACATCTTGCCTTATATAATTTCCTAGATTAGCAACCTCCAGATTTGATTGATTGTATAATCAATCAGTAGTTTTTTTAATCCTTACCCATAATTTGCATATTTATGTAATTTAAAATTTATTTTATCACAAATGGAAATTTTAAAAGATGGTAAAAAGGAAAATTTTATATATTTTCCTACATGGAACTGACCCAATGGCTCTAAGTTAATGCTTCTCACCTCTGAGAAGTGAAGGACCGTTGTTTTATTTTACAAATTAAAAAAAATGCAATTCATTGTAAAATTCAAATGAATAGTAAAATACATTTTTTAAAAACCTACAAACAAAATACAAGTCCTAATTTTTAAGTTAACTTTACCAGACATAAAATTACCCTCCCAAGTTCCTATAAGAGTTTCTAAATACTTACTCTGAGTTTCTGTTTGTCTCACCATTAATTAGTGACAGTTTGCAGACTGACCCTCATCTGCAGGCCACTGTTTGAGTGCACTTTTAAAAATAACCATGAGAAATGGTTATTGTTGCCCATAAGAAAACTGAGGGCAGAATTGTTAAGTAACATCAACCTACTGATGAAAAATCCCATAATCTTAGATTGGTATCTTGAATTTTCCATCCAGGGCTTATGTGTGTTATCTTTAATAATTCAGAACCTTTCCCATCTAAAAATAGGATGCTTGAGCTGGAATTAGACATCTGAGCTTCCACTGCTAGCTTTTACCCTAGTTATTACATGACAGCAAGCTTTTCACTTATTCCTTCTGTATCTAGTTTTCCTATCTGCCAAATGGGCATAAAAGCATCTTCCATCCTTCCTTTACAAGATTCTTATACCTAGAGCTATCATGAAGAGGAAAGCACTTTGATAAGGTAGTTATGACATATGAATGAGTCCTATGCTCAGGAATGCATTTATGTTCAAGATGTTTCCTAGCTCTAAACCTAAATGCCTTTCGAGCTGCCTCTGAGATTTTCAAGCAAAAATGCAGTGTTCATCCAAGCCACTAATTAGTTGAAAACCGATCCTCATTGGGTCGCCTAGATATTCCTTTTCATAGCTAATGTACTTAATGTAGTTAAAATGCTAAATTGTATTCTGGCAGTCTGCAAGAATGAAAGTAACTCTGATGGCTAAGTTAAACCAAAGGAACAGTTTAGATGTGGAAATCATCTCTATTCTTGTATGCTTCCTTATAGTCAAATCATGTTAAATGCCTGGTAGAGGAGAAGCCATGGGGCAAAGCTGTCTCTTCTCATTTCTTTGGTATATTATGTGCTTTTACTTAACACCCTTTTCTCGAGTCCCTTGTTTGTAACATAAGGATAATCATAATATCTGCTTCATAGGGTTGTTGTTAAAGAATTAATTAGATAATTCAGTTAGGCACTTAAAAGTGTGTGGCACAAAATAAGGGCTCAATAAATGACAGGTATTAGTAGTAGTAGTAGTAATGCTCATTTTAACAGAAGTGCCTGGCCGCTGAGGCTATTCTAGCACTTCATACTGAGTGGTACAATCACTTGGTAAAGATAAACTGGCTGGAAACTAGAAGGTTGTTAAGGTTGACCTTCCTGTTGGCCCCCACCAAACAAAGACCCTCCGAGTTCTCCCTCTTGTTCTTCTTCCTGGTAGAGAGGACATCATCTTTCAGATGGACACACAGCAGTGACCTATTTTAACTGCTACATACTTGTTGAGCTTTTGCTTCACAGATTCCATGGGCCAGGGACTATAATTAAGGACCTGGGTTAAAAGGCCCCCTGTTAAGTATGTGTTATATGGGGGGGGGTAAGAAAAAAATGATACTCTTAAAGGACTTTGTGCCTTCCATAGACCCAGGAGGCAAAGAGGTGTTTACTTGTTGGAAAAGCAACTGTAATTTCTAAGGGATATGTCTAGATGGAGAACCAACTTTGGATAGCAATAGCAATATGGGGAATATTATCCACTCCTCACCAGTAGACCTTACTTGCTATGAACTATGGACATTTAATAACAACATATACAAACAATTAAGACTTAGAATTACATTTGCCAAGATCTTTTCTTAATTTTATTTAATTCAATCAAGTAATATGTTTTTAGAAATAAAGGCCATAGTCTTCTATCATTTTGTTGGATGAGATCATACTGTTTCTCACACAGGTCTATGGAACAGCAGTCTGGAACAGAATTATTTCAGGAACACACTGAAATCTAAATATCTGGGTATGGGCTTCACATAATCCCTCCAATAAGGAATCTCTAACTTAGAGAGGGTCTTTTTGCTGTGTATGGTAGTTACAGAAGAACACTTCCTGGCACTGGTAGGTGGTGGCTGGAAAAGGGATATTTAGAGCAGGGGTCAGCCAACTTTCTGTAAAGGGGCATATCATAAATATTTCAGGCTTTGTGGGCCAGCAGCCTCTGCCATAACTACTCAACTTTGCCATTGTAACGCAAAAACGACTATAGACAATATGTAAAAGAATGAGAATGGCTATGTTCCAAGAGAACTGTATTACAAAAAGAGGCAGTGGACTGGCTTTAATCCAAGGGCGATAGTTTCCTGACCCCTCACTTAGAGGAAGGAATGGTTGCTAGTTCAGAGGCCACCAATTGGCAGCCATTAGCCAAATTCAGCTAAAAGACTTTTTTTTTAAACAGCACAGTATTTGTCTGCGTGATGCTCTTCTTTTCTATTAGTTAACAATATTTAAAAATTAGGAGACTTTTTAATATATAAATATGGAACCTGACATCTGAAAAACAAAGATCTGGTAACACTCTTCTGTCTTCTGCCTTGGCAACAGTAGAAGCACCCCCTTCAGAGCAAACATTCTGTTGCTTGTTTACCCCAGTACTCACCATTCTCTGGTGCCTTCCAGAAAGTCAGGCTTGCTTCCTTCATTTACATTCCATGTCTTATCCTTTCTCTACTCCTTGAAGAACTGGATCCTGCGAACACTTTAATTAATAGACCTATCTTTCTTCCTCTTTTATTCTCCATTCCTTTTTTTTAAATTCTATTTATTTATTTATTTGAGAGAGAGAGAGAGATTTAGTATAAGCAAGTGGGATAGGGAAGAGCAGAGGCAGAGGGAGAAGCAGACTCCCTGCTGAGCAGGGAGCCAGATGCAGGGCTTGATCCCAAGACCCTGTGGTCATGACCAGAGCCGAAGGCAGCCACCTAACCGACTGAGCCACCCAGGCACCCTTATTCTCCATTCCTGAAAGCACTTTCATTTTGGCTCACGAAGGCTGAGGGCCAAGGGTACCTTTGCAAACTGATATATGGATGTACAACATGACGAGTGTCCCTGGGAAAGCAGCAGACCTGAGATTCAGAAGTAGTAAACTTCTGCTTATTTTTTATTTCCCTCCTAAAATAACTCCCATGGTTCAAGGTTCTCTTCTCTCCTCTTTCTCTCATCCCCATGCAATGAACCAGAAAGAGTATATGTGTCCCTATTCATGACCTTCAGTATTTTACACATTTTGATCATGAGTGTTCAGTCTCCTTGTCCATCTTAAGAATCCTGTTTATTGTACTACATTATTTTTTTATAAAAATAGTGTATTTACTGTGCATCAATAATGCTCAGATCTGCACTGGAGGTGGGATTGTTGATTACATGATTTAGTTCATTTCATTCCATTATTTAGTACTTGCTATGTACCAGGCACTGTGCCAGGCTTTGAAATGTGAGTGTCTGTCATGGAGGAGGAGAGAAGGCAAGCATGACTTCCAAATGGAGAATCGTATTTCACAGAGATCTTTGGACTTATAAATAAGCACATACATGAACTAAGAACAATGGAAAAACACAAAGAGCTATCAAAAACTTTTTTTCAAATGAATAGTGTTTATTTTAGTCTAGGAAACAAAGCTTTGGGATAAATGGAAAATCCTATGGTTTGATAAGTGGAGTCGGTGGTGTTTTATTTAACATGTGCAAAACTAATCTATGCTTGAGAATGCATAATGAGACTTCAGCATCTTTTCAAGTCCTACGTAGGCTTATACAGGATAGCCAGGTGCTGAGGAGATAAAAATTGACTAAAAAAAAAAAAAAACAAAAAACACAAACACAAAAAAAAACTTTAACGGGATATGTAAGGCAAGAAATGAACTTCATCACACAGATCAATGGAAAGTGGCTACTTGAAGGAAAAACAAACCATTATGAGAAGGTGTCCTATAGGCTGTCAATAATGCAATATAAAGAGTCTCTGAGGCATGTTCATTGAAAGACATTAGCCCATTAGGTTCCAAAGAAATCTACAGAAAAACAAATATTTGCTTTTAAGGTTTTCATTTTCATTAAAATTATACTCACTTAAGTTTGGAATTCTGATGTACTTGTCAATACACCTCAAGCAAAATTTGTGATATTGCTTTATAAGTACACCCATAATAATCAGATGCTCAATAAAGAACAGTTGAATAAGTTTATGACACATGGTAGGTGAACATTTGAGAGCTGTTGAAGGAATGAATATGAGCAGAATGAAACTGAAAATCATCAGGGAAGAGCAAGAACAAAGAGACATTACTAGTTCTTTTAAATTAGTAATAATAGGGGGAGCTGGTGGCTCAGTTGGTTAACCATCTGACTTTTGACTTTGGCTCATGTCATGGGATCAAGCCCTTCATTGGGCTCCTTGCTCAGCAGGGAGTCTGCTTGAGGTTCTCTCCCTCTGGCCCCCCCAAATAAATAAATCTTAAAAAAAACAAAGTAGTAAAAAAAATAATAATAATGCATGACTCATAAGTTGGTTAGGCTAAAATAAGGTATGGATGACATATGTGAAACCCTAATGCTTATAGGTCAGAAAACACCCCTTACTTTGGCCCATTGCATAGGAATGGGAGGAAGGGGAGAGAGTAGGAGAGAAATGGAACCCTGGAGAATTGCTGTAGGATAGATATAAGGAATTACTATTTTGTGCTATATAATAAACATGAATCTCCTTGTTCTGTAATAATCTATATTATAAAGACAGAAACCGACAGAAGAACAGATACATGAATGATTCCTGAAAATGCTTTATAAATTTTTTTTTGGATGGTATCATATAATTGTGTGTGTGTGTGTGTGTGTGTGTGTGTGTGTGTGTGTTTGTACTTTCCCAAGTTCTTAAAGTAGAAAAAGAATGTGTATATAGATTCTGTTTTTATTTTCATCCACTGTCAACATAGCTTCTGTAAAATACCCTAGGAATCTTTTATTAACATATAAGTTTTTGGAAAGTAATTGACATCATTCATCTTTTTGACCTAACTACAATCACTCCTCCATGCCAGGAAGGAATCAAAGATACCTTTACCGTTGCATTGACTCTTCCAGGAACTACCCTTCTGATAGTTCCATGCAGGGTTTTTCTGAACCTTTCTATTTATTTGCATCCCTAACAATTTGAGATTCTATTTAGTGGCCGAATTTTATTCACCCTGGAGCCTGGACCAGGACCTCTATCCTGACAGCCCCGTTAAGCATTTTGTAAATGGGAATAATGAATGAAAAGGTCAGACAATCTATTTAAGTAATAACATTTTTCAAATTTCAAGATGCCATAGTATTGTGACAGAATCCATATATGTTTCAGGAGAGCAAGAATGAAAGCAAGGTTTTAACCTTTAATTTTAATAAATATTTTCCAGTAAAAAAATAGAAACATTTTGATACTTTAACCAATGAACCGAAAACAACAACTAAAAAGAAAAAATCAGCTAGGCCATTTTCTAGTTTCACAGAATTGGATAAAAGCAATTTAAACATACATCAGTCAATGTACATTCAATCACTATCTATTATTTAGAACAGTGGGTTTGGGTTTTGCTTTAATGGTGTTTTATCTTGAGTTTCATGGTGGTATTTTGCAAAGCAAGTTAAGCTTTAGGAGTTTAAAATTTGATTTCAATATATTTTGTGTTTGTGTGGTATTATTCATGTTGAATTCAGTCCTATTCTTTTTCCAGCTTCTAATTACACCCTCAGACTCTGTAAAGATGCATTTGTTCCTAAGTGCAATCACGAAGCATATTAGAAATCAGCTGTACATAGTTAAGCTCTTATAAATGGAAAGTCTATTACATTTGTGTTAGAAACAGAATGTTCATACTGGCATTCAATTGTAGTTGATAGACACATATCGATTGCTTAGGACATGCAAAGTGCTGCACTAGACATTGTGGGAATACAGCAATAAATAAAATACCATCCTCCCCCAGGGAGCTAAGGATCCAGAAGGCAGTATTATGAAATGACTAATAGTTCAGACTCCGCAATTAGGGCTCCTGTTCAAATCTTGTTTTGTTTTACTACCTACAAGCCCTGTGACTTCTGTAAGATGTAATATTCTTCTCCTCTAATGGGAACAATAATAGTCATAGAAACACATTATTATACTATATATTTCAGATTATAAAAGCCATACATGTTCATTATTTAAAATTCAATTATGACTGAAATATATAAAATCAAATAATATAATAAAATAAAAAGAGAAGGTTCACTGCTATCTTATCTCCAATCCTGAAATAACCACTGTGAGGTTTGGCATATATATTTCAAGAAATTTTTCCTAGATATATAGTTATATACTATTAATTTTTGAGTAAATTTCAGTTTTTTGTTATTCATACTATTGAGGAATATGCTTGTTTTTAAAATAAACTTCTGTATGATTTTAGATTTACATAAAAGTTGCAAAAATTATGCAGAATCCCATTTACCCTTTGTCCAGTTCCTCTAATATTACCATCATGTATAACCTTGTACATTTACCAAAGCAAAGAATTTAACATTAGTACATTCGTATTAAATAAATTCCAGACTTTATTTGGATTTCACCAGTTCTTCCACTAATGTCTTTATTGTGATTGAGGATCCAATCCAGGATTTCATTTTGCATTTAGTGCTGGTCTGGTTCTAGCTAACAAAGTGTTTTGGACATCTTTTCATGTAGGTACACGGTGTTCTGCCACATTGTTTGCAATAAGTGCGCAGTTTTAATCAATATAGTCCATATACAGTAATCTATTTACCCCCGCCATTGAGTGTTGATGTTTTTCATATGAATCTTAAATGGAACTCACATGTGTCAGGACTCTCTATGTATTATCTGACTTACCATGATCCGTATCTCCAGGATGCCACACTAAGGTTCTTTCATCAATCCTTCAGTTGTTCCCTGTATAATAAATGCCAATTAATTATTTTTTATGTATTTTTCCTCTGACAGTGGATCTCTTCAAATTTTAGTTGTGTTCGTTTTCATTGCATTGAAGTGTTTACTTTTTGAATGATCAGATCTGTAGATCTTTTTATTTGCGATTACCTTTATTGCTTTTAAGCTGAGAAAATTATTTGAATAACCCAGTTTTAATGGCTAACTCACGCATGTGGAATCCTGTTCCTTATTTGTGTTTTTCCCGTTGTTGACTAAAAATGGCAGTGACCCTCTACTGATGACTGAACTTGTTCTTGGACGAGGGTCGAAAAATGAGCCATCAGAAGATGGCTTTACCTCCCATGAATACAGTACAGGATCGTAAATCAGGACGCTGTTTCTCAAAGCCTATTTTATTATGTAAATCCGTAAATTTCCGAAAGCGATGATGGGTTTTTTGTTTATTTGTTTTGTTTTGTTTTTCTGCCTGGCCTGGAAATTGGGTGTGTGGCTGGTTGTTAGCACCTGTGTCTGCACAGGAACGATTCCCCGTGTCTCTCAATTTGCTGCAATCTGTGAAGTCTTTCAGGAATCATTTTATGACAGGTGCTGTCAATATGATGAGTTAGATTAAAAGCTGAGAGAAAGAAAACATTTCTGCATGAACTATGACTGTGTCTGATATCCACTGTGAAGTTGAGGGTAGGCAAAGGGTTAAATCGGCACCATTCCCCCTTGGACACACATAACAGAGCAGGAAGCTGACATAGCCACCTCTCCCTTTGGCTTGTTGTCATTCAACTTCCATTCTAATACAGTTTCTTCCCTGCTCAGTATCAGTTTATAAAAGCATGTTACATGTCCACTGACCCCAGATAACTAAATAAATCCGTTTGTAGTCATAGAACTAAGTCCTAGTTTGTATCCTTGCAAATGCCTGCCGAGGATGGGTACAAGGAATTCAAAATAACTCAACTGTGAAATCCCCATATCTTAGTGGAATAAAAGTAGGAACGAACAGAACAGTCCAGCTCACATACCTTCTGCCCCTCCTTGCCCCCTGTCGGAGTGATACATTATTCATTTTCTTTGCTGGATTCATGTTTTGGGTTTGTTTTTCTTTGGGGGACATTTATGCAGACTTGGTTGTAGGGTTTTGGAGCCCTGGACCCCAGAGAATGTCATTTACTTACGTCTTTGCATGTGCCTTGAAGACAAGTATCTGATAATTTTCTGCGAGTCCGATCTCCCCTCTGGATAAGGTAGCAACATCCACCAAGTTATAAGGCCCTGAGATGAACATTTCTGCAGTTCTTTTCTGTACATTTCCTGCAGAGATCTTTTAAATCATGTTCACAATGAGGCTTAAAATTACTGCTTTTTCAAGGAAAGGGGATATAATCCAGGGGGTTTATAAACTACATTTGATAGAAATCTTTGGAAAGAAAATAAAAATCAGTTCATTTTAATGATTGGCAATCAAAAAAGATAAACCATCATTAAATTCTAAGAAGACCTGGTGTATTGAGTCTGGGAAAAAAAAAAAGCCTACATAAACTACCTTATAGATGCAGAGCTGAATAATGTATTGTAGGTTCTTTCTTTTTCAGTCAATCATCCTGAACATATTAGCCCCAGGTTGCTGGAAATCAAAATAATGGCATGGTGATTCTTAAGGGACCATGTTATGTAAGGATGTTCTGATATTTAAATGAATACTTCACTTCTTGTTTCTGAAAGTGAATGTTGGTAGGTTGGTTTTGAATGTGTTTTGAATATTTTAATAGAACTGGATTCTATCTAGGAGAAAATAACAGCATCTCTGTGGTAGGTGCCACATTTCCACTCCTTGGTTGTAAACCTTCCCAGTAGCCTCAGTTCAGAACGTATTCCCATTGAAATGAATTTTATTTTAATGTTCTAACATTGCTGATTGTAGAAAGACAGTGTAGGAATTCAACCTGAGGGCTTGGTCTGGCAGTGAGAGAAATGTATCCTGTGTTTTTATGTTAAAAAATTTAAAAAAAGGTTATCTGTTTTGGGAGATAAATTAGTAGTAATGGAATATAGAGTATCAGTGGAGATCAAATGTGAGGTCACACAAGTCCTGACGTCTTCGTAGAAGTAACTTATGACTCACTTCAAGTGACAGGGAACAGGTGCTGGGAGACAGGAGAGAAAATATGAATGAGGCCTAGGTTCAAGTTAGCCTTTTTGATACCTATGAAAAGTTACTAAGCAAAACAATCATGTGAACAATAACATAAAATGCTGTCTTTACCTAAGTGAATCAACTGCTTTGAGATCCTCACACCATAGTCATTTCCAGAGATAAGAATTCAAATGTCAATTACAAATCATTCTCATCTTTTCACAGGATCAGACCATGGAGGAATTATGTAAGTTATTTGAAAGTAATTAAAGTGAATCTTTAGATTTGTGGCTGGCAAATGCCATCTATGAAGCAACAGATAACAAATATTTTAAGCCTTGTGGGCTGTGCAGATCTCTGCCGTGGGTACTCAACTCCACTGTTTTAGTACAAAAACAGCCACAGACAATATGTAAACTATTGAGTGTGGCTGTGTTCCAATAGCACATTATTTGTGGACACTGAAATTTGGATTTCATATAATTTTCATGTGTCACAAAATATTCTTCTTCTTTAGATTTTTTCCAACTATTTAAGAATGTAAAACTGCTCTTAGTTTTCAGGATCATACAAAAACAGACTTTGACCAGCCAGCAGTAATTTGCCGAGCATTGTGTTAGATA
This sequence comes from Ailuropoda melanoleuca, assembly GCF_002007445.2. NCBI lineage: Eukaryota > Metazoa > Chordata > Mammalia > Carnivora > Ursidae > Ailuropoda > Ailuropoda melanoleuca. Next base: position 101,269,704 of record NC_048221.1, read on the forward strand.
ATTCAAGATAATTACTAATTCAAGCTATTTTCCACATTGGTGTAAAGGTTTTCCTATAGTTCCTTTTAAAAATAATTTCTTTTTTTTTAAAAAGATTTTATTTATTTATTTGACAGAAATAGAGACAGCCATTGAGAGAGGGAACACAAGCAGGGGGAGTGGGAGAGGAAGAAGCAGGCTCACAGTGGAAGAGCCTGATGTGGGGCTTGATCCCATAACGCCAGGATCACACCCTGAGCCGAAGGCAAACGCCCAACAACTGTGCCACCCAGGCGCCCCTAAAAATAATTTCTAAAAAATAGTGTGTGTGTGTGTTTAGGGGACAGGATGTTATCCCCCCAAAATAATTGGCCACTGACAATTCTTTCTTTCCTTGCCACCAGCCGGATTTGTCAGGGAGTACATGCTACTACTCTGTGCTATGTTCTCTTTTGAAATTTTAGTACTAGAAAGATATTTATTTGGTTTCATGTTAAAATGCAGAAACCATGTTTTCCAATGAACTACCACTAAAGGTACAGTAGAAGGAATATACACCTTGGGAACCTAGCAGCATAGCTTCAGACTGGCAGCTGACAGATAAATTTTCTCTGAAATCTAGTGTTTTCTCTTAAAATGTGATGTTTTTTTCTGCATTCTACTTCACTACATATCTCTGTTTATTTTCAAGTACACAAACTGACCAATTTACTTCCTCTATCTACAACCTTTGAATAATTATCCAGTACTCCTGAACTTCTCATTGCATCAGCATACCACGGAGGTCTGGATGCACCACAGGCTGAGAAATGCAGAGTGGAGTCAAACTGGTTGTATGTCGGTCTGAATACGGTGGTCCTCTGAGCATGCTTCTAATCGTGAAGGGAGAAGTACATTGAGAATCCAGCTTGTCCTGTATGGTGACCAGAATGGCCTGCATTTCCTTGCATATGCAACTCTATGGAACTCAAGGTGGTAGGATGGCATTATCAACATCTTTGAAGACAGATGACGTGGGTTTAAATTTTGACTGTTAATGGTTGGGCTAATTACTGAATTAAGTTTCCTTGTCTGAAAAATGAGGGGAGATCATTTATCGTTCTTTGGTTGTAAGGCAGAGACAATGGCTAATATAATCCAAAAAGGATATAGTAGATGGCTACTGGAAGGCATATAGAAACAAAGGAAATATTAAAATACCTGGTTGAAGGAAGACAGAAACCAGAGAAATAGATGGGCAATCACCATTCCAGGGCTGATGCTGTGAATAAGGAGCCATCCATTCTCAATCTGCTTGGGAGAGAGCTAGTTTATACCCACCTACCCACCGTACTGACATAGTTATTCAAAGCTCCCTTTTCACTCTTGAAAGTGGCTTTGTGTGCAAGGCAAATTACATTTGTCACCTTAAAGGATGCAGCAGTTTAATATCACTTATGCTGATAGTTGGTCTTGCTCTTCCTTAAACACTTCAAAACGTGTTGTGTTTTGTTTTTTTCCACTGTGTCCCAAACCAATCCTTGTACTTCAGTATCAATTCTAGATTGTTCCAGAGCTACCTCGTAGGTTCTGGTTGAACCATTCACTAGGAGTGAAGAGATTTCAGGTCTCATTCAGGTCACTATGCTCCTGTTAGTCTGGGAAGGCAGTTAGGATAGTTCCATAGTATTTCAACATTTGCCACTATCCCTGACACTCCTAGGTCTCTCACTGTCCAGAGTTTACTTTCCTGGGTTAAATCTCCATGCTATAACTGGAGATGGTTTTCTGAAACACGTTTCTCTCTAAAGTCCCCTTTGACTGCCCATTTAGTTAGAGGGAAAATAAAATTTAGCTTGACATACAAAACCCTTAATGACCTAGCTCCTGTCTTTTTATCTTTATCTTTCCTCACAGCCCCCCACGTACCCTTCCTGTTGATTCAGCTACTTGCAGTCCTTCCGCTATGCCAGACACTCACCCTTTTGTGGCTGGGCACATACTGTTTCCTCTGCCCAGAATGTTTTGCGATACCAGCATTGGGCTGATTTTTCCTCCCAGAAGCAGAGCATAGGTTGGCTTCCTCCTCTAGCCCTCCTTTTTCTTCCAGGTTAGTTATTCTTTCACCTTGCTCCTTTAATTCCCTAAATACATTTCAATCCTAAAATTTAGGTCCCTGAATTTTATTCAATACTTTTTCTGTCTGACTCCCTCACTAGGTTACTGGCTTCTTGGAGACAGAGACCATAATTACCTCTGCAAAAGTACAATAGCGTATAGCAGCTAAGTGGTAGTAGGATGGATAAATAAGTAAGTCCACATGAGAAAGGAGGGTTATCGCTGGAAGAAAAAAAAAACATAAACATGCAGATAATGGTAATCAGGATTTTAGTAATACATAGAAAACTATATAGAACACATTCTAATTTTACCTAAATTTATATGGGGAGAAATCAGTGTGAGTCTTTATGTTTCAGTGACAGCTGCGTATTCCACCACGGTGAAAAGAAGGAAGGATTTTCTTTAGCCAGCAAAGAAGTTTCTTACCTTGTTGTCATCAGTGAACATTTCTCATTTTCTGAGTACAGGTGTTACCACAATGTTCAGCAACTCTGGTTTCTCTAGGAACCCTCTTAGTCCAATTGAGTACAACTCAGAGTACCTAGAAAACTTACAGAAATTAGTGATCATTGACTAATTGTGGATGGCTTATGTAGTCCAGAAAAATTGAATACAGTTAAATGATGTTCTGAATTTTAAAAATAGTAAGGTGAATTTCCCAACCTATGGGCTTTTGAGGTAGATGCTAACTATCACAAGTCTAAAAAGGATTATGGAGTGGATTATTTGTGAGTGTATAGTGGATCCATTGAGTTCTTCATGATCACCTCTCTCATGGGAATCATTTGGACCATGCAAATCTATTTGTAGTGTAACCTCTCCTTAGAAAGAGCATCTAGCTTATTGTCTGTTCACACAGCTGTCGCCTCCATTAGGAAAATAGTTTTATATACATTTGAATTCTTGGTTTCTAACACAGAATCTGGCACATTGTGATCACAGAGAAGTTGCTGAATGAATAGGCTGATGAACGTGTGAAGGAAAAAAAAAGTCAAAATGAGTTGAAAGTAGAATATGGCCATCAAAAAAGTTTTCTGATCCAAGACAATGTTCACAGAAGTGAAGTTTATAGTCAGAGGGGCTTTAGACCTATTTAATTCTGCCCCAAAAGGACCAGAACAGGAGGGTTGTATTGAATCCATCATATCACATGTTAAGAGGAACACTGAAAAGTGGGAAATTTTTTAGAGAAGAATGTCTGGGAGGGTGACAGTCTTGGAAAATCTAAGTGCAATTTAAAAAAACTGGGGCAGTAATAACAAATGATGTCTACAGAGAGTTCAACTTAAAGTGCCTCCAACAAGATTAAGTGAGAACAAAAGGGGAAGTCATTGAAACAGAAGGCACACAGTCCGTATCAGGAACTCCGGGGTGGTTGTGGAGTGCAGAACAAATGAGTGCCAACTGGAAACTGACTCCAAAGACGTTCACCAAAAGATTAACAGTGGCCATCCCTGATGATGGGAGATGTTTCCTGATGGTTTGTTCAAATTCTCCAATAACAATGTAACATTAGATGTATGGTGGGGAAACTATGCATAGACTTATTTCTCTTCATTAAAAACAAAACAGAAAGAACAGGGAATTCTTGTGTGAAGAAGACTTAGGGGTAGGGGAGCAGTTGGTAGAGTTGTTCTCTAATATTTATTGGGTCATGATGTGGAAAAGAGATTAGAATTATTCTGTATGGTTTAGTTAGGATCACTTAAGGAAAAGCTAGAGGAAAATGCATTCTAGCTCATAGTCAGTGTATATTATGGTTCTGTAGTGTTAAAAGATACATTCTAATAAAAGGCAAATTCATGAATCTCATACAGTAAAAGTGAACATGTGTTTAAAATTGTCTTAATGCATTAATGAGGGAACCGGTGTGATGTTACAACCATTTCAAAGGCAAATCCAAAGAACAAACAAATTTAGATTTGTAAAATAGCTCCCTTAGAATCAGGATCTGGTAAGGCATAATTTCCCCCTGAACCACAAAATTTTCCCTAGAGTCTTCTTTTCTGATTAAACATAATGTCAAAGAAAGATTATTCTTGATCAGCACTTATGGAATGTGGGGCTTCCTGGTCCTGGGTATTGTTTACCACTAGAGATGATCTAGAAGTACCTGAATGATTACACGCTGGGGATATAATAGAAACCATTTATTCGTAGGATAGTTGCTTTGTCCAGGTGACTGTTAAGATAGCTAAGGACTCTAAATTCCTAAGATTTTACCTCACCACCTAGGGAGCCAGATCCTGAATCAGAATCATACATCTAGGTCCTTTTACAAAGTCAAGTTCTCTGTAAGACAAGCCAACTGCTCTTCCCCAACTAATGCAATTTTTCCTGTGTTTCACACCATGCCTTGATTGTCTACCTCGGCTTTGGATTCTAGATCTATCATTTTTGGCCTGTCTTTTACCAACTAAAATCTTTTCCTGTCTTAGCATTTTTGACTCAGAAAAAAAACAAGTGTAGGAAATAACAGTATGTGGACTGTTATGGGTAATATATCTTCCCCACCCCACCCCCACAGAAAAAGAAAAGTTGAGGGGGAAAAAAAAGAAATGTCCCAGTTCTTCAGAATATGACGTTATTTGGAAATAACGTGTAATTAGTTACACAAGGTTGTAGAGGAGTAGGGTGGGCACCTAATCCAATATGACTGTTGTTCGTATGAGAAGATGGCCATGTGAAGACAGTGACACACAAGGAGAATACCATGTGGAAATGAAGGCAGAGATTGGAATGATGCAGCTACACCCCAGAGATCACCAAAGATTGTGGTCAAACCACTGGAAACACAGGAGAAGGATTCCCTTGCAGGAGACCATGGTCCTATGAACAGGATGTTGGACTTCTAGCCTCCAGAACTGTAAAACAGATTTCTCTTTTTTTAAGCCATGCAGTTTGTGATGCTTTGCTACAGCTGCCCCAGGAAACGAATACAGGGACAGACAAACTCCCCTGCCATAGGCTGGCTTTGTGCGTCTTTCTAAATGTAAAGAGCCCAGCATAATGTGTTGTACACATACATTACCTGGCAAATCTAAGGCACTCAATAAATATCAGTTCCCCCTCACCATCTTTTCTTTAATTTTAGTACCTTTAATTCACAAATGAACTTACTCTAGTACCAGATTATGGAAGAGCATGAATTGGACTCACAACTGAGTTTAAATCCCATTTCCACTACTAGCTAGTTTTTCTCTCTGAGCTTTCATCTTCACATGTACAGACTGGATGATAAAACCATCTTTCTGCTCAGAGTAAAGATCAGAAACCATGGCTACAGATCATTTGTTAGTGACTCATAATTTTATTCTTCTTGCATGATTATTCTTATTATATTAGTTCTTCATGACTTTCATTGCTGCCGGAGTTTTTAATTGTGATTATTTGCTCAAACAATTGAACTGATGATCGTTGCATATAAATGACAAAGAAAAATGTGACTTCCTTTAAAATTCTCTTTATATCCTAGACATTTTGAGACTTGAAAAATTAGCACTTTCCACTTTTATTTTAAAATTGTTACTAATTTTAGAGGACTATTAATCCCCCATGTTTATGACTCACCAATTCATCATCAACACGATGCCTTTTCAAGCAATATGTGACTCAGGAGAAACATGAACCAAACACCTTAGAGCACTTGGGGGTGAGGAGATGATTGTGTTGGAGGTCGAGGAAGAATGTTTAGGTTTATTTTTCTTCTGAGAAGTGGAGGATGAACAGTTTTGCTGAAGATAAAGATATTTGTGCGTGTGTTTGGAATTTGATTCATTAATTTTCAGTGTATTTTAAACTTAGTTTTGCAACCTTTCCTTGTTTTACGATCACAGGATCCACCAGCAGGAATGCCAAACAATGTTGCCCTGGCCTTAATTGCTTTTGATTTAGCTTTTCTTTCTACCTTCCATCTGTATCTAAACAGTTAATCCTATATATGTATCTATCAGAGATGGTACAAATACTTCTGGAAATTAGCCTAGCAGAACTTTACCAGATTACAGAGGCATTCATGGCAAAAGCCTCTGAGCCAGTGACAGGAGTTACAAAAAGGACAATTTAAAAAATAGATTTTGAAAAAAATTACTGACTATGGGCACGTAGAGTGAAAGCAGTCTTATTTACCTCCATCCTAATCAAATGTATTTGCTTAAGTGCATGAAGATGATCCCAGGTCATCCAGAAAACAATGCATTCTATCGACTCTGTAAGAGGTAATGCAGTTTAAGAATTATTTTAATAATATGCTATTTTCCTTTTAAAATGTGAACACCCAAAGCAGTTAATTTTAACTATCAGAAACATTCATGCAAATGAAATCCGTATTACCTGTGCCCCACTCTTATATAAGAGTGCCCATAGGGACTAAGGAGGATCCACAGGGATGTTTTTTGCTACCTCCTTTCCACCATCTTATTCCCTCATAAGGCAAACATGGGCTGACAGTTGACCCATACCTTCAGATAGCAAATTCTAGAGCTGGAGCAGTCTAAAGAATGGGGCTGGGTAGTAAGCTCTGGAGGTAATTTCTCTCTTTAAGCACTTAAAGAGTGGAGTGGGAAGGCAGAAGGCCACAGGGAATGACTCACTAGTGAATTACCGTGTGCATAGAGAGCAAAATGAAGATAATTCATGGGTGGGGGTGTACTTACATGTATGTACCCACTTAGGTATTCTTTTATGCATGTGTGTACATGTGCAGTACTGAGGACTATGGAACATGACTTTTTCACTGCACCGGCACTCACTGAACAGCTAAACTATGTGAGGCACAGGAGAGTTGAGGATAGTAAGGAAATTCTCCTTTGAGACTGATTTTCTGAAATACCGGATTGGCCACGTTTCTGAGTGGCTATACAAAGGAGAGAAATCTACCTGTGATGAGGATAGGAAGACAAGAAGCTAGTTCCGTTCTTAGCTCCAGAAATCTCCAAGAGAATCTTTCTCATGGTCAAGATCAATATTTCCTCTTTCTTAAGCTCTGTACCTACCAGTGTGGCTGTGCTAATGGGAAGAGATCATGTAGAATTAGCCATGGCAAAAATGACCCTTCTTCTGTTTACTCGTCATAGGCTGAAACTGCTGGTTGTAGGCAGAATTCTGAGATGGCATGAAAAATTTCTGTTCCCTGGTATGTACACCCTGTATAATATCCTCCCATTGTGTGTGGACAGGACTTATGAATATGATGGGATAGTCACTCCTTTGATTATATTATGCTATGTCATAGTAAAGTCTATCATAGCAGAGAAAAAGAGAGAGAAAGGAAGACAAAGAGAGACTCTCTTGCTGGTCTTAAAGGAGCATGTACGGAGAGGGCCATAGAACAGAAAATAGTGGGAGGCCTTTAAGAGCTAAGAATGGCCCCTGATTGACAGCCAACAAAAAAGTGAAAAAAAGAATAGAAAGTGTATACTCTTTCAAGTGTAGAAAGCTTTACGACTGCAAGGAATGGAATTCTGCCAAAAGCCAGTGAGTGTGGAAGAGGCCTCAGATAGGATCAGACCCCAACTGATACTCTAATTTCAGCCTGGTGAAACCCTGAGCAGAGAGCCCACCTACTCTATGCTGAACTCCTAACCTATGGAAACTGAGATAATAATTATATGTTGCTTTAAGCCACCATGTTTGTGTTTCTTTGTTATGCAGCAATAAAAAAGTAATACAATTCTGATTTCCAACTATGGGATATCCAGTCTCTGAGCAAACTGATAAGCAAGAAAAATGCTCTGTGCACAACCCTATTACCAAATTGTCTTTGTTCCGCTAATTCATAAAATGTTCGTCCCCTTTCCATTAACGTAGCCATTCATAAAGCAGTAGCAGCCTTTATACGTTGGACATTGCTGTGGTCTACATGACTTTATAGATTAGTCTACCTGAGATTTTGCTAACTTACCAGAGCAATTATTTTGTGTAGTAACTTGTGACTGACTAAATCTCTATTGTTCCCCACTTTTATTGTATGTCCTAAATTAGTTATTTTCTTAAGACAAATGACAATCTCATATTTTTCCCCCTCAAAAAAATACCTTGATCTTGAAGCTTCTCCTTTCTCATGCTGCTCCCACCTTTCTCTGAAGTGTGTATTCTAAAGGATTCTTTCAGTATATTGCTTATTTGGAGTGAATGTGTGAAGATGCTTTTGTATGTGTGGGGAAGGAAAGAGAAGATCATCTGGTAGAAATTTCCTATTCATTTCCCGCCTAAGTGGATCTTACTCAGACAAATGGACATCACTGAGGACACTCTGGATACCTGCTGATATTTCAGCATCCCATGCCCCATGCCTCACCTGTCTCTTTAATTGGGAAAATGTTTTCACTGATTTCTTAATATATTTGTTGTTTCTTGGGTATTTGTTTTTTTTTTTTTTAAAGATTTTATTTATTTATTTGACAGAGATAGAGACAGCCAGCGAGAGAGGGAACACAAGCAGGGGGAATGGGAGAGGAAGAAGCAGGCTCATAGCGGAAGAGCCTGATGTGGGGCTCGATCCCATAACGCCGGGATCACGCCCTGAGCCGAAGGCAGACGCTTAACCGCTGTGCCACCCAGGCGCCCCTGTTTTGTTTTTTTGAGAGGGAGACAGAGAGAGAGCATGGGAACAGGGCGCAAGGAGGCAGAGGGAAAAAGAGAGAGGAATCTTAATAGGCTGCACACCCGCATACTGGGCATGGAGTCTGAAACAGGGCTTGATCTCACAACCCTGAGATCATGACCTGAGCCAAAACCAAGAGTCCGATGCTTAACTGACTGAGCCACCGAGGTGCCTCTCTTAATGTATTTGAATTAAGGTTTTCCACAGCATTCCAGATATGTCTGATAGGTTTGTGGGTGTGAATTTTATGTATATTAACATTTTTCTTGCTAAATAGTAAGGGCTGTTGTTGTTTTGATTTTTTGTTTTGTTTTGGTGTTTGTGTGTGTGTGTGCTTGTTTTGTTTTGTTTTGCCGGGCGGCGGAAGGTGGGGGAGTTGGTTTATGACTTATGGACCTGTATTTATAGCTCTGTGAGGTATATAAATTCACACCTTAAAAGAACACCTTTCCAATCTTTCAGGCCACTCAGTCAGGTTAAATTCAGACATAAGCCAAATGCTCTTAAAATAAAGGTGTCCATCAAGCAGTAAGTTATGTGATTTCTTAATTGCCCTTTCTGTAGATCGAGACAGGTCTATGTGGGGCAATTTTTTAAGAGTGCTGAGAACTGTCTCCCTAATATTCCCCAACTCTCTCTCTTTACGGGTGCCCAGTATTCCATAATTATATAATGATTCCTCTGACCCCTATAAAAATGGAAGTAAGCCTGGGAAAGGTGTAACAATATAAACCCAGTTTGAGAAACTGTAAACCAGGTCACCATATTTTACAACTATAAAGGGCACAGTTCTGACATTATTCTATGTGAATAGTGCCCCCTTGTGCTGTACCCTATCTATGCTGCAATGAAATTAATGGATGTATTCTCAAGATTCTGCTTTTTTTCCACTTTAAAGTAGCTTGCATAATACTCTAGTTTAAAAAAAAAATTATGTAATTCAACTGAGTTCTATCTATGTTTTCATAGAAATGATCTTATCAGTTCATCTCTTGAGAACGTGTTTGATCAGAAAGAGTGTAAACATGTAAATGACAGAGGATACCTTGGTATGGACTCCAGGAAAACGTATAGGAAGAAGAGAAAAGTTTACTTTCTTTACCTATTTGTTGAGAACTCTCTCTACGACTACTTCATTCATCATCTTTCCACCATTATCCACCCACTCTTCCATCCATCCATTCATTATTTAACCATCCATTCATCACCCATCCACCAATCTCTCCACTCACCCATCCACCCACCCAATTATCCCATCATCCCTTCCTGTATATATCCATTGATTCAGCAAACACTGGTTAAATGTCTGTCATTTGCCAAGCATTAATGAGTGATTCAGTAGCTATTGTGAATTTCTTTACATAATACCTAAGTGGAACAGAGTGAAGGAGAACTATTAAAACTTGGCCATTGTCTGTCGTTTAGAGATTGGAGACTGACATGCAGCTGAATACCATCCAAACCTTTGAAAACAGCTTTTGCAATTGGGCCTCCCACTCATTATTTCCTCATAGAATACTGAAAGGGTCCCAGACTCAGTGCTCATGGGCACAGTGCACAGGCTATAGCCTCAAGGTATGCAGTGTGATAGCGCTACAGACTTTAGGAGCTTTGTCTTAAAATATAAATTTCTGTTTGTTTCTTTTCCCTTCATAAGCTATTTTCCATTAAAAAGTTGGTTTATTCTCTGCTCCAAGAGGCTCATTTTCTAACAAGGTTAGATAATTTTTCTCTCTCTTTTTCTCTTATTTATTTATTTATAGATAAGAGGAGTGAATGTCTCTATTCTGAGTCAGAGTCACTTCAATTCCTTCTTTCTAAGATGAATTCAAATGTAATGAATCTCATAAGCCAGACAGGGATTCTTGTTAAATATCACATCCTCCATTTCAGTTTAGTCTTCTACTTAATGGAAAACTGAATAGGTCCAAAGATTGCAATTCCTGCTTTATTTGGAGTAATGCCGATATAAAGATCAATTACATCTTGATCATTATATCCCTTATACACTTGATTGTTTAGGTCAATATCAGTCCCATTATTTGAAGCAATCAGAATGCTTTCACCACCTCAGAAAGAGAATAACTTGTTTCTGCACAATCAAAAATATGTCATTGTTACTCTTCCCTTCTGAAAGATAGAGCCATATTCTTTTGACCAGATAACTGAAATGAGAAAAGCTGACATTGTATTATTAACCAATCCCCTAGGCAGTTGCTATAGAATTAAGTATGACACATTGAAAGACGTGGTTAGAGAACTGCTTTAGTTCTCTGCCAGCTCAAGAACATAAACAATATGAACTGGGGCTAGAAACTCCCTAAAGAGTTGATGGAAGAGAAATTCATTAAATAAGGTAAAATAGTGGGGGAGGGGAAACTGCAATAGCATTCATTTAAAATGCTCCCAAAAAGTTGTATCTTGGTGTCTCCAAGAAAGCAGCCCTAAGTCAAGAGTTTGGGTATAAGGGATTTATTCTGAAAGTGCTTTCAGGGGGAACCCCTAAAGGAGTGGGGAAAGCAAAACAAGAAAGGGGAAAAGGCCAAGCAAGGGTGTAATTGGCCCCCAACAGCCTGACCCCGAAAGAAATCTCTGAAGCCTAAGTTCCACCAGATCATCCTTAGAGAGTTGTAGGTGCCAAGCATACAGAAGATAGGTGATGAACACATCAAGCTTGGGAAGGGATCTGCGGTGACTTGGATAGGGTACCACCAGTGTCTGCTGTGCTCAAGTACTGAACTCGAGACTAGAGAGCTTTGTTTGAGGTTGGTTCCAGTGAAATTGTCCACTTTTGTCACAGCTCTTTTTTTTCTGGGGCCCTTTACGATAGTAGTACAAAAGAAAACATATCTGTGGAGTCAGAGACACCTAGGTTCTAATCCTAACCCCGTTATTTACTAGCAAAGAGGAAATGCCTGGCCTAGAGTAAATTGCACTGCCCCCAAATACACACACAGGCAAATGCGTAATGCCCCTCCTCATGCACAGCTGCTTCCACTAAAGGTTGACATTTGGAATTTTTCCACCAGAAGTCATTTAAACCTCAGTTTTTGACTTCTCTCCTCCAGGCATGTTTTAATTTTCAAACTTATTTCTCATTGCAAAATGATGGGATTTAACCCAATTTAAAAGGATTCCTGGCATCAGAGAAATGGTTACGGCATGCTTATTTGTGGAAACAGAATGTCCTTCGTCTTCCCAGAATCCTCTCTGCAGATGCATCTGCCCACTCAGCCTGCCCACAATGCTGGCCCCATTTTCACACCCCCTTGGAAGAAAATTCGCCTAAACTCAAAGACAAATTACAAGAAGACATTGCATTTATTTTCATTGTTTTTCTAATTAGGCTCCTGACCTACAATTATTAATATTGTTATTTTTATTTTTCTCCTCCCACGAAGCTGAATTTCTGTTTTCCCTGATCCCAGGATATTTGGCAGTTAGTCAGCTGGCCATTTGGGTCAGAATCCAGGTAACCCCTGGACCTCTCTGCTAAAGCCCTCCATATGTAACCTGGTGGTTTTAGAGGGAAGATAAATGTCCCTCTGGGAACCAGAAGCCAGGTGGAAGGGTATGGCTCTTCTTGGTCTTGGATGGGTTGAGACTCTTACTCCTGAGTCAGTCATTAGGTCAGCAGGTCAAGAGATTCTGCCAACTGCAAAATATTAAACATAACACTCTTTACTCATAAGATATTATAGCTGGAAGGGGTTTTAGATATTATCTTTCCCAATCTACTCATTTCAGAGAGAAATGGCCTGAAGCCCATACAGCCTAAATGTCTTTCCCATGAACACATAGTACACAGTACTGGAACCACTCTCCCATGACACCAGTGGTTGCCAAACTTTTACTTATTTATTTGCACTATAACCTTTGTATGGAACAAGACCTTGATATACTGGTGGGAGCTGACATGTATGAAGTTGGGGACAGGGGAGATTGGAACCCTGTCTGCATTGTTTTCTCTTTTTTGCAGCTCTGTGCCCACCCCACCTCCAAACAAAACCATTTGGTGGCTTGTAGCGACCTTATCCAGAGCTCTACATATCTTCTTAATATTGTTTAGAATGCCCTGCACTTAACACATTTCCAGCTTGGAATGTTCCTTCAGAAAGGGAAGCCCTGGTCACATAGGTGAGTGCCAGAGCTGGGTTCAGATCCTGCTGGGAGGATAAAGGAAGCAGGAGAAAGACCCGGCTAGTGACTGATTTGAGCCCAGTTCTGCCAAACCTAGAAGTTGGAGTCCAGGGAGTAGTTTACAAGGCCAGGTGGAGGTGGCTGACCTGAAATCAGGATGATGGAACAAAGGTGAGGAGCTGGGTTGGAACTGAACGGAAGGAAAAGTAGGGGGATTGTATTAGTTTTCAGTGCTGTTTTTTGTTGAAATTACTATAATTATTCAAATTGCTATAATCTTCGTGGCTTAAAACGATATAAGTTAATCCTATCAAAGTTTCTGTAGGTACAAAGTCTAAGCATGGTTGAGCTAGGTTCTCTGTTCAGGGCTTCAGGAGGCTTAAATCCAGGCATTGCCCAGGTTGAGCTACTTTCTTGAGCTCAGGGTTCTCTTCCTAGCCCATGGGTTGCTGGAAGAATTCAGTACTTTGTGGTTGTAGAATTGATATTTCTTCTTTCTTGCTGGCCATCCGCCGTGGGTCACTCTCAGCTACTAGAAGTCACTTGCTGCCTCCTGCCACATGATCCTCTCTACAACATGACAGTTTTCTTCTTCCTTGAGGTCACCAGAGGAGCAGGTCTTTGTTGTTTTACCTTCTATGAAAAGGCTGTACCGATTAGGTCAGGCTCACCTAGGAAGTCTCTTTTTGATTAAATCAGAGTGGACTGATTAACATGGGAGTAGCAAATTCATCATATTCACAGATCTCTCCCACTCTCAAGGGGATGGGATTATACAGGGTGTGGCCATCTTAGAATTCTGCCTATAACAGGAATGAAGCAAGGGAAGGTAAGTGCAGATTTTTACTTCAAATCCAGGCTGTACAAAATAGAATCTATAAGGCCTTGTTTAGGGAACTCTCTCTAGATCTCCTTTATTTTGTACCAGTAAGATAGGACTAGTAATCATGCTTATGTCTGAGGATTATAGTGCACATTCAGTGGAATTATGCACAAAAGCCCTTAGATCAGTGCCTGGCCTAGGGCCAATGCTTAATGAATCCCAGCTTTTTAAACAGGTGGCCCATGGCTCACCTTCTGAGAGCCATTGGTGCTCTGGTGGATGTATTGGCTAAACAGTCCAGGATCAGGGCAGAAATAGGAGGTCACAAAGCAGCTCAGAACCTAACTGAGAGGATATGACTGCCAGGACTGTCATTCCTAATTCCCAACAAATTCTCGACAGGATGCACTGAGTCCTCATCAGACGGCGTCCTGAGTGGATACCTTATGGAGGTTAGATGCAGAGAAAAAGATTAAGTCTCAGCGCCAAGCCCAAAAGGGAACATCAGAGTTAGCTGGAATTTCCTGATGGCAGGAGGTTCGGGTTGAGACCTGAAGGTGGTTAGGATTTGGATCGTCAGAGAGGCAGGCAGAAGGTTTTCTTGATAACTGATGAAAAGTACCAGCACTTGGCCTCTCATGCACTGATCATGGCTTATTTTCTTCCTCTCATGCCAAGGTAGAAAGTAACTAACGTATATTGTGTTAAGATCTAATATTCTTTTAAAATTAATTAAAACCTAATTGTCTAATTCGAACATCCTTTTAATCTTCCCATGGTCTCTAATGTGTGTGCACCATAGTTAAAGTGTAAATGGAGACCAAGCATATCAATGACTATCGATCCCATAACGCCGGGATCACGCCCTGAGCCGAAGGCAGACGCTTAACCGCTCTGCCACCCAGGCACCCCAAGATCTAATATTCTTTTAAAATTAATTAAAACCTAATTGTCTAATTCGAACATCCTTTAAATCTTCCCATGGTCTCTAATGTGTGTGCACCATAGTTAAAGTGTAAATGGAGACCAAGCATATCAATGACCATCACCTCCTTTCCTGACACTGAAGGTATATGTCTTACACTAATTTGAAGGCTGTGGGTTAATTCATCAGAGAGAATGAAGGGTGATAATAATGGGGCATGATCCCTGAAGCCACTTAATGGTGGGCATGTGCATACTTCAAATGTAGAGGAAGACAATTCACGTTGTTCCTGAAGACCAGTGAGTCATGTACATTTCCATTTTTTGCACCAAATGCAACTGCACAACTTTGCAGATATCTTGCTAACTCACTTCCTGCCCCACAAATGTTCCTGGATGTGAGAATTTCCAGGTGCTTTCTTTCTTTAGTTGTTTGTGCCATTAAAGTTAGTTAAAAAGTTAACTGTAAGTGCTATACCTTTTTTGAGAATGCTGCAGCTGTTTGAGCCAGTTATAAAAGATCTGTAAAGCAGTCTCAAGGGATATATGGAGGATTTTCATCAGCTAGGTAATTTATAGTTCTGTTTGGTTCCTGCTAGATGTCACGTATCCCCAAAAAAGTGACAGTAGCGTCAGCTTCAGCCTTATTATTAGTGCACAACTGAAAACATTGTGGAAACAAAGAGCCATCGAAAGACTTTCATTGGGATTTTTTAGGCCCAATGCATGAACCATTTGCTGTGGAAGAGTTAGCATCGAAGCACCAGTGGTCACTCATGGATTTTGTCTCCCCTGAATGACTAGTGGAGTCAATCAGACATCTATTAGCAACAGTGACTGGTTAAAAGTGCTAGGGTGGGGTGGGGGCTTCCTGGAGGAGACAGTGCTTGAGCTGATTCTTTAAAGGATGGGTAGAAACCAGGCAAAATGGAAGATGATCCTGGGGAAATTCATTCCACACAGGAAGACCAGTGTGAACACAGGTGACCAGGCAAGAAGTAGAGTCTTAAGGGGAACTTCCAGCAGTTCAGAGTTGTTGGAGGCCGAACTGTGAGGAGGTGAGAAAAGAGTGTGGGGACCTGAAGCCAAAGAAGAAAGGGGCTGGATAGATCCTCACTGGCCTAGTGGGCAACATTAGGAATTTGGTCTTTGCCATGGCAGTGGGAAATGACTTAAGGGTTTTAGTCAGGGTAGCGTTAAAAGTAGAACTGCTTTTAAGATGGGTCCTGAGCAGAGTCCAGCTTGCATATCCTGTGGGGAAGGAGAGGGATTGGGAGGGACAAGGCTGGAAGCAGGAGGCCAGTTAGGAGGCAGCTGAGGGAATTCAGACTGGAGAGGAGGAAGTCCTCAGGAGATCTAAAGTAGAAGAGATGGGCAAGAGTTAACACAGCTTTTTCACTTGTTCCCTCCCCTGTCCTGGAGAAGACTAGAACCTACCAGTTACAAGGATGGATGAGAAACCAGACTGCTCAGTGTGTGTCCTAGCTCCATTCCTGTGTGACCTGTGCAAACTTCTCACCCTCTCAGTGCTTTAGTTTCCTCCTCTGTAAACGGAGATGAGAATGTCAAATCGCCCCTGTTAATACACATAAACACACTGAGAATTGAAAGAGTGGCACATTTTACATGTCCAATATATGTTCGTGATTGTTGTCATGAAAGAGATTAGCCTGGGAACGTATAGTTTCCGGTCAGACTCCGTGAGTTGGAATCCTGGATCATAGCCTTGTTAGGTTAACCATTCCGTGCCTCAGTCTCTCCCTCTACAAACGTAAATAACAGTAATGTTTACCTCCCTGGGTTGCTGTAAGGCTTAAACTTGGAAATAAGTGTAAAGCGCTTAGCAAGTTCCTAGCGTGGGATAAATGCCAATGACTTTTTTTTTAAATCGTCAGCAGCAGCAGCATCTAGGTAACTTATTTCTGCCTTTTATTTTTCTTTGCAGGTGGTAAATTGAGAATTGATGTTTATTAGTTATATGTAAAATGAAATGTTCCCCACATACTTTGATTTTTTGTATGTATTTAAAATTTCTCATAATATGAAACTACTTAGCCTGCTAAATTAACTGTAATGCTTAAAGAAAAAAAATGTATTCCAAGTTTGCTAATCTTATAATTTTGTATTTGGGCAGCACCTTTGACCCATAAGAGATGAAGGTGAAAGTTAAAGTGCTAATGTTTTCTTAATTCTGGCTGCAAGTGTATTGAAAAATATCACCTGGCTCTGGTATTTACATAATCTATTTTGCAGGAAATATCATTGCTGCTCTCCAGTAGGGTTGCTCACTGCCAGGAACTGAGGGACAGACTGGAATTTGGCACTTGGGCTGGGTCTTCAAATATTAATGGAAAGTGCTCAATTTATTTCTAGTCATATATATCCATTACTCAGACAATATTAAGCACCTACTATGTTGCCAGCTCTGAGCTTTGTGTGAAGATGGAAATGAATATGCTCTCTAGGTCGGGAGACCCAACTGGCAGGGACAGGGTGCTGAATGGGCATTATGTCCTGTGAGTGATGGCAGAGAGGCTAAGCGCTATGATTGCTCAGAGGGAGGGAGACAAGCAGCTTCCTGTACCCTCGAGAGGGCTGGCCCTGTAATCAGTCCTGGCAATGAAGGCTTTTGCCACTTCAGAAAAGACGTTTCCCATGTGGTGGCTTCAGTTTTATTTTCAGTAAAATGGGGGTGGCACTAAATGATACCCAGCTTTTACACATGCTGGTTAAGTGTGAGCTGGGAATTTTCTAGAAGATTTCTGAAGAAGTAGGACTTCAGGATGTGAAGATTTGTTTGTGGGTATGTGTGAGGATTCATATCTCCACCCTACAAAATATGAACTTTCCCTGCCCTGTATTTTAACTCTGGATCAACTCTGATCAGACCGTGATTGCTAGGTCCCCTATGGAATAGAGTTCCATGAACTGAGCTATGGGGGTTATGCTGAGAAACTCAAGGTTACATTTACGGTGGATTTTGGTGAAGGAAACCATTGATCTGTTCACACAGAGTTCCCACCATGAGAGCCCATTTCCCTTCAGGGACTGATACATTTCTTCCCTACTGCCAATAGCAAGTATGTATCAGACATCCTTCCCCTTGACTTTGCATGCCAGGAAAATCCGGGCCAGTCTGGTGACTGCTACATCCCCATTTTAATGCTCCTGTTTACTTTTATTTATCTGATTTTTATTTTTCTTTTGTTATTTTTCCATGTTATTGTGTATATGCATCTAATCCACCTTTAATTATCTGTGAATCAAACTAAGCAGCAATGTGGTAAACAGGAGTTTCAGGTAACCAACAGCAGAGTCTGTGCTGGGGACGCTGTTTACTCTTCCATGACAAAAGTAACCCCTCACGTGGGTATAGCACTTACCAATTTAGAAAGTACTTGAATTTTCATTATCACCTGTGAAGTGGGTGGGGAAGATCTTTACTTTCCTTATTTTTAGGTGTAAAACCCAAGGCCTGGTGAGGTCAAGTGATTTGCTGCATGTTGCTCCATCTGGCAAGGGTGTGAGGTCTGGATTTAGGAACAAGCTTAAGTGGGCACATTTGCCAGCCAAGGTTCAGCAACAGGAAGTTCACAGTCCCCTGTTCCCTCATTATCGCTCAGAGAGGTGTGCTGAGGCCAGGGCAATACTGACACCGTGCAGAAGTACCCTCGGGGTGAGAAACCGTCCTACTGATGCTTCTCTTATGGAATAGGTGTGAGGACAGTCTTCTGTAGGGAATCACCAAATTGGGCTCAGGAAAAACAGCAGACAAGTCTCTTCTGTTTAAGAAGTGCTAGGAAATGCCAGCCAGCTCCTTGGCACCTAAAGACCCTGGGCCAGGTGTTTGATGTCAAGTTTTACAGTACTGCCAATGCGGGGAACTGGAACCCAGGCCCTGGGGAAGATGTGGTCCTTTCTCCTGGGAAAATGAGTGCCATCAGGCCCATCTAGCTCACTGAAGGGCAACACCAAAGGACACACTAGGTCAATTATTGGATAGTCCTCTTGTACTACATATGGGTAATAGGCTTATAGAGCCTGGACTGGAAGTTAGGCCTTCTGACCTCAGATCCACGAGTCTCTCCATTATCACATTGGTTTGGTTATAAGGCTGGGGAATGCAGCCATCTAAAGCAGTATCCCTTGTGCAGTTTCTCAGGACAGAAATAATGGCTTCCTCTGTTTTGCTCATTGCACTGAATCCTTTATTAGATTTGTTGACCCACCTGTACTTCTTCCCCCCTTCATTCCTGATGACTCTATTGTGAGTCTCTATAGGGCAATGTCTATGTTCTATTAAATTTACTAGCCTGCAGAGTTTACTATAGTTTATGGCACACAATAGACGCTTAAGAAAAAAATCATTTGGCATATGAATTTAATAACTCCTTGTTAACTTTTTAAAATAAATATCTTGGTATGCTTCACATGAAAATAAATATCTTGGTATGCTTCAATTTTTTGCATGTGTCCAGTTACTCATTGATCTTCGTTACAAAACACCAAGCTAGATACATCTTGATGATTAAGACCTACTGAGATGCCCTTCCAATTACCTCAGGAAGCTATCCTCTTTTCTATATTCCCTCTTGCTTCAGACCTCATCATCTGCCCTTTGAGATATTATACTACTATCTGAAGTCTCCTTATTGATTTATTTCTCCCTGTTCCAACTGGCCCCATCTTCCACCTTGTATCCTACCCTTATGACCTACCTCTCAGACCCTAAAGACATCTGAAGAAGTCTTCCCATTCATTCCTCAAGACTCAACAATCAAAGCACCTTGTTGTATACCACACTTATGAGTGGTTTTCTAGGTCACCTCCCAGGAGGAGTTCTGGGCTTTAGTTTTTGCTTCTGGATGTCTGCTGTAAAATTGGGCATATACTCTGCAATTTATTGATGATCACCAGTTATAATGGCATTCAAATCATTAAAAAATTAACTTTCAGGCAAGAAACCTGAGAAGGCATAACTTTTAGCATTCAGGGCAAGAGCATAGGGTTATTATGGAATTAGAGTTATAAAATAAAACAGTTGTCTGGAGCAGGCCACCTGGTTCCTCACTACATAGCAGAGGATTCTGGACTATGTGTTCTTTGTCAGATCTACTCAGAGAAATGAATCTTCTCATAGTTGGTTGTATTATTGTTAGCAAAGAGCCACTGTGTTGTCTTTCCCAGGATATTTGCATTTTAGTATCATCCCTCATCAAGGAAAGAAAGGCTTTGGTGGCTACTCATAAAATAAATTGCAAAGAATCAAGGAGCAAGCATGGAAGTTAATATGGAAAGCCACCATTTTTGCTTTGGCTATCCAGACATTTGCTAGGAAATAAACTCATAAACACCTGTCATATTCATTCTTCCTTTTTATGCCTGCTGAGCTGTGTGTATATCCTCAGTGTCCATCTATTTGGGCCAGTGTAGGGCAAAAATGTAACGTATAATCACAGTTTCAAAGATGGAAAGATATTAGAGATCTCTCTTCCGTGATAAATTTTACCTTGTCTACTAACATTAGTTATAGGAAGTTGAAGTCTTTGTCCAGAATAATTGTGAAGCCATGACTAGGCACCCTAGCCAAAATGTCATTGTCTGCCTTAGTCATAGGTGAGTGCAAAGCACACCTGCTGTTTCTTACACAACTTCTTTCCAGTACAGGGAGCACTTCTTCAAACAGATGGTACTCCTATCACTTTCTTAACACATTCAGGGGTCAGGGCTCTCTCTTTTATAACATGAGCTTGTAGCATTATATATTGACAAAATAGGTATCATTTTCAAACTCTCTGAATCTCAAGATGGAAACATACTGAATAAAATCTGAGTAAGGATTAAAAAGAGAGTTGAAGTCAGTTGGTGTCTATAGTTTGATAAACCTGGTAGAGGATAGAGCACTGTATTCCTAATACAAGTCACAGAATTGTAACCAAGGTTAAATTTAATAGTGTTAGGATATTTCAACTTCTCCTATATTAACTGTATTTCCATATCTTTCAGAGATATAGAATCTATCACAGTCTAGAATGATTTTGCCAAAATGGCTTTGTTGAGAATATGTAGGAAGAATTTAATTCTCATCTGTTAGATAATGTGGAAATTAAATATAAATAAAGGGCCTTGGAAAAAATCTGACCATAACCTCTTAGAGTTCGTAATAGTGAAGGAAAAGAAAATAGGGCACAGAACCATACATACCAGAGAGTTCACAAAAGCAAGTTTAAAAATAAAAGTTCAAAGAAAAAAATGGTAATAAATCTGTGGCTGAGGCTCTGTAGATTTAGAATATAAATGTTTGGACTGCATTGCTGCAAAGACCTTGTGGGGATATGGGGTGGGCATTCTCTGATGAGCTTCTAGGGCATGTACAGAAGATGGAAGAAGGGACTCTTGGTTCTTTTCCACCAAGACTCAGAGTACATTTTAAAGTTGTCCTTAATTCTGGATAACATTTCAGAGTGACCTGATTTCTTATAAAAACATTTTCTGTTTTTGTGTATATAAATGCTATAAATATTTATCTTCATCTTTTTCCCTTTATATGTTTTTCCTCTAAAAATTACAGTTGTGCACCTATGCCAGTGTTTCTTAATCTTTTTTTTAAAAGATTTTATTTATTTATTCGACAGAGATAGAGACAGCCAGTGAGAGATGGAACACAAGCAGGGGGAGTGGGAGAGGAAGAAGCAGGCTCATAGCAGAAGAGCCTGATGTGGGGCTCCATCCCATAACGCCGGGATCACGCCCTGAGCCGAAGGCAGACGCTTAACCGCTGTGCCACCCAGGCGCCCCGTCTTAGTCTTTTTTTTTTTTTTTTAATTACTCTCCCTCTAAGGAATTTTTAAAAACTTTTTTTCTAAACACCTTTTACATAAAATGTTAATACCACATTTATACTCTATATCTGTTCATGCACTGTGGTCTTTTGGAAGGCCACGTACCATTGTAGTATCTAAGATTATTTTGCTCCTACCTTCCAGGAACTAATTTTTGTCCCTCTGAGAACGCATGGTTTATGCTACAACTGTTTTCTTCTATAGACAGCATATTTTTTTTGACATTTTTCTCTTTCCCTTAACATTTTGCTTTGTAACTCCCTTGTCTACATAAGAGACATGTGCTCCTTTTTCAGTCAGTTGCAGATGCATCCCTTGCTTTACAGGATCCTGTGGTTCTCTTAACAGAAACCGTGATACCATCTGCATAACTATGAAATTCCCCTTTGCTCCTCTTTCAGAAACATAAATGTAAATTGGAGAGGAAAAAAAATACTGCCTGGCTTCTTCTTTTCTTTCAGTTTTCTTCTCAAGACTTAAGTCTTAGAGATACAGCCAGGTTTCTTTATTTCTCTGATGATGACAGTTACTTAGCTGTGTTTCCACAAATGCTGGTGAGCTCATTCTTGGCAGAGTTTTTGTACCACCTCAGGTGTATACTCCAGGAAGACAAGGACTCCTGTATCAGTTTTACATGATTTCTTTCATTTTCCTCAAGGAAGATTTTTTGGGGCCACTGTACAGCTTTGTATTTATTTAATGGAAGTTGTGGTTGTATATCAGGATAAATTAGGTTATGCTGCATTAATAAAACACCCCAAAAACTCTGCACCATCATGTCCAATATTGCTGGTTATATCCCAGAGGGAAAGAAAGCTCTAGAGGGTCTCACTTTTAGCACAGAAGTGGTACTTATAACTTCCACTCACAACTCATTAGCTAGAACTAGTCACATGGCTCCATCCAACCATAAGGAAGAAGGAAATGCAACACTAGTGTGCCCTTAAACAAGAGGGACTCAGAAGATCTCAGTGATCAGAACTAATGAGTACCCTAGGCTAGTACTAAGATTCTCTGTCTCTCTCTCTTTTTTGTATTTTCCCTTTCATAAATAGATAGGTGCTCACTCTTCAGTATTTATACATTATTTATAATTATTCCATAACACAAAGCCTCCTTTTCTTTCTCTTCTGAATCACACATTCTTTTTTTCATTAACTCCTGGCTTCTTGTTTTCATAATCTATATTTCTGCCTTGTTTGTTTTGTCAATTTAAACTTGATTTTCCAGCTAGATTTGTGTATTTCTAGCCTGTATCCACACTCTGTAAGAGAAGCTGGTTTATAAGAAGAGGTGCCTCAAGACCTTTGGTTTCTCCTTCCACAGGGAGATTTGTAGCATACATTCTTAGGGAAACTAAAAGCCTTCAACTATATGAAATGAATCTCACGGTACCTATCATTTCTAGGTGAACTGCCTTCTTTTTGCTGTTTCCACTTGGAAATTGTTCATTTTCTGGCCCATTCTTATGAGTTTCATAAGATTTACCCTCCCCAGAGTTCTACCCACTGCTTCCCCATCAGCAAGAGAATGCTCAGTTCTACTTTGATAGAAATTTCTCTTCCTGTGTCTCAGGGCTTCCAATGTGAAAAAGGAGATAAGATGATAAATTAATTGCTAATGGGACAGAACAAAAGGAAGATTTGACAGTCGCCCCTTCTATACCTTTGAATGGGTCAGAAAAGTATAATAGTACTTCTGACTCAGAAGCTAAAGCTGAGACTCAAAAAGAAGTACTGGGGCCTTAGATAACTTTTTGACACCTCGATGATATTGTTGCCTCTGCATTTCTCTAGAAATTGATTATTTCAATTGCCAGGGGCTGACTTTGGAATCTTTTCTCTTGAGCTCCATTAGGATGAGAAAGCATTTATCCTTCTCTAATGCTTAAAAGAAACCTCCGTTATGTATTCTATAAATTTGAAATGTGTTTTCCATTATTCACCACATGAGCTCAGATTTGTAAAGAAACATAGAAACGAAGACCTAATTTACTCTTTGTTCTGCTTTGTGGAAAACAAAACAGAAAAGGATAATAGCCAAGGTCTGTGGCTTCAGCAGAAATCAATCGGGGCTTCAGATTCTGTATGAATGGCAAAAGCCTTGGTATCGCTGAAATGCACCTCTATTTCATCTTTATAGTTATGTGCAAAAACATCCCCAAGTCCAGATGAAAGGAACCAGGTCTGATGTGTTTTTTGTTTGTTTGTTTGTTTTTTCTAAGGTCTGACTGTGCTTTCATCCTTATTGCCTCTCTTTCCACTTCCCTGTATCTTCTCTCCCCTCTTTTTTCTCACTCTATGCCTTTCCCCTTAGGTGTTTAGATGACCTTCTGATAGGAGACAGCCAATGGAGTTCATTATTAAGCACAGTGTGTCACCCTAAGGCAGAGTGCAGAGCCACTAAGTGTAACCTGCCTGGGGCAGGAGGGGGTCTGCCGTTCTTCCCCTGACAGNACTAAGGCAGAGTGCAGAGCCACTAAGTGTAACCTGCCTGGGGCAGGAGGGGGTCTGCCGTTCTTCCCCTGACAGCCGCTCAATCCACATTCAGCTGATTGGCTAATATGGAGCCCCTTTGGGCCACTTCATACCATGAATATCTGGNAACAGAGCCCGCTCAATCCACATTCAGCTGATTGGCTAATATGGAGCCCCTTTGGGCCACTTCATACCATGAATATCTGGACAACATTAGAATATTTTCTCAGAGCAAGAGCAGAGAAAGTGGACGATACCAGAAAGGTGTTGGACACCTGTTTGAAAGATGCCATTTAGGTAAAAGAAACAAGCACTCAATGAACGAAACACAGATTTGGTTTCCATTACGATGTTGTTTTGGTTATGCACTTGTGGCAAGGGCAGGGTGGCTCTCTGCAATGAACTGCCTGCTTGCCTCACCCCACAAAGATCTGCCCCTTCCTAATAAAGCCACCCCTCTGGACCTAACAGCTCCTTAACTACGTCCATGATTAACTCCAGCTGACAGGAGTAGGTCGTTTGTCACACACAGTTGAGCAAGTCGAGGGCACTGAGTGAACATCAGCTTTTCTTTCTCAGGGACGTGTGAACTTTTTTTAGTGTTGAAGTAAAAGCTGAAAATATTCATCTTTAATGAAGAGTTTGTTTATACTCTCAGAAAATAGGATTAACCATTTTTAGTTCTGATCATGCATGTTTAGTCTCCTTGTTAGTTTTTGGAAGTTACCTGCCAAGGACAGAATTTAGTCTCAAGTGAGCAAGAAATACAGACAAATTAGGTGCCAGATTCCACTTGTCTAAAAATGGTAAATTAATAGTCCTTACCTAATGGTGTTCTTTTTACTTGAGTTAAGGCATAACTGAAATTTTCTCTTCCATGTAAAAACAGAAGAGATTCTTACGTCTTTGCTTCATCCTTCTCCTGGGGGCATGCTAAGTTTAGTTTTCAGTAGAAAACTCCTAACTTCCAGTTGCTCTCTGTCACTCTAGCCCCTCCCCAGGAACCAATCCTCCCTTTAGTCTGAAATTAAAAAGGAAAACCACTTGGTGCTGCTCAGAATGGTAAAGGGAGATGGATGGGAACATTTGTTTCTGACCTTCAGCAAAAGAATTCTGTTAGTTAGACACTATAAATTTGTTTTCTGAGAATGGGAGAGCATAAATGTGCTCCATCAGGATGGAGAAAGCATTTGCACCCTAAACGTGAAACACACAAAATAAATCAATCAAATTAATTTCTAGCTGTCAGCCCTGGAGGCTCATTTCCCATCAGCCACATCAGGAGGCAAAGGAGCAGTTAACTTGCAATGATTGGGAAAGGTGGGGACCCACCTTTGGATTTGCTCACCAGTGACAGCACGGCACGGCACATTCTTTTTTTCACATTCCCACCATGGATTTGCTTTGTCTTTAATCACAGTCATCCACTGCTGCCAGGTGAGAGTGGGTAAAATGCCCCGAGGCCCACCTGCTTGCTAGCCTGCCACCCTAGTCCTTGGAATTGTCAGTAGGAGTTACTTCTTTGAGTTAAAGAATGACAGGACCACCCAGGCACCTATCCATTCTCTAACTGCTCAATCACCAGGCAAAGAAAAGACTCCTAGGGGATGAGTAATGTCAAGTTAAGTTATGTTGAGAAAATTTCTAAAGCTGAAGGTAGCATTGGGGAATTCTACCACAAAAGGGTGCTCAAGTTAAGCCTTGGGCCATATAACCCCAAATCATTCATAACACTTAAAGTTTTATGCATTGCATTAATGGAGTCACTTTCTGGACAATATTTTGTTTATTCTTTGTTGCCTTAAATTGGTTCTGGATTGCTACTCTACTGATGCAGAAAACTGAACTATTTTATGATCAGCGCGGATTGCAAAATTTGGCCTGTCTGTATGGATCATGCTAACCAGATATTTGCCAGAATTCACTTCCTTAAAGTAGGTCATTTCTAGGGATTACATGTAAAATACCTTCAGGTGACACGTAGTCAATGCGTGAATTGGTTCTAAAGCAAGGCATTAGAGAATGGTTGAGACAGTGGGACTTAAAGTGCTACACTTCGCTTAAAGCTGTTTGTATTAAAAGCATTGATTCTGACCTATGGTTTGATAGTTTAAGACTCCAGTGGATTACTGCAGTGACTCTTGAATATCTTGTACATTTAGTTTAATGATGAAATATTTTTTAGGTTAAAAGCAGAGTGAGCTGGTGATCTCTCGGTAGGTGTGGAATGTCATGATGGAATAATTGGATCAATTTGGTCTTCTGGTTTTGGAACATCATTTGCCCAATCTGTCAAATTTCCCCCTATTCCTACACCCACAGAAGCACAGATTTTGGTTATGACACAGGGAAGTCTTCAACTGTCCAAGAACATTCCATGCCTTCTTGTCTCTCTGGATAGAGGATAATACTCCTGCCCTAACACACACACACACACACACACAAACACAAACACACACACACCATGAATATTGGGTGCATATATATATAATGTAAAGACTTTATTTTTAAGTAATCTCTACACCCAATGTGGAGCTCGAACTTGCAATGCTGAGATCAAGAGTTGCATGCTCAACTGACTGAGGCAGTCAGCTGCCCCAAATATTGGGCATATTGAAATATATGGAAACTATTCTCAGTTGAGTTTCTCTCTAAACCTGGGACTCAGTTAGTTCTACTTCCTGGTTGTAATTACTCCTTAGTCTTTAGATGGTATGAGGTGCCAAGCCTTTTGTTCTTATTGTTGGTGATAATAATAACAGTAGTAATTATCTGGAGTGGAATGTTTTAATCAATCATAAAAACACAGTGGGGTTTTTCTATTAGATTCTTAAACATCCTTGTCTTGACTATCAAAGTGAATAAATGCCATTTAATTTCAGGAAAAATTTTATTTCCAAAGCTGAATCTGTAAGCATCTTTTTGTTGATTAAAAACCCCAAAACTGTGGTGCCTGGGTAGCTCTGTGGTTAAGCATCCAACTCTTGGTTTTGGCTCAGGTCATGATTTCAGGGTCCTGGGCTGAAGCCCCTCGTTGGGCTCCACACTCAGCAGGGAGTTTCTTGAGGATTTTCTCTGCCTCTGCTCTTGCCCCCTACTCATGCACACACACACTCTCTCTCAAATAAATAAATAAATAAATAAATAAATAAATCTTAAAAAAAAATTCAGAACTTATGCAACCCAATGTTTGTCTGTTTGGC
>NC_048221.1:101298259-101302381 GCF_002007445.2 Ailuropoda melanoleuca
ACACAAACACACACACACCATGAATATTGGGTGCATATATATATAATGTAAAGACTTTATTTTTAAGTAATCTCTACACCCAATGTGGAGCTCGAACTTGCAATGCTGAGATCAAGAGTTGCATGCTCAACTGACTGAGGCAGTCAGCTGCCCCAAATATTGGGCATATTGAAATATATGGAAACTATTCTCAGTTGAGTTTCTCTCTAAACCTGGGACTCAGTTAGTTCTACTTCCTGGTTGTAATTACTCCTTAGTCTTTAGATGGTACGAGGTGCCAAGCCTTTTGTTCTTATTGTTGGTGATAATAATAACAGTAGTAATTATCTGGAGTGGAATGTTTTAATCAATCATAAAAACACAGTGGGGTTTTTCTATTAGATTCTTAAACATCCTTGTCTTGACTATCAAAGTGAATAAATGCCATTTAATTTCAGGAAAAATTTGATTTCCAAAGCTGAATCTGTAAGCATCTTTTTGTTGATTAAAAACCCCAAAACTGTGGTGCCTGGATAGCTCTGTGGTTAAGCATCCAACTCTTGGTTTTGGCTCAGGTCATGATTTCAGGGTCCTGGGCTGAAGCCCCTCGTTGGGCTCCACACTCAGCAGGGAGTTTCTTGAGGATTTTCTCTGCCTCTGCTCTTGCCCCCTACTCATGCACACACACACTCTCTCTCAAATAAATAAATAAATAAATCTTAAAAAAAAATTCAGAACTTATGCAACCCAATGTTTGTCTGTTTGGCCTTAGTTCTCAAGAAACTACATCNGGGTCCTGGGCTGAAGCCCCTCGTTGGGCTCCACACTCAGCAGGGAGTTTCTTGAGGATTTTCTCTGCCTCTACTCTTGCCCCCTACTCATGCACACACACACTCTCTCTCAAATAAATAAATAAATAAATAAATAAATAAATCTTAAAAAAAAATTCAGAACTTATGCAACCCAATGTTTGTCTGTTTGGCTTTAGTTCTCAAGAAACTACATCTGAATTTGGTACCCAATATAGGTGATAGACTTATGTGTGAACTTGCTCATCTGGGTTTTTGTTTCTTTCTGGCCCTGGGTAATTGAGAGAGTAAGATAATTTACTTACTAGTATACATAGGAATTTTTTTTTTCCTCTTGAACCCATAAGCATTATTGTCATACAGAAAGAAGGGAACTCATAATTATTAGGTTCAACTGGAGCAGTGGAAAATATGAAAGAAATGTCTGAAGGTTGAGTCGAGGAGGGATTTAAAAAAAAGCTATATGTTTGTGTACACATTACAACATTTACAAAATCGGGGAGCACCCAAGATGGAAAAGAATGTGTACCTGAGAAGGCTCAGGAAAGAAACATGCAGAAGGAAAACAAATTAGCATTGGCAAGTTCTAGAAACACTTTTTGAACACTGCCATGCATCATGCTTTGTCCTGATGAAACAGTGAAACACAGAAACCCATTGCCAAATCCAGGCTAAAAGAGTAGCAAGATCGTTAGATTAGTAGTTGGGGTGCCTGCTTTTAAGTCCTGGCTTGGTCACTAACTAATAGGCCATCTTTGAGAAAATCACACTCTCTCTAGGACTTTGTTTCTTCATCTTAACACAAGAGGTAGGGATTAGATGCTCTCTAAATCCCATTCTAGCTTTAACATCATGAGTCATTTAAAAAGTGTTTCCATATTGCACAAGTATTGGGAGCAGCATTGTCACTCCCCAGCATGTGGCCTGACCACAGCTCCGAGCTATAGATAATAATAGGTTGGAACTGATCTCTTGACCTGGTCTGTTCTGACCTCCTCTGGATTCTGTGTCCCAGAAATTGTTATACGTATTCAAAGTGTGACATGTCTGTTTGGTAATGTTTCCTTTAAATTATAGGAAACAACTACATGCTGGTATATTTCCTGCCCTGCCGAAACAGCACAGTAGTCCCATGGCACAGTAGTCTCAGAATAGCTCTCATGGATTTGTTAAATAACTGAGTCCCAAAAGGCCCAGCTGCTCATCAGCCCAGTCACATAAAGGACAGGTGACACCCATGAGCCCTCCCTATGGAATAACACATACTAGATCACTCCAGGATACTGGCCATGTCTTTCACTGACCACATTATCTCTAGGGTGGAGTCTCATTGTTGATCTATTGCTTAGAAGCCCTTTCTCTTTCACCCCACAGAGGGGGACTGTCTCCTGTGTTTCCCTGATTCCCTTATTCCTCCTCCATCAGCAATGATAATGGAATAGAAATTCCAACTGTCACTTTCCAAATTGAGGTGTAAGATCGAGAGGTGTGTTTTTCTGAGCACCTTGCTGAAAGCTAGTTAGCAAACTCCTAGTACCCTCATCCACTCTAGAGGTATAAAAGGATGCATACTAGATATTAGAGGGAAGATACTTTTGGAGAGGGCTGTTGGTATGCTGTGTCAGCCCCTATCTTTAGCAAAGGAAAATGGATTTGGACAAAAGCACTGGAGAGCCTGATAAGTCCTGCATGTGCCAGTGGAGAACACAGGTGAATGGGGTCTCGTCAAGTTGGGAGACTCTAAAGAGTAAGAATCAGGCTGCAGCTGCTTCCACAGTGAAGCAATAAAAGGTCAGTTGCACTGAAATTGGCCTACACTCCCAGAGTTTGTCCATGAAAAGAACTGGTATTTCCTGTGGGTTTGAGATTTGGTGTGGAGTGATCCAAGCTCCTATTCAAGATGGCCACTTGGAGAGGGGATAAACGTCAGTGGGAATACAGGAGGTATTCTAGATTCCTAGGGACCGAAGTCAGGTAAAGGGCCAGCGGAGAGAAGATGCATTAGCCCTTAGCAAGGGAAGCCACGATGACAGAGTCGTTGTGAATGCCTGCCAAGCCCAGACAGAACCTGTGTTGGGGCAGCATTACTGCGCAGTGAGAAAAGGCATTCCTGTTTCCCCTTTCTCTTCTCCCATCACCTGCCCCACCCTGGAGCCCTTGAAAACTCTTGCGAGTTGGAGGAGCAGGAGTTGAAGCTGCCAAGTGAGGAAACAGAAGAGAAGTTCACCGAGTGCCTCCTGATACTTATTGCAGTACCATCGGGGGAAGGAGAGGAACTTTAAAGCAAGATTTAAGCCTTAACTTTTACCCACGAATGTATGTGGTAGGCAGACTCCTGCCCCCACCCTGCAAAGAGGACAACATCCTAATCCCAGGCACCTGTGAACGTTAGTTTACATGGCAAAGGCCCTTAAGGTTGTGGCTGGAAAAGAGGTTGCTCATCAGCTGACTCTAAGGTAAGGAGATTCTCCTGGAGATTCCAGGTGGGCCCAATGTAATCACAAGCGTCTTTACCAGTGGAAGAGGCAGGAAGGAGAGGCAGAGTGAGGCACCAGGAGGAAGACCTGACTGGACATGCTGGTTTTAAAGATGGAAAGGAAGCACGAGCCAGTGGACGCACAGCCTCTAGAGGATAGAGAAGGCAAGGAAGTGGATTCTCCCTTGGAACCCCCAGAAAAGTACACAGCCCTGCTGACTCCTTGATTTGAGCCCAATGAGACCCACTTCAGACTTTTGACCTTCAGAAATGTAAGATAATAAATTTGTGCTGTTTTAAGCCACTAATTTTGTGGTAATTTGCTATAGCAGCTATAGAAAAGTAATATACTAAATAACTGAATTGTGACTGTATTGCTTCAGAATGGCTAGAAAAGTCATGGAGAGGGAAGAACTAGCCCTAGGGAATAAATTAAATGAAGAGAGGGAAACCAAAAAATAAAGTTGCTTTAAAAATATATGTCCTACAACGTGATCACTTGCCATAACAATTACATTACTAAGTTGTGTTATCTGTTGGTCTTTCTGGAAGTTCCCTGCAAGGCAGACCTGGAACCTGGGTCCTGTGTTTCTGTCAAGGGAGCCATGCAGACTCTGGTTCTGAATGGAGGTCATGTCTAAAGTTCAAATCTGGAGATGTTTTTTTGTGGGGATTTCTTCAATTGCAAAAATAGTTCCATCAGGTGATTTGGTTGTTAATGTGAGCCTCTGCTATTTTGCAGGCGTCCTTGAAACAGAGGGCTGAGAAGGCCAGGTCTCAATGAAGGCTGTATTCTCTTGTGGTGAGAGGATTGAGCTGCAAATGGATGTAGTGAGGGTTGAAGCTGGAGATCAAGCT
>NC_048221.1:101302481-101321354 GCF_002007445.2 Ailuropoda melanoleuca
GAGATGATGTTGCTTTCTTTTGCTTGACTTCACAGAGCCTACCATGGTGATTGTGTTGAGTGAGTGAGTGAGTGAATGAGCCCAAAACCAAGCAGTGTTTTCTCATGAACTCTCCTTCTCTGGTGGTCCTTGGTTAGCCTGGGATAGAATTACACAGCTGGATCTTCTTTTAGGGCAACTTTTGCTATCTTCTTTCTTGTCACTGAGAGAGTCAGGAGGCAGGAAGCTAGCCCAAGACATGGTCTTAGGCTGCATTTTACTTTGGAACCCCCACTCAGGAACCCTCTCCTGCTGTCTTGGTAAGATGAGCTCAGTGGGCCGCAAGACTGTCCTTGCCTGGGAGTGGGAATCCAGTAAGGCAGGTGCCTGAAGCCTTCTTTTGAGGACCGGATTGGTCAATGCCTTTTCGATTCTGAATGAGCTGCATTCATGGCAACCCCTCCACTCGATGGAAACCCCTTCCCTCATGTTTCTGAGATAAGGGGAAAATAACAAATGGTCAGGTTAGGGCAATCTGAATCTGACAGCCCTTGTGTCTGGGCCAACCTCGGGAGCAAGACTAGCCTCAAGTTAAAAACAAAAACAAAACAACTGTAGCAACTAAGCCTAACTCTCCAATCTCTTTCTCTAATCTGCTCTCCACTGTCAATATCAAATTGCCTCCTTCATGCCTTCGTGTTCGCTCTCCTATTGTAGCCTGTTCCTTGGAAACTGTATATTCTGTTAAAGGTCTTACTCTAGAGGGGCATTCATCTTCCTTACCATATCAGCTCTTCCTAAATTCTTCTTAAGAAAGTGACTTTAAGTTAAAGGTGAGAGGAAGCCTCTTTACTGTCTATAAAGACAATGACTGCCTTCCCCACTGGCAAGATTACAGGAGGTGCAAGAGTGCTATATATAGTAATAGATACATATACATTACATGTATATGTAATATACATTACATGTATATGTATTACATACACACATGGGGCCTGGAAACAGACTCTGGGTTCAAATCCTGGCTCTGCCACTTACTAGCTTGTATGATTCCTGGCAAGCTACATACCCTCTCTTAGCTTCTATTTTGTTATCTGTAAAATATAAATTACAGCCTGTTTTCAAGGTTTGTGGGAGTAATAAATGAGGATCACGTAGGAATTTGGAGAATATGCTTTGGAGTTAGTGTGCAGTTCAAACCTGACCTTTCTGCGTATTGTTGTATGACCTTGAGAAGCTACTAACCACTTTGCCTCAATTTGCTCATCTACAATATGGGAATGATGGTAATAGTACTTACCTCATAGAGTTTTATATAACGAGAAAATATACATGAAGTCTCCTCAGAAAGTGCATAATTACTACACATTCCAAGTCTTCTTATTTCAAGTGTTGTGAGCATTGAGTGAAAAAGCGAGTCTGAGAGTCTTAAGCACGCGGTATACATATCCAGGAATCCCTTGAACCTAAACTTCTTTAAGAATCTTGGAGATAAAGAACTACATGGATTTTTATCCTCCTCTTGTCATTCTTATAACATTGGGGGAGGGGTGTGGGGAGTGGGTAATAAAAGGTGGTCTTTGTGTGTGCACACATCTACATTTCAGTGGAAAAAAATCTAAACAATATGACCCAGTTGACTTCACCACCCTGAATGCCAGGACAGTGCTTTGTGTCACATCACAGGGTTTCACTCCTACCCAGAATATTCATGAATAATTAGAGGCCTAATAATTAGGCCTCTCTGATTAAAAGTGTTAAAAAAAAAAAACCTCTCAAATGGCTTCCTTTTATAGATTAAAAAACGATTTGGATATATATATATATATAAATTTTTTTTTCCAGAAAGTAAAACAGGTACAGTGGGGAGGAAATTCCTACTGGCTAGAGATGAGAAGACTGGTAATGGCTGGGCCCCCCTCTGAGTTTCTGATTTAGCAGGTCTGGGGGATAGGAGGCATTGAGAATTTGCATTTCTGATGAATTCCCAGGGGTACTGATACTAGCCCTGGTTTACATCAGCTTTATCTGAAATTTGCCTTATCTTAGGCACCACCTTGGGAGTCTTTTAGAAGCAGGAACTGTCAGGCCCATTGCAGACCTCCAGAATCAGAATCTCCTTTGAAGAAATGTTTAGTCCACACCCAAGAAGTATATCCAAATCTGTGAGAGTAAATCCCAGGCATCACATTTTTTTGTTGTTGTTAATGCTTCTTGGGAGTTTTCAGTGTACATCCGAAGTTAAAAATGACAGAAATCAAACGACCTGAATCCTGGCCTCCATTTGACAGCAAATCAGGTGCATGACCAGGGCAAAGTTTTCTAAGACCTTTAGAATAAATTTTGTTTTTGGTAAAATGGCTGGAGGTGGGGCACGTGGGAAAGGGAATAAGAGTTTGTTTAGCCAAATCAGTAATTTTCAACCTTAGCTGTACACTTGAATCACCTAGGGGATTAAAAAATGAAAACCTGATGTGTAAGCTCCACTCCAGTACCTCTGTGGTAAGCCTGTGCGTTGGAATTTTTTTTTAACTCTAGATGATTAGAACATCCATCTAAGGCTAGAACCTTGGATTAGAAGTTTCGTTAAGTCCCTTCTGAGTCTTACATCATATATCCCTATGTGAGTTGGTCATTGACTTCCTCTAGCCACTGTCAAGTCTCTTGCTCTGAAGAGAATAGAGGCTCAATTTCTGTGTTCAACATCTTCTATCAAGTCACTTTCCCCACCATGCTTTCGTATTTACTGCCTTGTAGTAGCTCACTTAATCATTTAACAGGATTTAACCTTTTGTGGAACACTGTTTGACACCTTGGTAACCTTTAGCCTTGCGATGAAAGTTCGGCATTCTATCTGTTTTATAGAGGAGGACATGCCAGCTTAAAGAGAACAACTGACTTGCCCACCTGGAAGAACTATCCAGTTTCACATCTGATGCTGGTTACATTATATGCCGATACTTTTTGAACTACAGTGTGCCTGGGGATTACCTGAGGAGTTTATAAAATTTGGACTGTGATTCAGCTGATCTAGGACAGACTCAAAATTCTGAGTTTCTAACTATCCCACAGAATATGGCTCTTCTACTAGCCTGTGGACAATACTTGGAGTAGCAAAGTTCTTCCCCATATATTATTGCTGTGAAACAGTGCGCCAGACTCCCGCCTTTGGCGTTATTATGGATCTAATGTGTCCTGGTGCATACAAGGTACGACCTCTACATACAACATATTCATCCAAAAGAGTGCTGTTTTCTTCAAAGTGGACACTTTGTAAATTTTAATTTTTTTTAAAGATTTTATTTATTTACTTGAGAGAGAGCAGGGTAAGGGGGAAGGGGCAGAGGCAACGGGAGAGGGAGAAGCAGACTCCCCACTGAGCAGGGAGCCCCACGTGGTGTTCTATTCCAGGACACTGAGATCATGACCTGAGCTAAAAGTAGACACTTAACTGACTGAGTCACCCAAGCACTCTGACCCTTTGTAAGTTTTGCCCATTTTCTAGAGATACTTCCTCCAACATGATTTTTGTACTGAATCTTAAAAGTCTTAGACTCTTTGCAACATTTTTCTTTTTCTTTTCTTAAGATTTTGTTTACTAGAGAATGCACAGGGGAGCACAAGAGAGCATGAACAGGTGGAGGGACAGAGGGACAAGGGGACTTCCCACTGAGCAGAGAGCTAGATGCCAGGCTTAATCCCAGGACCCTGAGATTATGACCTGAACCGAAGTAAGACGCTTAACCAGCTGAGCCCAGGCTTCCCTCTTCACAACATTCTTAAACTTGGCAGCTTTTAGTCCCTGAGGATATATCAGATTTTTAGGGAAGCTATATCTGGTGAATTGATGAATGATGTAATAGAGTTTAGATAATAAATATAAAGGAATGAGGAATAAAAAGATCCTTGCCTTTGAAGAACATTTCCCCAAGCTCTTTTCTGGGATGGTATAAGCACAGAGGGCTTCATTGAACAGAGGCAAAGGACATCCAGGACTGAAGCATTTGGAACAACTCCTACCCTGGTCTGTGTGCAGACAGCCAACAGAGAAGTCTTCATATTTATAAGCATACCATACTCAACAGGTTACCAGACTTTTATTGTTCAAAGTACTAAATATTTTAGGCTTTGTGGGTCACATAGGGTCTCGCATATTTTTTCTGTGTGTGTTTTATTGAAGTATAATTGACATACAATGTTATTTTAGTTTCAGGTAACGTAGTGATTCAACAATTTTGCACATTAGTCAATGTTCACCACGAAAAGTATAGTCACCATCTGTCACCACACAATGTTGTTACAATATTACTGACTATATTTCCTATGCTGTACTTTTCATCTCCGTGACTTATTTTGTAACTGGAAGTTTGTACCTCTTAATCTCCTTTATCTATTTTACCCATCCCCCACCCACCTCTGGCAAACAGCAGCTCTCTGTATTTAAGTGGCTGTCTATTCATTCCTTTTGTTTTTTTGATTCCACATATGATTCTACATATGAAATCATACAGTATTTGTCTTTCTCTGGCTGACTTATTTCCCTCTAGGTCTGTCCATGTCACAAATGGCAAGATCTCATTTTTTTTTATGGCTGACTAATATTTTGTTGTATATGATTGTGTGTGCATGTGCATATAAAGATGTGATATATACACAATAGACGAATGGATAGTGCTTATATAATATAATCACTATTAGATATATCTAATCACTATCCATTCATCTATTGGTGGACACTTTGGTTGCTTCCATATTTAGCTATTATAAATAATGTTGCAATGAACATAGGGTGCATACATCTTTCTGAAATGGTATTTTCATTTTCGTTGGGTAAATACCCAGTAGTGGGATTACTGGGTCATATGGCATTTCTATTTTTAATTTTTTGAGGAACCTCCTTACTGTTTTCTGGAGTGGCTGCACCAGTTTGCATTCGCACGAACAGTGCGTGAGGGTTCCCTTTACTCCACTTTCTTGCCAAAACCTATTTTTTGTCTTCTTGATACTAGCCGTTCTGACTGGTGTGAGGTGATATCTCATTGTTTTGATTGCATTACCCTGATGAAGAGTGATGTTGACTATCTTTTCATGTGTCTGTTGGCCATCTGTATGTCTGCTTTGGAAAATGTCCAAGTTCTCTGCCTAGTTTTTTAATCAGATTGTTTGGTGTTGAGGTGTATGTGTACATTTTAACTATCCTTGTAAATGTTAAAACCATTCTTAGATTGAAGATCATACAGAAATAAGCCACTAGTTACACTGGGCTCGTGGACATAGTTTGTTACTCCTATTTCATCAGTAAACAGTGCCAACCAAAAGATAAACCTCTGTGTCTGCATAATATTCTGTTGTGAAATAATAGGTATGAAGCCCCACGAAAGTTAGTTTACTCAGGCTTTAGGGGAATGTTAATAATCATAATTCTATCTTTTTTAGTTAAGAGCATTTATGTTGACAGAGACCCTTGAATATCTTTATAGGCCTCTTTCTCTCCCCTCCTCTCTGTGTACACACAATATTACTGGTGTTCCCACAACAAGTGTACTTGCTATGCCTGGATCCCATGGAGGAAAAAAAATGCAGAGGTTATTCCAGGCAAAAGGCCACAGTTAAACAGCTAGTCTGGAGAGCGCAAAGCTAAGATGTATAGAATTTCCTCATTACATGCTTCTCTCTGGGACTATTAGAACACCGTCTGTAGCTTTATTTCACATAGCAGATTGAAAGGTCAAGCTGACTGGCCATTTGCTCAGACGACTGATTCAGCTAGGAGGGAAAAAATGACCCACTGAGAATGACCCCAAAAAGGTTCTGTTGTAGACAGTTGCTAAGCTGAGGCACACTTGAAGGGCATTGTGGGGCTCGGCCTATTCCTATGAGCATTGGTTATGAACGTAATAGTGGTGGGGAGTTGACATGAGCTTTTGTAGGCACAGCTGTTCCTTTTGTCTAGACCTGGCAATGGTCTCCTGAGGGCCTGTTGATGAAACCAGGGTGCATCTGGGTCCAGACGTGGTCATGGCTCTGGATTGTGATGGCCACATCTGTTGCCCAACAGGGTGGAAGTGGCTACTTGAAGGTCACCTAAGAAGAACAGGAGTTCCATGTGACAGAGCTCATTTTGACATGGCTCCCAGGTGACTTGGACTAACTCTGCTGTATACTCTCTGGCACAGTTCTGCCCTGGTCTTTGAGCAGCATAGAAATGTGTCAGATTTCAGAGATGAGCAAGGCTCTGGTACATTTGCAGGCATCACTAGGGGCTTGTGGCCCATAGTGGGAAGGGAAGTGGGGAAGTTAACAAGGGAGTTTCTAGCTTGGGAGAGATTTGTAAAAGCATTAGTTATCAATGAAATCAGGAGGCTTTGGCTGGCTGTGTTCTTGCTGGAAAGGGCTATAATAGCCACAGGTAATGATAGAAGTGAGGGAGACGGTGCCCACTAGTATGATGATGCTAGATAGCTAGGCAAAAGCAATCATATGTATTAAACAAAGGAGAACTTGAAGCAGGAGTGAGAATATCAAGGCAGGTCAAGAGCAGAACTGGGCTGAGAATGAACACATGTGACAGAGAATTGGAGAGTATTGATGTTGCTACATGTGGATGGCTTTGTTGGCATTGTTTCATAAGTCTGTGATGCAGCAGATACTGACAGCTCCGTCCCCTTCCTTGTCACTGAGGGACCTGGACTACTGCCTCCTCTGAGTGTGGGAATGGGTGGGTTTGCCCCTAGGTGAAAGCCCTAGAGAAGGGGCTGTGCTCTGCACTCACATAAGGTTGGATTCAGATGAAGGGGAGAACTGAAATTTGATGAGAGACCTGGGGGAAGAATGAAATGAGACATCTGAAATAAAAAAAGGAATAGCTGACAATCAAGTACAGATGAGATGGAGCAAGCAGGTCTGAGGGACCAAGCCTGGAAAGATTCCAAGAGGTAGTGAAGAGAAAGAAAGAACATATAGGTGCCTGGGGGCTGGGAAGGTGGGTGTTAAGGGATGGAGCTTGTTTGAAGGTCATTTCTTCAGTTTCTTCCCTTGTGTGGCCTAGGACCAAAGTTGAGTTACCTCCCATTACCCCCTTGCTCTGGTCTACTTAGAGCCCTCCAAAGCTGTAATAAGACAGGTTTCCAGGATTCTTCCTCAGAACAATGCCCATTGCAGTGACTAGGTACACACTTCTGCCAAAGAGCCATTGGGGGACCAGTACCTTCTGTGAGTTATACTCTAGGTCTTTGTCTTGAGCTCCCTGTGCAGATTGCTAAAGGCCAGGGGAGATAGAGTTTCAGGCGGGTTAGGTATAGAGTAGGGAGTAATGAAAGATAAAGTTTATATCCAGAAAGGACATGAGTACAAATGGAAGGCTGCAAAAATTGACCATGTTGGCTTATCCAAAGAAGCCCAGAGAGTGGAGAGTGACCCTTCTGTTTCAGGAAGGGATGGTTGATGGAGCTATACTGTGAGATTAGCCACAGGGCATTATTGACTTCTCTTTGCTTCTCTTGACCCTATTCACCAGCAAACGTCTCTTGTAAATGCTTGGGGCAGTGGAGAACATCCTTGAGGCCCTTCCAGGTATCCCATCACTATCCCTCTCTCAGCTCTCCTGTCTCCCCCTACCCCCAACCTTTTTTTTGTTTGTTTGTTTCAGAATTCACTGTTAAGTAGACCTGGGAGGGGCACATGTTTTTGTAGGCTAAGAATGTGAGTCCCTCTCTGATCTACTTGATTTTGTTGATTGCACTTGTGATGCACTTTGGCATATTCAACCGGTCTGACAAAATTGACTGGTTGATTCTACCCAAGTTTTCATCTAAGTCAGGAGTTTGCAATCTTCTTCTGTAAAGGGCTAGATAGGAAATATTCATAGTCTGTGGGTGTGTGAACCCCGTTGCAGCTACTCAAGTCTGCCCTTATAGTGCAAAAGCAGTCACAGGCAACATGCAAGTGAATGGGCAAAGATGTGCTCCGATACTACTTTATTCACCAAAACAGGTGACCAGAGAAAGGAAAGAAGAAATTTTAGATAAGATGACAGAGCTTAAAGAAAGCCCCTTGTCCTTACATATTTCTCCAGTAGCTTGCATGAGGGGCCTGAAGTTTCTACAATGTATGTTTTTGCTTAAAATTCTTAAAGATTAGAACATCTTAATTGGGTTAAGGTCTTATAGTAGGAGGAATATATTAGAGAATATTACATTTTTTCTAGGAGAAGAAAATAACTACCTTTGTGGACAGTTACTTTGATTAATCGATTAGTGTCCTTTTTCTGGGTAAACTGCAATAAGAGGGAGTAGGACTCATTAGAGATAAATGCAGGTGGGGCCGAAGGTAGGAAAACAGGATACGGAGGCTACCTTGGAATACAAGATCTTGTATAGGGAGCTGTAGGGGCCATAAGGATGAATAAAACACAACCATTCTCAAGAAGGTTGAAGTTTAATTGAAGATGCATGATATCTATATTTCTGTATATCTAATTGTGCCGGTATGTATTCATCTATCTGCACACATCACAAATAATAGCATGTGGTAAGTAGTCACTAGTGGTATAGGCGGTAAGCCNGGGCATTGTGGGGCTCGGCCTATTCCTATGAGCATTGGTTATGAACGTAATAGTGGTGGGGAGTTGACATGAGCTTTTGTAGGCACAGCTGTTCCTTTTGTCTAGACCTGGCCATGGTCTCCTGAGGGCCTGTTGATGAAACCAGGGTGCATCTGGGTCCAGACGTGGTCATGGCTCTGGATTGTGATGGCCACATCTGTTGCCCAACAGGGTGGAAGTGGCTACTTGAAGGTCACCTAAGAAGAACAGGAGTTCCATGTGACAGAGCTCATTTTGACATGGCTCCCAGGTGACTTGGACTAACTCTGCTGCATACTCTCTGGCACAGCTCTGCCCTGGTCTTTGAGCAGCATAGAAATGTGTCAGATTTCAGAGATGAGCAAGGCTCTGGTACATTTGCAGGCATCACTAGGGGCTTGTGGCCCATAGTGGGAAGGGAAGTGGGGAAGTTAACAAGGGAGTTTCTAGCTTGGGAGAGATTTGTAAAAGCATTAGTTATCAATGAAATCAGGAGGCTTTGGCTGGCTGTGTTCTTGCTGGAAAGGGCTATAATAGCCACAGGTAATGATAGAAGTGAGGGAGACGGTGCCCACTAGTATGATGATGCTAGATAGCTAGGCAAAAGCAATCATATGTATTAAACAAAGGAGAACTTGAAGCAGGAGTGAGAATATCAAGGCAGGTCAAGAGCAGAACTGGGCTGAGAATGAACACATGTGACAGAGAATTGGAGAGTATTGATGTTGCTACATGTGGATGGCTTTGTTGGCATTGTTTCATAAGTCTGTGATGCAGCAGATACTGACAGCTCCGTCCCCTTCCTTGTCACTGAGGGACCTGGACTACTGCCTCCTCTGAGTGTGGGAATGGGTGGGTTTGCCCCTAGGTGAAAGCCCTAGAGAAGGGGCTGTGCTCTGCACTCACATAAGGTTGGATTCAGATGAAGGGGAGAACTGAAATTTGATGAGAGACCTGGGGGAAGAATGAAATGAGACATCTGAAATAAAAAAAGGAATAGCTGACAATCAAGTACAGATGAGATGGAGCAAGCAGGTCTGAGGGACCAAGCCTGGAAAGATTCCAAGAGGTAGTGAAGAGAAAGAAAGAACATATAGGTGCCTGGGGGCTGGGAAGGTGGGTGTTAAGGGATGGAGCTTGTTTGAAGGTCATTTCTTCAGTTTCTTCCCTTGTGTGGCCTAGGACCAAAGTTGAGTTACCTCCCATTACCCCCTTGCTCTGGTCTACTTAGAGCCCTCCAAAGCTGTAATAAGACAGGTTTCCAGGATTCTTCCTCAGAACAATGCCCATTGCAGTGACTAGGTACACACTTCTGNAGGATTCTTCCTCAGAACAATGCCCATTGCAGTGACTAGGTACACACTTCTGCCAAAGAGCCATTGGGGGACCAGTACCTTCTGTGAGTTATACTCTAGGTCTTTGTCTTGAGCTCCCTGTGCGGATTGCTAAAGGCCAGGGGAGATAGAGTTTCAGGCGGGTTAGGTATAGAGTAGGGAGTAATGAAAGATAAAGTTTATATCCAGAAAGGACATGAGTACAAATGGAAGGCTGCAAAAATTGACCATGTTGGCTTATCCAAAGAAGCCCAGAGAGTGGAGAGTGACCCTTCTGTTTCAGGAAGGGATGGTTGATGGAGCTATACTGTGAGATTAGCCACAGGGCATTATTGACTTCTCTTTGCTTCTCTTGACCCTATTCACCAGCAAACGTCTCTTGTAAATGCTTGGGGCAGTGGAGAACATCCTTGAGGCCCTTCCAGGTATCCCATCACTATCCCTCTCTCAGCTCTCCTGTCTCCCCCTACCCCCAACCTTTTTTTTGTTTGTTTGTTTCAGAATTCACTGTTAAGTAGACCTGGGAGGGGCACATGTTTTTGTAGGCTAAGAATGTGAGTCCCTCTCTGATCTACTTGATTTTGTTGATTGCACTTGTGATGCACTTTGGCATATTCAACCGGTCTGACAAAATTGACTGGTTGATTCTACCCAAGTTTTCATCTAAGTCAGGAGTTTGCAATCTTCTTCTGTAAAGGGCTAGATAGGAAATATTCATAGTCTGTGGGTGTGTGAACCCCGTTGCAGCTACTCAAGTCTGCCCTTATAGTGCAAAAGCAGTCACAGGCAACCTGCAAGTGAATGGGCAAAGATGTGCTCCGATACTACTTTATTCACCAAAACAGGTGACCAGAGAAAGGAAAGAAGAAATTTTAGATAAGATGACAGAGCTTAAAGAAAGCCCCTTGTCCTTACATATTTCTCCAGTAGCTTGCATGAGGGGCCTGAAGTTTCTACAATGTATGTTTTTGCTTAAAATTCTTAAAGATTAGAACATCTTAATTGGGTTAAGGTCTTATAGTAGGAGGAATATATTAGAGAATATTACATTTTTTCTAGGAGAAGAAAATAACTACCTTTGTGGACAGTTACTTTGATTAATCGATTAGTGTCCTTTTTCTGGGTAAACTGCAATAAGAGGGAGTAGGACTCATTAGAGATAAATGCAGGTGGGGCCGAAGGTAGGAAAACAGGATACGGAGGCTACCTTGGAAT
Source organism: Ailuropoda melanoleuca (assembly GCF_002007445.2). Classification (NCBI taxonomy): domain Eukaryota; kingdom Metazoa; phylum Chordata; class Mammalia; order Carnivora; family Ursidae; genus Ailuropoda; species Ailuropoda melanoleuca. Next base: position 101,313,591 of record NC_048221.1, read on the forward strand.
ACAAGATCTTGTATAGGGAGCTGTAGGGGCCATAAGGATGAATAAAACACAACCATTCTCAAGAAGGTTGAAGTTTAATTGAAGATGCATGATATCTATATTTCTGTATATCTAATTGTGCCGGTATGTATTCATCTATCTGCACACATCACAAATAATAGCATGTGGTAAGTAGTCACTAGTGGTATAGGCGGTAAGCCTGAAGATATTTAGAAGAGAGATCTATTCCTATTGGCCAGTGTGAATGCAAGGTCCTCAGAGACTTGTGCACCCTAAATTAAACCTTGGCCAGTTACTAACAATTTAATTGATGGAGGCACCTGCACTTCCCCCCCCCCAAAAAAAACCCCGGAGCCATAAAGTAGAGGAAATAGGGACTTCTCTCTTATCAAGATGGAATTCTGTGCAAAGGTGGCTGAAGTCACAGATTTAGTATTGGCTTGGATAGATTCCCTCTGCATTCTGGCTATGGCCTTGATGCCACATGTCCACCTGTCATGTTGAAACTGATGACCAAACTACGCAGAGTAGATGCACTCATTTATTCATCTGGATCTTCTGTGAGAGTTCCTTGACTTCTGCTAAAACCCAAGCACTGGATGCTTCCAGTGCAGCCTTCTCCACCACCAGATCTAGATCCTGGAGCTCCAGGCCCCCTGGTACACAGTGAGACATTCATCTCACATATATGAAGGTGAACGGATTCTATTCACTGAAAGTCAGTGAAAATTACATTTATTACATGGGACTCTGAGAAACCAAATAATAGTGGACCATAATAATTCATTTCCTCAATGAAAGGATGGAGAAAACAGAATCTCAGGAGGCCTTCAGTAATTAAAATGTCATTATATTCACTGCATGATTCTAGATAACATATTCTAAGTCTCTTCTATCCTTTTCACATAACCACACATTATTGATGAACAGGCATCAAGAAAGCATTAGGTGATATTTTATTGCATTATTTTAAGCCACAGAGGTTTTTATATATGAAGGGTATAGATTTATGCTGATGATTCAGCTATGAAGCAAGCACATCAATTTGTTCATGAATGGGAACTAGTGATTACCTCCATTAAAGTCAACAGGGCAGACTGATCACTTTAATTTGGGCAGAGGCATGCAAACAGCATTTGCTAGTGGCATATATACCTAAGAACACAGGCAAAAGAGCTGTTCTGCATCCCTGAGGAGCCCTAGGAATGCAAATTTGTGTTCTTATAGGTTGTAAGTATAGGCCAGGGTATGAAACGTAGTGGGATCAGGAAGAAATTGCTGCCTAGCATCGTGTGGCAGGATTTTGTATAAATTTCATTAAGTATTAACTTCTCAATGCTGATTGGATGATAAACTGCAAAAAGGATGGCACAGAGAACGTTCACCCCCTCCCAATTTCACATCCTAGAACTCAGGGCCCTCCTAGGTATGACTAGGTCATAACAAGTTGAATGGTGCTCTGCTTTATACAGAGTGGAGGGAACTTGTGGGATTTAGTAAATTAAAAAATTGGAATTGAGTATCTGTAATCCCAGCTATGTGCTAGGTGTAGTGAAGACTTCTGTCCTACAAGAATTTACAGTCTCGCTGGGGAAACGTGAAGTGACTTTTTAAGCAGTGCTGATTTACATTTGTACAGTGTAATTGGTTTCCAGAATGAAGGTTGGAAAGGCATTCAGATGATGTGGTTATAGCCGAGAAAGCAAGGAGAAATGGTGTCAGACTCTGGGATTTGATGCTAGTGACACTGGAGAATTAGCAATTCATTTGTTGCTGGGGGCTTTCGGCCAGCACTCTGGCCGTATGTAAGCAAGTGCTGTAACAGTTTCCCTGTCCCAGAAAGTCCACTTCTGACACAAACAAACCTGGATGCCTAAAGATGTATGCTACTTTGTTTTTGATAATAGCAAATATTGGAATCTCCTTTAAATGTATGACAACAGGGAATTGACTTATCAAATAATGAAGCAAAAACACTCAGGGATCTTAATCATTAAAAATGATTACACCTGGGGCACCTGGGTGGCACAGCGGTTAAGCATCTGCCTTCGGCTCAGGGCATGATCCCGGCGTTATGGGATGGAGCCCCACATCAGGCTCCTCCGCTATGAGCCTGCTTCTTCCTCTCCCACTCCCCCTGCTTGTATTCCCTCTCTTGCTGGCTGTCTTTATCTCTGTCGAATAAATAAATAAAATCTTAAAAAAAATGATTACATCTATATAGAGAATCTGGAAAATATTTGTGATATAATAGGCGGTGACAAAGATGAAAACTGAAATTGCATCTTTATAAAAATTATACATAATTGAAGGATAAATGATATGAATGATTATATAGAGCATGGACCGCCCTTTATTTTCTATCACTGCCTCTTTTGACTTCCTTTGAAGTAATATCCACAATATGAACTTTAAAAATGCATGTTTAATGCTACCAAAATACAATCTTCTCTAGGAAATATGAATCATACTTAACTAGTTCACCTCTGTGTCTTCAATGTATGGAACATATTAGGCACTCAATATTTGAATGGTTGAATGCATCAGGGATTGGATATTATTAAAATATTTCTTTACTTTTATAGTGACTTTTCAATAAAACACACAATATGAGAATAACATTTGTCAACTCCTTACTGAGTTCTAGGTTAAGTACTCTAGTCATGTTTCATTTCAACCTTATCACCACTTTGTTCTTATTTTATAGTTGCATTTTATCGTCGAGGAAACTGAGGCTTTACAGAGGCAAAGTACCCTGCTCAGCTAGAGAGAGTAAGAGTCAAGATGTAAACCTCAGGTTACTGAGCTCCATAGCCCAGGGTCCTGGCCATTTTGTGATTTTTGAAAATTAAAATACATAGAATAAATCAAGAGTTTCAGATGCTAAATTTAGAGAAGTCATTTAAAACAAGAGTATAAAAGTGTTTCTCACTTCCCTCTCCCCATCCCCCCGCCGCCCCTCGCCCCAGACAGTGTCTTCTTACAGCCCCCAGCTGCCAGTCTCTGCTGAGCCATCCTTCCCCAATTAAATGATACTTCTTGTCTGTGTCCTGTAGCCTTCAGAACTTCAGTTACTAGCAGTCAGATTGATAAATTCCTCTCAGTATGAGGCAGCTGCATTTTAAAAGGATTCCATAATATCTCCATGTGAGAGACATGGCTACAAACATGTTCTGGGACATCCAGACCTTTCAGGCTCTTCTCAAATCAAGTTGTGAAGGTGGCCATGAAGTCTGCTCAAACGTCCATCTCCGTGGCAGTCCATCATCATCTTAAGGTCAAATCCCTCTGTCTTAACATCAACCCCTCTGTTTTGACTCTCAGAGATTTCAGGGAAGTGTATCATTTTGTCTCTTACTGAATTAAAAAATCCCATCTGCAACATAGGAGGCATGTTCTGTAGAAGTCTACAGATTCTATACAAGATAGGCACGTATGTATTCATGCCATTTATATGCTGCTCTTATCAGCGCAGACAACTGAGTAAATCTGCAGATGGAGACCTTAGCACACTTCATTGGCCTGATTGTTACAGAGAACAACAGTCGGTGTGGAATTTGTGCCACCATCTCTTCTCTTTATGGTTTTATTTGGCTAGGTGACTGTGGTGACTAGACATTCCATAAATTTCCTTTTAATAGTAAATAAGTTCATTTTATTCTCAAATTTATGATAATGATACAGTATTAACATGAGAAACAAGTGCTTTATAAACCTCTGAATTGTTATCCTGCTTTACTTCAAGTGTATGCTCTTCTTAAAACACCACTATGATACCTGAAGCTGTAAAAATTAATGAAATGATAAAGTGTTTTGGGGGTTGAATGCACTGAATATGTGCTGGTGTTTGGAATTGAATAGAATTGCGAATATTAAAAAATCTAATTTGATTTCCAGAGCCAGAAAAGAAGAAAATGTTCTTGTTTTTCTGATGCACCTCATATCACTTTGGAGTTAAATGCCTAAATACTTTATTAGCAGAGGTTTTTAATGTTTAATTAAAGCTCAGCCTTCCAGGCATTTTGGCTTTTCTTGTAAGTGTTCAAACAGGTCTGTGGCATTTTTAAGACAGAGCTACTTTCAGTAGTGATGTCCACAAAAAACAAATTTCATGGCCAGGAGAGGCTGTTCATCTGGAGCTTTGAACTATGTGGGTTTTGTTTTGTTTTGTTGTCTGGTGATTAAAAACATCTTGCATTTTATATGATCACAGTATATTTTTGTGAGGGCTCCATGCATTTGTGATTTTGTCAGTTTTAACTCTGCCATCGTTGTCTCTGGAATATCTGCAGTGTGGTGATTATTGAAAGGTTAGGGAATGGATGCCAATTGTACAGATTCAGTTCAAGGAGCAGGTTACTTTCTTCACAGACTCCGTATCCATTCTTGATGGCTTATTGTCTTTCGAATCTTGCTGGTGATCTTGTCCTTTGTTTCCCCTCTTTACACAGTGTGCCTTCAGAAGAGCAAAACGTCATCATTTTTGAGCCTCCTGACAATTGTGTTAATCAGACCATCAGAAAAAAGGCATTGTAAGGTGGATACCCTATTTCTCCATGATGTGTTGACTGACTCCCACCGGGGAGTACTGATTGTTCCTTTCCCAGGACTCCTAAACCTCTTGCAGTTCGCAGCACACAATTCGGTGATGGCTGCTAAGCTTCCTCCTTTTCCTCAAGATGACTGGTTTTTGAGACACTGAGTGAGAGATAGAAGATTTGGCTCAGTCTTCGTAGCTTTTGCTTCCCCAAAGCTATTGCTCTCAGAAGGTATAGAGGAGGATTTCCTTTCCTAAGAGATTGCTGGGAATTTAGTGTGGTTAGCGAAACCAAGGAGCGGATGCCACTTTTACTCTTGACCGAGTCTCTTTCAGAAATCCCAAATCAATCTAAATAGCCTAACATCTAATCATTACTGATATGCTTTATTGTTTTCTAAGCTTCCAGGATGGGAGATGACTCTTGTTGCCTCAGCTAAGTTGTAAACAAATCAAGAACAGAGAAAGCAGAGGCCACAGGCAGCCCTTGAATATTACCTGCTTGGTTGACTCAAACAGGTTTCAAAGTTTTATTAAATTTAATCATACTGGTCAACATCTTTTGGGTTGCAGCCTAGTAATACTAATCAATTAATGATCTAGTGTCCATTTTTTTACTCACATGAATCTTTTACAAATGTCTTATGATTCTAGTCCACCGACTTCTACCTGCCCCCAGCACCTCCCGCATAGGGAGATCATCATGCTAAATCGGTTAAAAAACAAGGTGTATGGAGGGAATAATGTGACTTGAAAAATAGGACATTTTATTTTATCCAAGTTTCTAGTATCCTAGCATCAGAATTATAAAATAAATCAAGTACTTACTATGTGCGGTAGTCTTGGAATGGTGCTGGAATATTAGTTGGCATTTCAAGCTACAATAATGATTGAGAACTGCCTCAAAGACCAAAACTTAGCATTTGATGCCAGAATTGTAGAAATCACAATATATTAAAACCATGTTCAGAGTCACCATGATGCAAAGGGACCAGTGAGAAGCAGAAAGGCAAGCTTAAGGAAGATAGGAATTTGGATGGAGTCCATGGCAATTTTAAGATATGTAAACCTGACTGCCTTTGGAGATATTGAAATCCTGAGCAGCATGTTGGAAATATTTTCAGAGTGTTTCAGAATACAATACAAGGTAAATACAATTCTGATTTTAGGTGGATTTAAACAGCAGGAGTATATTGCAGAGTGGAGGCTGCCAGACTTGAGGATCTATGGATCAGTAAATTAAAGAGAATGATTAAAGGGCTATCAGGAGTCACCAGCTCTTAATTTTTTCTAAGTGTTATTAGCACTGTTTCCCCCTAATTAGATTCTACTGGGCAATGAGGTTCCCACATTAGATCTAAGCCATAATAGAGTTTATTTAAACAAAGAATGAAGACACATTTCAAAAGATACATGAAAAAAGTTCATTATCACCATGCAGAAATTACTGGTTGGCATCACTTTCACTCAGGGTCCGATCCCCTTTTTCTCAGCCCTCAGCCTCCCTCGTTGTCATATACAGAGCCCCATGCCAAAGTCTTGAGCTTAAGTCCAGGGCTGTGCAGAAGTATGACCTTACGTCTCGCACACCAAGCAAGGATGATAGAGAGCAAGCAAAACCATCTGAAATCCTCATTTCATAAAATGGAAAGCTGTCCAACAGCAGAAACAGGAAGAATTTAATTGAAGATTAAAAGAATTATAAATTAAATACATATATCTTTCTGGAAAATTGACCCTCATCCTGACTCTTTTCATGCCACTGTGAACAGGAACACTACATTCTGGACTCAGACAATGGACCAAAATATAGAAATCATTGTTTAGTACCAGAGTGTTGGTAAATATCTGCTGGAAGGTAATACAAACTTTGTTTAGCTAGATTAAAGGGGTAGCTCAGCTAGATCTTTGAGAGTATCTTTATGATGTATTCCACATAATATATGTAATAAAAAAGCTATTAAAAGCTCTTCTTTAATTCAATACACACATATTGAACACCAATTCTATATCACATAGTTAATGTGGCTCTTGGAATATAAAATGCACCTGAATACAAATAGAGCAAAGACTAATAAAAATGTGATGTGGAGACAGTAGAACAAGAAAGCGAGAACCGGCATTATTCTTGCTCTGCCTCCAAGAAGCCTCATGCCTCTGGGCATTTAGTATCCTATAAATGGGTACAGCAAGGAAAATTTGTCTTTAAACATAGACTTAATTTTCACCATTTTACTTAGTTTTCAAAATATCTGAAGAATAAGAAGTAAACTACAAAATGTAAGAAATTGATAATGTTTGGAATTCTACCTGTAGTTTCTCATAGTACATATTCTCACTACAACAGACTTCAAGTGTTCTTCCTTAAAAGCTTCAAAATGGGATTCTTAACACTAATGATTTATTGAAATAATCTTTGAAAGTATTCCTAGTATCACCATCTATCCACCTTCTTTTGCTGATAAGAAAACGGTCCTCCAGAAGTGGAGTGACGATGTAACTAGTTCATGGTTAAGTCTCCTGACCTCCATTTCCGTGTTCTCCACACTGTCTGACAAAGCTTTCTTTTGCATTTGAAACTACACGCATGTGTAGTGCATTTTAATCTCCCAGAGCATTAAGGCATGGTAGCGAGGCAGCCTGGTTTTAGAGAGCAGAGGTGGCAGGATACAAAAGGGCAGGTGGCCACAAGGCTCAGGGGATTCTTGCTCTGCTAATCACTTGTTCTACTTGCCCTACTGCTCCTAGCCCTGGTGGCCCTTCTCTTCTCGTTTGCGCTTTCTAATCCCCAACCTCTTGTCCTCTTGGCACTAGCCAGATGGGACTGATCAGTGTTTTGATGGTGGCTTTGTGTGCTATTGACCTTGGCCAATCAATCTGACCTTGAATTACCAGCTCTCCCTCCTTGAAGAGGAGGAATGACACAAATTGAAGTGCCCGACCAGGGAGCTTGAATTCAGTGCAGCTGTTTTGGCTTGTATAGTGTTTTTAAAAATCAAAATTGAATGCCTTTATATTAGACCCATATAGTCCAATTTGTTGTACACTCTGTCATTGCCTCCTGGATTAAATTGGCCTTTTCTATGGGTTTCTCAGACCTGCTTGGTCCCTGAAAGGCCTTGAGTGGACTAGCATTTTCCTGACAGACTCCGACAGGCAGATAATGGTTCCTTTGGGGAGAACTCTCTCATTTTCAGTTTCCTGTGAGTCTCTTTTATTTTTTTTTT
>NC_048221.1:101322014-101422731 GCF_002007445.2 Ailuropoda melanoleuca
TTCTCCCATTCCGTGGGCTGCCTCTTAGTTTTTTTGACTGTTTCCTTGGCTGTGCAGAAGCTTTTTATCTTGATGAAGTCCCATAAGTTCATTTTATCTTTTGTTTCTCTTGCCTTTGGAGATGTCATGAAAAAGGTTGCTTTGGCTGATGTCGTAGAGGTTGCTGCCTATGTTCTCCTCTAGAATTTTGATGGATTCCTGTCCTGTGAGTCTCTTTTAAATCCAAAGTGCACTGTAGTGTCTCCCTCATTGGTCAGAGTTTAGCACTCATGTGGCCAAAATCATAGTGTTCCACACTCCATGGGGAGTGTAAGAGGGCTCAAGTGAGAGTGTAGGTCATGAGAGCAGTCCATAGGGGAAAATGAATCAAAGCAACCCAGTTAAAATGCATTATTGTGTGTGCTTGAAGCAATGATTTGCTATTAGCACTCTGCTTTTCTGGCATACATGTCTAATGTAACATAAGAACTAGTAATATTTGGTAAATCACTGAAAGGTGCCTTTATTCGTGACAGGATTCCCCTGGATGCAGGACTCCAGAGAAGGTGCAAGGTCATGCAACAGTTTACTTCCCCTTTGCCCCAACATGACTTTCACTCCAATCCTCTTCCATCCAGGTTGCCAACTTGGCCTGTTCCATTTCCAACAATGAGGAAGGGGTAAAATTAGTCCGGATGGCAGCCACCCAGATTGACAGCCTGTGTCCCCAGGTAAGCCTCATTCACTTTGTTTCAAAAGCCCATTGGTGGCCTAACACTCAGGGTCCTGTCCAGTCAGGCACTTCTGTCTCTCCCCGCCTTGCCTTGCCATCATTCCTGGGCTGTTTCAAGGTCTGTCTTTCTCAAAAATAAATTCTAACTGCCACAGTCTTCGAAATTACTATGGTAATTATTGTGTTTTCCACTCCTATTGACTTTGTTCTGTTTGTTTGGGGCTGTTATTTAAATGCTCCGTATCTATTTACCTTGTCTCAACTAAATTCTAACCTTGTGCATGTAGGACAGGAGTTAGCTTTCTACTACATCTGTGCTAAGTAAATACAGCTTGTCCAAAAACCACTTTTTGAAACTTGAATCTGATGACTATATCTTAAAACACACACACGCGCACGCGCGCACACGCACACACACACACACACACACACACCAAACAAAAACTAATGGGAGTGATAATGTACTTTATCTTTCATGTTTTTAATTGTCTTTTGAACCCTGAGGACCCACTTATCTGTAGAAGCTACAGGGTCCAGGGTTTCAATGTGGCCTTTGACCGTTTTATTTCTTTTTTGAATAGTGTAGTCAGTATGTTTCTGGATTGTTTCTAACAAATAGGTCATCAATGCTGCTCTCACACTGGCCGCCCGACCACAGAGCAAAGTTGCTCAGGACAACATGGATGTCTTCAAAGACCAGTGGGAGAAGCAGGTCCGAGTGCTGACAGAGGCCGTGGATGACATCACCTCAGTGGATGACTTCCTTTCTGTCTCAGGTAATCACAAATAGGCCCCTTCCAAGGCAACTGGAGGAGAAGAACAGGATAGGAGTATCTTGCAAAGGTCATGGGTCTCTGTTTCGAGTGCTCTTCTTGGCCCTTTAAGCTTTCACTCATCTCTGCAAATGCGATTGGAGCACCCTCTTGGAAATTCTTCTTTTGTGTGCACATTATTTCAAAACACTGAGTCAAAGCATTTGAGAGGAAAACACAACTTTCTGATAAAGAGATCAGCAACCTGAAAAGAGTATTTAAGGAGACATGCATTCCTTTTTAGGTCCTAGAATTTTTAAAGCAGGTTGGCCTTGCATACATCTAGATTACTCGTCTTAGAGAAGGGTATGGTATATGAGGTTGGTTAATCCTTGTGGTTTATATTTAAAAATCAGAAAAGGGGGGCACCTGGGTGGCACAGAGGTTAAGCGTCTGCCTTCGGCTCAGGGCGTGATACCGGCGTTATGGGATCGAGCCCTGCATCAGGCTCCTCTGCTGTGAACCTGCTTCTTCCTCTCCCACTCCCCCTGCTTGTGTTCCCTCTCTCGCTGGCTGTCTCTATCTCTGTCAAATAAATAAATAAAATCTTTAAAAAATAATAAAAATCAGAAAAGGAATCAGCTAGCCCAATTTGGCCATGTTTAAGGGGGTCACTTCTTCCAATTAATGAAGTCCCGCAGGTTTACGATAAGGCAGATAGAAATACTAGTCATCGAATGTACCCATTAGGAGATACTTGGGAGCCATGGAGGTTTTGAATACTTACCTATAAGGATGTGTAAGGAAGTGAGAGAAAACAAATAGAACCAGTCATCACTTGAAATTGTAACTTTTTTCTTTGTAGATGAAGCCAGACTGAAGGATGTTAGTATATTTGAATAACCATGTAGTCAATTTGACCTTTAATGGTACTCATCAATGCTGTTTCAAAATTGGGCTACCAGCCAGCAAATGAGCCTTTTTCCAAACACATTTGTCCAAACACATTTGGCACAGTTCACCTAGAAGAGTCTATGTGGGAGGAATGGAAGAGGAGGTTGCTGGAAACATCAGTCTCCTTTGTGAGGCATCAAAATAATCAAGTGACCCTTGAAAATTCATATTGACCAAATGTTGACTGTACCCACAGGTAGACCTAACCTTGACCAAGGCCTGTCTGTCGTTGGCCACCTGAGGCTGGAGACAGAAGGGGTCTCAGCAGTACTGATGGGATCTGGGAAAAAGGGGCTTCTGACTGCGATAATTTAGATGGAATTTCTGGGGGAGTCTTATCATATTTGGAGATTTTTGTCTAGATGCAGTCTTTGCTTTTCTGGAAGAAACAGACAATGGGTTCCTATTGGGGTCTTGTGTTTGAAGCTTGTCTGAGAGAAGCAGAGTCAAATCTGTAGGTCTGATGGGTTAGCAAAAACCCAACTTTGAAACCATGGAGAGCAAGAGAAGGCAGAAGGGAAAAAAACAAGTGAACGTGTGTTCAGTGTCTATAATTTACCTGACTCTGTGTTGTTTGCTTTAATTCTCACCCAAATTCTGTAAGATGAGTATTAGTATTCCAAGTCTTCCTTTGAGTAAACTAAGTCACTGAGGGGGTAGGTAACTGGGCAGAGATGGTATGAAAATCCAGATAATCCTCTTTTTCAGAAGCTCTGTAGTTCTCAGTAAGTCAAGATAGCAGGAAATTTCATGTGGCCAGTCCAGCTTTCATTGCAGTTCTCCTATCCCCACTTCTGATACCTTCATTCCACGCTCTCATTCCTTTCAGAAGCCTTTCTTGTTTTTCATTCCCAAGGTGCTATGTTTCAGTGACTTCCCAAAGCAGCTATTCATTTAAATATACCCGTATCTGGGGGCTAGCTGATAAAAAAAAAAACTCAATACGTTGCCATTTCTGAGATTGGCTTTGGTGATGGCTGAGTCCTAACCATGTAAAAGATATCTGAAAAATGCATCTTTTGTGCAATGCTTAGAAATTGTTGAGATAGGCATGTTGGGGATTTGGGTGCTGTGGAATAAACAGGTGGCCACCTCAGGCTTGTATCTAGTCAGTCTTTGCCAGGATGACTCCAGTAGCCCCCAGACAGGGCAGGGGCTGTCCCTCACCAGCCTCAGATCTCACAGCAATCCTCATAGCCCCTGGAAATGTGCTTCTGCTCCCCCTTTGCCTGCAAATGAGTAGAAAATATGCATGGACTACCTTTTTCAAAGAGGAATCATTTCAGAACTTAAAAACTTCCCAAATTCTCCTCTTTAAATACATGTAAAAATTTTTCTGAAGGTAGGGAAAAGCAAGGTGAGGAGGTCTTATCTCAGACTGTTTCAATTCTGCAAAGCTTTTTCTTAATTTTCTTCCCCCAGCCCTGCCTCTTCACCACCTTTCTCCCTGACATTCCTTTGTGCATCTCATTATTACCAGCAACAAGAAAAGGCTTCGGCTTCTGCTGATAACACTGTGCGGTCCAACCCCAGTGGTACAAGTGCCGCGGCCTGCTATGACAGGAAAATGAACAGGCGCTGTCAGGGAGCCAGCCTTGGCAGAGCCTGCTGGAGCATGCCTTTGGAGTTGACAATTGGAGGTGGCAGGTACCTTTCCACAGCCGGGCTTGACAAATAATGACACAGCCTACTCTGTCCTGCTGGTAGGCTATGGATACGGCCCAATTGTTGGGGAAACTACTTCTCCTCTCCACTCAGAGCTGAATGCAAAACATTTGCATCAGTAAATTGCAAGTTTGGCCCAGGAGATCTTTTGGAATGGCATTAATGACATTTTATGTATCAGTTTCTTCTTAAGGGAATATCTGTTCTGGCAGGAAACTCTATTTAAAAAAAAAAAAAAAGTTTTTTTTTTTTTTTTAAAGACTACAGTTTTGTTTTGTTCGTGCTACCTGAAGCTGTGTACCTGAGTGCTTAATTTGTCCATATGAAATGCAACAAGTTTGAGGAGCAATGATGTTAGCTATTAACATTACAGGAGCAAAACCAATTTTCAGATGTGGCCTGGGCTCGTAAAAAATTGAAATGGCTGTGTTAGAACACTTAAGTTTTTCCCACTGGGTAAAAACTACAATTTTTAATAGTGTTTTAAAATGAGTGTCTTGGCATTAACCATGTGGCAGTTTAATTCTTGGGTTTGGCTCACATAATAGCAGGTATCTAAGATCTGAAGAAGAGATTAACACAATCCTGTAATGTCCAAGTATCTTGTTGTATTTGACTGTTCTTATTTTTCTTTTGGCTCCAGGGTCTTGAGTTTGTGTGAATTTGTAAAAGGAAACAGTGAACTTTGGTTTTGGATTTAGAATCTATACCTTTGAGGCTTATAATGAGTATTTTGGTCATCAGTGATTTTTTGTAACAAAATTACATCTTTTCTGAAATAGTAAGGTTGCAAAAATTCAAGCAAGTTTATTGCAAAGTATATTGCAGTCAAGTATTTTATTATATGTTTAAAAACCATGCTTCCTATCCAGGTTTAACATCCAAAGAACCTGAGGGGGTTTTCCCAGCCATGGAGCCCTCTCTGGAATACCTACACTTCTTATTATTACTTTTTCTACTGTATTCTTTTCTAGTTGGGACAGCATTCCTGTGTTTACTTCTTGAGTTCTTTCTCTTGAAAATACCTTAGGATAAAAATACATAATGGTCTCCTTTCAATGGACGTGTATTCAGTGTTTTTTCTTTGATTACCTGCTGTGTGTAAGGCACTGTCAGGAATGCAAATATGAATGAAGTTTGCAGTCAGCCTTCAAATAATTCACTGTATCTCTTGATAGATCCTAGACCGGTGTGCTTCCAGACTTGTGGGCCCCAGACCTGAGGGTGGAGGAGGAGGAAAGGAGGGGAGAAGTTATTACAAGGGGTTTGGGACTCCATATATACACTGCGTAGGATCTCTTGGTCAATTGTCTATATGAACAGGTCCTATTCTTTCTCAAATACATTGTTCATACTGAGCTTAATAAAATGCAAATCTATTTTGAAACATTCCAAATCCTAGCTTTTACACGTACACCATCCGCTGATATAACTACTATCAGGAGGGAATTGTGATTCATTTTTCCATAAAAGGGTTTCCCCTAAATAGAAAATGCTGGGAAATGCTGAGTAAACTATCTTAGCATTAAAAAAGAAAAGCTGATTAAGAAAAATTAGTCAATAAATCACAAAATTTACACTTTATTCATACAGCATGATTAAACTAACTATTGAAAAAATTAGTTGATGATTTGACTAATTAAAAGCAATGCTTTTGATATCTTGGATTTCCAGCTTCTGCTAGCCTCCTTCAAATATGTATCGTTTAGATCTATTAAAGCGTTTTTTTTTTTTTTCTGGTGTCCTAATTAAATTAGTTGCACATTTCTAGTTTGGGAAATAGGTTTTAAAGAAAAAAAATATCATTTCATTTTAAGATATTAGGTTATGAGTGGGCTTCTTAGAATTAAAATTTTTTTAATCAACTCCAGAGAGATTATTAGAGTCTAATATAATTAACACATTCCATCTCTGTTCTGTTTTCAGAATAGAGATAGAATCTAAAGTTCAATCTAAACTACGCATGGAAAAGCAGTAGTGTTACTGTTCTTCTATTGTTTTAGTCAAAGAAAATAGCAGATGATGCTTGTTTTTGACATGCAGCCCCTGCCAGTTGCTTACTTTTGGGGGCAAGGGTACATTTGAATAGTATGGAGAGATCTAGCAGGGTGCTAAGCTGGGCAGTAAGAGAGACCTTTTAAAATCAAACTTTTGTATTTGAAACTCTGTACCAAGTTTCATTTGAGTAGATTTTTTCTCAGGTGTCCTTTTAAGTGAGTTTGCATGACACAAACCAGGATCTTAGAAAGAGATGGTTTTCAGAAGTTCCTTAACCAAACTGAAAACTTGTTAAAATCTGTATTTTCACAGTTGTTTCTCTTTTACTCAGGAAAGTGTCAGCATTCAGGAAGTACTAATTTTTGTGAGTTTAAAAAATATTAAAATTAAAATGTCTTTTTTCTATTTTAATTTCTATTTGAAATTAAAGAACTAAAGAATGTAGAAATCAGAAATTAGTAATGGTTTGAATGAGGAAATCCTATTGTATGAGGTCAAAACAGAGGTTCCATTATGAAAAGTAAGTTATACTTTGCAAGTTTCTGCCTAGGGTTCTGAAAGAACAGATAGTCCTTCTGAGTGACAGGCTTAATGAAAGAAGGAGAGATCCGTGGAGACTGGTGTTGGCCCAGTACCTTCCCCTCTTTCCCTATTTAGGAATTTTTAATTCAGAGTTAGTGTGAGAAAATTCTCAAGGAGGTAATAATTTTAATCCTTTATTAACTATTTATTGAATTTGGCAGTTGTAATTTTTTAAAAGTTACCAGATTACTTATGATTTTTCTCACTTGTTCTCTTTATTTATAGTGAGTGTGTGTGTATGTGGTGTGTGTGTGTGTGTGTGTATTTTTGGCTTAAGTTCTTTTCTGTCCACAGAACACTAAACTTTTTCAACATTTCCTTAGAATTCTGTTTCTAAAGACTGTTCAAGGGACATAACTGCAGACCTCACTTTGGGAATAAGAAATACAAAATTGCATACGTGAAAAACCGTAAGGGACCAAATCACGTGTTTTCTCTATGCTACTAGAGAGTGAAACTCCCGGCCTGCCTACCTGGATTCTACTTGGGCAATGAGGGAGAGTGATCACTGACCTTGACTCTAATCTGAGGGAACCAGCCACAAGATTGGATTATATTTTAACTATGGAGAATACTGTTATCCTCTTCATCTGATCAATTTTCCTATTGTATATACCTGGTGCATAACATGACATTAAAAAACTGTTCAGGAGGTATTGGTCATTTTAGAGTTTCCCTTACATGTCTCCTTTATAAAAACATGATCAAACAAGCATGCACCCTGAGCTTGATTCTGGTCGTGTTTGGAAATGTTTCTGCCTGATAGGTTGGCTTCATGTTCCCTGCCACAACCACTCTTTTTTTTTTTTTTAAGATTTATTTACTTATTTAAGAAGGAAAGAGTGAGAATGCAAGTGTGAGTGAGAGCAGGGGGAGGGGGTGAGGAGGAGGGGCTGAGTAGGGAGCCTGACACAGGGCTGGATCCCAGGACCCCAAGATCATGACCTGAGCTGAAACCAAAAGTCAGATGCTTAACTGACTGAGCCACCCAGGTGCTCCTGCCACAACCACTCTTAAAATGCAATAAATCTCAAATATTGAAAGGGATGCTCAAAGTACGGTGTTGAAAGCATGGTCCCCAAACCCACAGCATTAGCATCACCTGGGCCTTAGGTAGAAATGCAGTTTCTTGGGCCCACCCCAGACCTACTGAGTCAGAAACTCCAGTAGGAGTGACACCTTGGCATTCTGTATGATGCTGTGAGCCCTGTGGCTGGTGCTCAAGTTTGAGAACTGCTATTGTAATTATAAGCTCTCTTCTTTAAATGTTATTTCAGTGTTACAAGGTATGTATTGAGATGTCCAAGGCAATGGCTCATGAAGTTGATGAATCTCTCTTAGGTTGCTTATTTAAATGTGTGTGTGTTTTCTCCTCAGNTTTTTTTTTTTTTTAAATATTTTATTTATTTATTCGATAGAGATAGAGACAGCCAGCGAGAGAGGGAACACAAGCAGGGGGAGTGGGAGAGGAAGAAGCAGGCTCATAGCAGAGGAGCCTGATGTGNTGCTCAAGTTTGAGAACTGCTATTGTAATTATAAGCTCTCTTCTTTAAATGTTATTTCAGTGTTACAAGGTATGTATTGAGATGTCCAAGGCAATGGCTCATGAAGTTGATGAATCTCTTAGGTTGCTTATTAAATGTGTGTGTGTTTTCTCCTCAGAGAATCACATCTTGGAAGATGTGAACAAGTGTGTGATAGCGCTCCAAGAAGGGGACGTGGACACCTTGGACCGGACTGCAGGGGCCATCAGAGGCCGGGCAGCTCGAGTGATACACATCATTAATGCTGAGATGGAGAACTATGAAGCTGGTGTTTATACTGAGAAGGTTCTGGAAGCTACAAAATTGCTGTCTGAGACAGGTAAATATGGATATTAGATTCAACCAAAATGTCAATGCCATGATTAATTTCCATATTTGAATTAATCTTTTTCATTGTCTTTTATAGGCCTCTGTACTTCTAAGTTACATCTGATCCTAACAGGCATACTCTTGGTTTCTTGAGTTTGAATTTGAATAACTTTAAAAATAACTTTATTGCTTTGCATGTATATATTACTTTATAGTTTTCACCTATAATCACCCTTGATTCTCACAAGGGCCTTATGAAGTAGGCAGCTTTTTATTATCTCCAACTATGTGTGTGAAAGTGGAGGCTTAAATGACTCAAGAGACTGGAAAAAGGTCACAAGTCTAGAAAACAGTGGAGATGTGATGGGGACTTGGAATCTTGAACTTGAAACCATTTCTCCATCTATTTCTTGAGAAGATAGGACCTTGAGGAAGGATAAAGTGTAAAGGCTCTAAATAGTATCTGGAAATGAAATGCTCACAGAAAGGGGGTGGTAGCTGCAAGAAAGGGTCAGAGTTTGAATATATGTCTTGCCCCTCTAGGGAAACCTTCCATGCCCTCTTCTAGAGCGCATGCTGCCCACTAGGGGATTACTGCTGTGGTAAGACTCGGTTACTCATGGGAGCCTGTCCTAGCTCTCTGGTGCATTGGGATGGAGAAAAAAGGCTTACTTTGACTGAGTTAGCAGAAAACCCATCCCTTTGAATAGTTGTGTCAAAGACTGATTTATAGTAATTTTTGCTCTTGACTAGTGTCACTGGGCTTCAGACCCTTTCTCAACTCCCTAATATTGTGTGTGTGTGTTGGGGGGAGCAGTGTTTAGAAATTCCAGGGAAGAAGGGAACACAAAGGGATAGAAAAAGAGAATTTAAGCTTATTTTGGACAGGGCCGTGAATAGGTAATGAACTGAGTCCTATGTAGGCACACAAAGACCTCTCTTCAAACTTCAGTGGGGGCCTTTCCTGGTCTGAAGATGGATGGTGGAAGCTATTAGGATTTAAAAAAAAATGTGTTTCTGAAAGGTCAGATAAAGCAGTGTTCCAAGTTCTACGGGATACAACATGTTAGTTGAAATAAGTTTCCTTCTACAGGGAAAAGGTTATTTACAAAGTCTTCTGTAGATGTTTGTCAGTCTGAAATAGCAAGGAAAGACAGCAATAAACATGGACCTGGGTTGTTCTCTTTGAAATATAAGCAGAAAGGAAATAGGGTAACATCACATCACAAAGAGCACACCCAGGCATTGTCGCTCTTGAGAATCATCACAGACTGAGAATTAGAAATAATCACAATAATGATAATAAGATATATCTGCATTTAATTAGTTGAAATTTAGCACGGCTTTCTTTCAAATAGGCTTGTCCTTTGCATTCAATAAAGCTGCACAAAGCAAGCCCTACAGTTTCTTCCCTCATTTGGAAGAATTAGAAACAGACATTTTACTCTCCAATATAAGGACTTTTATTTTCTTCACCCTTTAGAGGACCCTTTCACATTTCTGTGGCTCTCATTTTCTAGCCTGGTAGCTGTATTCTGTTACAATGTCTCCGCTTTACATGGTGTATTGGCCACATAGCAGCACTCGCTTGGGTCTGACACTGGGGAAAGAGTAGCAGAGAAGGGTGGAAGGCATGAAGACAGGGCTCTTAGGGCATGCCTGCTCATGACTGGGTGGAATGGCCATTGTGACAGATGAAAGACACAGAGCATATTGCCAATTTACATGTGACTTTGTGCACACCAAGAACTCAGGCATTGTTCAAGAGACATTCTGGAATTGTTTTCACGTTGTATTTTGGACTGCTTTAATGAACAGAAGGTACGATGCCCATTAGGTCAAAATCTGCTTAAAGGCAAGGGCAGCATGCTTAGTTGATTGAACTATTTTTACCTAATTTTCACTCAACTCTTGAAATGTAAATAATTTTCTGGTTGCTTGTTTTTTTTTTTAAACAACAAAATCAATGAATTATGAAACAGAGCAACCCATCCAGGATTGTTTTTGCTCATCAAGATTTTGCTCTTATTTGTTCACTGTTAGAGCTTTCCTTGCAGTGACTGAATACTCTGGGGACTTAAGTAAAGATACCTCCGTGATTCTGATGTTCACATATGTTTCTTAATTGAACAGAGAAGATGCACAAGGCTCTTTATAATTTTCGAGAACTATTGATGATAATGGGGAAAGTCATCAGGTAGAAGAGATTGAAATAGTTCCTACACAACTGTAATTGAAAATACAGGAATACGTGTCAAGGAAAAGTAGATGTTGATGGGCTCAGAACTAGAATATACAATTTATATTCATTCTTTTGCTTCTTTTCTCAGTTTTCTCTTTCCTAAACAGAAACAGTATTGCTTCTTATGAGTAGCTAGAGAGGTTGTCAAAGAAATGAATGCAAAAGCTTGAGCTGTTAACTCACTGGTGCTAATGAGAATTGTTAGGACTATACTAGACCCTTGGAGTTGGAGGAAGACAGTAGGAGCAGTTCTGCAATTATAGTTGTGCAGTTTGTTGAATTAGTCTTTTTGTCACTGTCTGGCTGTGCTATGGAGACCTATGTCCTCAAAATAAAAATTGTTATGCCTATCATTAATACCCAGATTTCTACCTTTGGGCTACTGCTTTGTCTCTGATTTTTTTTTTAAATGAGAGCCACATTGAATTGTTGTTGTTGTTGTTGTTCTTCTTCTTCTTTTATATATATATGAGCTTATCAAACTTTGTTCTGAGAATACATTTTATTTTGGGAATAGAACACAGGGGTAGTGGGCAAGGAGGAAGAGGTGCCAATAGGAAGGGTGAAGAAAAAGAAGAAGAGTCCAGAATCGACAAGACAAAATGTCATGTTTTCTTCTGCCTACCACCACCTAAGATTCTATCCAGTTTTATGCCTCAGTTGATACCTCCAAGACCTTAAAGTAGAAGTTATCAGTCTCTGTACCACTGACATTTTAGTTGAGGTAATTATTTCTTGAGGGAGGGAAACTGTCCTATGCATTATAGGATACCTAGCACCCTGGGCTCTACCCATTAGATGTTTAGAGGACCTCTTTTCTTCTCCATTCCAAGTTATCTTCATCAGAAGTATCTCTAGACATTGCCAGATGTCCTTGAAGGATGGGCAAAATAACTTCCATTGAGGATAGCTGCTCTAAGGAGAAGAAATATCCCCAAATAGTGACAAATTTAAACAAGGCAAAATGGAGCTTATGTACTGTGACCATAGGATAAAAGAAGTGAAGGGGGTGGGGTAAGAGAAAAACTAAGAGGCAGCCCACGGAATGGGAGAATATATTTACAAATGATACTACAGATAAGACTGGTATCCAAGATCTACAAAGAACTTCTCAAACTCAATACGCGAGAAACAAACAAATCAAAAAATGGGCAGAAGATATGAACAGACACTTTTCCAATGATGACATACAAATGGCTAATAAACACATGAAAAAATGTTCAAAATCATTAGCCATCAGGGAAATTCCAATCAAAACCACACTAAGATACAACCTTATGCCAGTTAGAATGGCAAAAATTGACAAGGCAAGAAACAACAATGGCTGGAGAGGATGTGGAGAAAGGGGATCCCTCTTACTCTCTTGGTGGGAATGCAAGTTGGTACAGCCACTCTGGAAAACTTTAAAAAGTTAAAAATTGAGCTACCCTATGACCCAGCCATTGCACTACTGGGTATTTACCCCAAAGATACAGACGGAGTGAAGAGAAGGGCCCCAATGTTCATAGCAGCATTGTCCACAATAGCTAAATCATGGAAGGAGCAAAAATGCCCTTCAACAGATGACTGGATTAAGAAGTTGTGGTCCATATATACAATGGAATATTACTCAGCTATCAGAAAGAACGAGTTCTCAACATTTGCTGCAACATGGGCGGCACTGGAGGAGATAATGCTAAGTGAAATAAGTCAAGCAGAGAAAGACAATTATCATATGATTTCTCTCATCTATGGAACATAAGAACTAGGATGATCGGTAGGGGAAGAAAGGGATAAAGAAAGGTGAGGGTAATCAGAAGGGGGAATGAAGCATGAGAGACTATGGACTCTGAGAAAAAACTAAGGGCTTCAGAGGGGAGGGGGGTGGGGGAATGGGATAGGCTGGTGATGGGTAGTAAGGAGGGCACGTTTGCATGGTGCACTGGGTGTTATATGCAACTAATGAATCATGGAACTTTACATCAAAAATCAGGGATGTACTGTATGGTGACTAACATAATATTAAAAAAAAAATCAGGGCATCTGGGTGGCACAGTGGTTAAGCGTCTGCCTTCGGCTCAGGGCGTGATCCCAGCGTTCTGGGATCGAGCCCCACATCAGGCTCCTGTGCTATGAGCCTGCTTCTTCCTCTCCCACTCCCCCTGCTTGTGTTCCCTCTCTCACTGGCTGTCTCTATCTCTGTCAAATAAATAAATAAAATTTTTAAAAAGTAAAAAAAATAAAAATAAAAAACAACTTACAGAGAGACCACTGTGAGGTGGTTGAACAAGTTTGATCACATGGCTTAATGCTGAAGAGCTGGACAGAATAAAAGAAACAACCTAGAAACCAAATTAAAATGTATAGAAAAAGTTTAAGTTCTAAGTGTAGACCTCTCTTGGAATATTCTATCGAAATTATTGTTATAAAGATAACATTAAAGGAGCAAATATATTTTTAACAAAAAGAATTACGTGTATATTACAAAGAAGAATCTAAAAAAGGGCTGAACATTCCAAGTCTTGACTAGACCAGACTTTGTTGCTGAAGGGGTTTGCAAACATAGGCCAGCCCCCATTTAGACATGGAAATGTTGCCAGGGAGGGCCTCTGCAGAAGGACTCCCATTTTACCACCTGGCTGCCTTCTCTGAGTGGCTAGAAATTGAAAGGGATCCAAAGAGTGACATAACAGTCTGTAGCTGACTTTCCATGAATTACTTTACTTTCTCAGTAAAGATAGTGTTTTGTTGAAGAGTGCTTTTTGTGTTTTTATGAATGCTTAATTAAATTTGAGAAAATGGTTTTGTGGATTATAGTATGCTAAAATCCTAGGGCAACATCATATAAAAATTTACCTTTTTTTAAATAAAACTATTTAGGGTAATGAAAACACAAACCTGGTCTACATCAGACCCATTAAATACTTACATAGCATATTTGATAGGCTCTTCAATAAAACCTGAATTATAACAAATTACCAACAACTTGGTAGTAAGCACATGCATGGTTGACCAGACCCATCTTCAGGGATCTCATTTACAAAGTCAGATTGCTGCAGGGGGTTGAGAGGGGTGGAAGTACATTCAGTCATAGCATATTTAGTTGTATAAAGAATAGCTCATCTTCACTGAATGATATGGAAATGTCATTTTTATAAATCTGATATGATACAAGTTTGTGGCGATGTGAATGTGGTTGGGTTGAGAGATCTTTGAGATTCTGCCAGTAGCTCTCTCTTCAGAGGGCACAAATAAAAAGAGGATGAAAAAAGAGGAAGTGGGGGGAAAAGTATTTTAAATGAGGACTCCACGTTATTGGGCACTTCATACGTGGGGATTAAAATTCCAGTATTTTGGAAAACATGTGGTCCAAACAGATGGTATGTTTCCTTTCCTTCCTTCCTTCTTTCTTCCTTCCTTCCTTCCTTTCTCTCTCTCTCTCTCTTTCTTTTTCTCTCTTTCTCTCTCTCTCTCCCTTCCTTCCTTCCTTTCTCTTTTATTTTTTAAATTGAGACTATTTTTTAGAGCACTTTAATGTCCACAGCAAAACTGAAGGGAAGGTACAGAGATTTCCCATGCACCCATTGACCCCACACATGCATATACTCCCCTATAATCAAGATGCCCTACCAGAGTAGTACATTTGTTACAATTAAAGAAGCTGCACTGACCCATCATAATGGCCCAACGTACATAGTTTACTGTTTACTCATACTTTCTGTGGTTTTAGACTAATGTATAATAACCTGTATCCATCACTATGGTATCATACAGTATATTTTCAATGCCCTAAAAGTCATCTGTACTCCACCTATTTATCCCCCCCACAACCCCTCACCCCTGGCTCCACTGATCTTTTTACTGCTTCCACAGTATGATCAATTCCAGACTGTCATATAGTTGGAATTATATAGTGTATCACCTTCTTAGTTTCCTTCCTTCACTAAGTAGACATGGTATAATTTTTATTTCTGTGCTTTTGTAAAGTTTTCATAAGAATGAAGAAGAACTTTTTACACCATTTATATATATTTTGCCTATAAAATATAAGAGGATCAGCAAATAGAAAGTACCAAAATTGGAATAATGAGCGGTAAAGCTGTGTTGGTACAATGTAGTTGAACAAATCCAGATTTGGAATTAGAACTTCATTTTTTGACTTCTGGCAACTAACTATAACTTTAAACTAGTTGATGCCTCTGGGACACAGTTTCTCCTATGTGGCCTGTTGTTTTGTCATCTGAAGATGGTCAATATCATTGATTTTGGAATAAATGTGTCACTGTTTCCTGGCTTTCTGGTGACTGCACCTAACATGGACAGTTGTTGCCCATGAATCCTCTGTCTGAACCCTTTGCTTTATACAGACAGGCATGGTTATTATTTTCCAGGCAAAATACATCCATGCTGCCTCCACTGTCCTTCCTGTGATGTTCTTCATTTCTTTTTTTTTAAACATATAATGTATTATTTGTTTCAGAGGTATAGGTCCACAATTCATCAGGTTTAAACAATACCCACTACAAGGCATACCCTCCCCAAGTTCCATCACCCAGCCACCCCATCCCCCTACCCCCCTTCTCTAAGATTTCCTAAGATTAAGAGTCTCTTATGTTTTATCTCCCTCTCTAGTTTAATCGTTTCATTTTTTCCTCTCTTCCCTATGATCCTATGCCTTATTTCTTAAATCCCACATATCAGTGAGATCATATGATAATTGTCTTTCTCTGATTGACTTATTTTACTTAGCATAATACCTTCTAGTTCCATCCACGTCATTGCAAATGGCAAGGTTTCTTTTTTGATGGCTGCATAATACTCCTGTGTGTGTGTGTATGTGTATGTGTGTGTATACCACATCTTCTTTATCCATTCATCTGTTGATGGACATCTGGGCTCTATCCATAGCTTGGCTATTGTGGATATTGTTGCTATAAATACTGGTGTGCAGGTGCCCCTTTGGAACACTACATTTGTATCTTTGGTGTAAATACCCAGTAGTGCAATTGCTGGGCCATAGTGTAGCTCTATTTTCAACATTTTGAGGAACCTCCATACTGTTTTACAACTGCACCCAAAATGATAAGATACCTAGGAATAAATCTAACCAAAGAGGCAAAGGATCTGTACTCAGAAAACTATAGAATACTCATGAAAGAAACTGAGGAAGACACAAAGAAAATGGAAAAACATTCCATGCTCATAGATTGTAAAAATAAATATTGTTAAAATGTCTATGCTACCTAGAGCAATGTACACATTCAATGCAATCCCTATCAAAATAGCATCAACTTTTTTCACAGAACTGGAACAAATAATCTTAAAATTTGTATGGAACCAGAGAAGACCCTGAATAGCCAAAGGAATGTTGAAAAAGAAAACCAAAGCTGGTGGCATCACAATTCTGTACTTCAAGCTCTAGTACAAAGCTTTCATCATCAAGACAGTATGGTAGTGGCACAAACCCAGACACCTAGATCAATGGAACAGAACAGAGAACCCAGAAATAGACCCTTGACTCTGTGGTCAACTAATCTTCAACAAAGGAGGAAAGAATATCCAGTGCGGGGAAAAAAAGTCTCTTCAACAAATGGTGTTAGGGAAATTGGACAGCCACACGCAGAAGGATGAAATTGGACCATTTCCTTACACCATACACAAAAACAGACTCAAAATGGATGAAAGACCTGAATGTGAGACAGGAATCCATCAAAATCCCAGAGGAGAGCCCAGGCAGCAACCTCTGTGACCTCAGCCACATCAACTTCCTGCTAGAAACTTCTCCAAAGGCAAGGGAAGTAAAGGAAAAAATGAACTATTGGGACTTCATCAAGATAAAAAGCTTTTGCACAGCAAAGGACATAGTCAACAAAACCAAAAGACAATGGACAGAATAGGAGCAGATATTTGCAAATGACATATCGGAGAAAGGGCTAATATCCAAAATCTATAAAGAACTTCTCAAACTCAACACCCAAAGAACAAATAATCCAATCAAGAAATGGGCAGAAGACATGAACAGACATTTCTGCAAAGAAGACATCTAAATGGCCAACAGACACGTGAAAAAGTGTGCAATATCACTCAGCATCAAAGAAATACAAATCAAAACCATGATATTCTCCATTTCTTCCTCCCCCTCTGTGTATTGACCTTATACTTTAGGACATGGCTTATTCTCAGTTGAAGACAACAGGGAACCATATCAGTCTTTTGATATTTAGTGTGTCATCTTCAATGTCTGCCTCCCAGTGGTCCACAGCTAGGTTGTCTGTTCCTAGAGTCAGGTGTTTCTCTAACTATCTATGATCTAGAGCAGTGTTACCACATAATTAGCACTTAATATATATGCATTGATAAGATGAAAATAAAAAGGTAGGACATTATGTTTCATTAATTTTCAGTAGAGAATAAGTCCACTAGCAGCCTCCAGCTTTCAGCTCAAGATTCTGTAACAAAGAGAGACTTCCTTTTCCCCCACTTTGTATATAGCAAGAGAGAGCAATCTGCTTGGCCATTTGGGGGTATGCTTACTCTACTTGGACTGATCTCTGGTATGCTACTGGGATTAGGTTTTATGACTGGATGGGTCTGGAGGACCTGCTTATCCCAGTGGCTGGGTTGTGGAGGGTGTAGTGAGAGGTAACATCAACATCAGAGTGAGGCGGTAGAGACAGCTTCTTGGGAAGACAAAATATTAGATATTATGGATAGGAAAGGCTATTATAGTCTAAGTCACTTCTCTGTGACTGACTTTGCAATTAGATTATGAAAGTAATGAATTTCAACAGAAGCTATAATGACTAAAACTATTCACCCTAGACATCTTAATATCTTTTAAATGCATTTTAATATAACCCGGACTATTGGTATAAAGTATCTTATTTCTCTCTGAAAGGTCAAAGTGATTAGGATATGCAGGAAATAACTTATTTGGTGGTTGTGGTATTCATCGTGGTGGGAAATCAGAAGTATAGGAGGAATGAGAAGGAAATCTCATCTACTTAATAGTCCTTCAATAGCCAATGTATAGTTTGTCTCAGTGCCTTTTCTGTATGACTGAAACCTACATACTGTAGATATTTTAGGGAATCTGGCTGATGTGTTTTAATAACTATATTTACTTTATCCTGAAGGCAAATGCAAAGTTTCTGGCTGAGAGGACAAACTTAGTACTTACCATGCCAGTTTCCCATGCCTCATTGTCCGTCTTAAGGCGATATGATGAGGGCAGGTGAATTCCACACACGCAAAGGAGGTCCACTGTAGAGGAGAGGAACCACAAAATTATGCCTCTGGGAACTCATCTAGGAATTGTTCAGCAGCCTCATTCCCCTCCTGAAAAGAGGAGAGAAACCTTTGCTCTTTAATGTTAATAAATTCCCTCCAGGAAAGGTCACCTACTTGTTATAACCCTTTGGGATATAAATGAATGTTGCCTGGTTTTATTCCCCTTTGAAATGTAAACACACATTTCTGGGGAGATAAACATGTAAATCTCTCTACCAGTCGTTTAACTATTTTAGAACTGCCACTGAGTCATGGTTTGAACCAGGTTACCAGTCATTTTGGCTCAAAAAATCCTGAGCCAAGCAGACACATGAGAATACCTACCCCACACTGGCTTGTTCATAAATAATGTATTCTGCTAGAATCCAAACATGTCCAGCTCTCTCAGCATGAGGGGCTGAAGAGCCATAGGAGACGATACAACATAAGAAAATAAGAGATACAATTTTAGGCTGATAATAAACCTCTAATGTGGAAGTGGAAATGGGATAGGGTGGATATAGAAAGGCCAGTGAATACACATTCATGTGCCATAAGTTTGGAGCAGCACAGTGGAACAAATAGCACTTTTCCAGGGGTTGTTCATCAAGGTAAAACCGAAAGGAAAGATATTTATTTAATTCTGTATGACTCACATTATGGGTTTAGATTCCTAGAGACTACCAACAGCATGGTACTTGTCACTTGAAGGGCATCAGGGGTATCCATGGTAGGAGCAGTGGGGTGGCAGAGGGCCTGTGTACATTGTCTAGCAGGGCTAGTGTTGGTGTTCATAGGAATTGGTGGCCAGGATATGTTTATTGTGCACAACTGAGGCAATAGTAAGTTCGCTTCACCAAGATTCTCTGCCACATCAGTAATAGTTGTTTGAATCTTAGAGAAGAGGAATATGCTGACAGTCACTTGTTTGGGAACACACATGGTATATCATTGGAATATCCCAGCAATAGTTTGATTTGAAAAATGGGAAGCTTTGCTTGTGGCTGGAGGACTGAAAATAACAAAAGGACACAAGAACCAAAGTTCTATTTATTCTTGTCAAAGGGACTCTGAAATAATCTCCCCACCTGGTTTGCCTTTCTATGTTTTACCTATTCTCTAGCACTAGCTGGATTCTTCCTTGTCAGTGAATTCCTCTCTCTAACCATACCAGCCAATCCTACCTCTCTGTGCTCTCATTGCTCATATTATCTGTATCACTTATTAGGCATCTACCACTTACCACCCTGTGTTGCAAACTCTGTTTCCCCATTTGTCTCTTAATGTTACTATCTCCCCTCTGTCTGCCTTTCTATCTAGATAAATGTATGTGTGTATTTCTTCCAAATTAAATTTTAAGCCCTTGAGAACTGAGACCACCTCTTCATTTTCTCCAGGCTGATTAGAGTTGAAGCTCCAAAATGTTTTTTTAACATAAATGAAAAGTATAATAGTGTATACTATCTTATTTTGGGGGTTGTACCTTTTTAAAAAATTACATGCTTAATGATCAAGGTCAGAATCTTAGCAATTATTTTATAACATCTTAATCCTTTAAAGCTCACTAATGCCAAATTTAACTGTAGTTATCAAGTTTGGTTTTCATAAACACTATAAGCTCCATAAAGCATCATGTTCAAGTCTTTATTCATTCCTTAAGTTTTAGCATTAAATGTGTGCCATCCTTTCCTTTTAACTTATAAACGATTTATGATTATTTTTGAAATGTTTATTTTAAAATATAAGAACTTTCCAAGCAAGCATTTTCTTTCCCTAGGGAAAGGAACTTGTGTCTAGACAGGAGCAGATGGATGCTCCCTGATTCTCTTAGGGTAGTTATCATGAATGAAATTTAGAGGTTTTTTTTTTCCCTCCTCCTTCTAGGCAGTCCTTTTTCATCTTTCATCAAACAATTCAGCTCATGGGTTATGTATGGCCTTCTGGAACTTGAATTTGATTTTGATGTTTGAAATGTACATTATAATTTTCCAAACATGAATTTATGAAAATGGAAGCCTTTAGGAACTCCCACAGAAGGAACAGATGACTGACTCTGATGAAAGAAAGTCCAGGAATACACAGAGGATGGGGGACGGGAGAATACACATAGAATGGAAGAATTAGGACTAACCAGGGTGATGCTTATGATTGTCTGGAGAGTAGAAACAGGTGACAAATAGTCACCAGGGAATAAGGAGCAGATTAAACTAGGCTACTTTTGTCTTTGCTTCTAGTTTCCCGTGTTCAACATCTTCTAACTTGATTATGAGTTATCAAGATAAAGCATGTTAAAAGCTAGTAAGTGTATCACTGGTCTGGACAGGGTAAGATTTAAATTTGGAGAGTACTTGAATATTGCTACTATTCCCTGTACCGCATTTCGAAAGGCATTGAAGGATACTCACTCAAAATTCAAATTCATTTAATCAACTAACATAAAATAGTAACATAAGTTTGAGATAGAAGGAAAACAATTTCACAAGAATATTAGATTCAGAGTTTTTTTGGGGAAAAAATGAGGTAGAGAAGCTGGTTTTGATTTTTTTCCAGTTATGAACTTTTTGATTAAGTCTCATAACTTTTAAAGATTCCCTTTCCTCATAGATCTGATGATGTCGTAATGGATACAATATTTAACACTGGCCTTCTTGTCAATCAAGATAAGATGGAAAGTTCTAGGAGTGAGTGTATAAAATCTTATTCTTTTTTTTAATGGCACAAAAATGTTTATTATCTATTAAGTGAATATAAAACAGATTATAAAACAGTATGATTTCAGTAGTAGTTATTAACGTTTGTTGATTTCTTTTTCTATCCTAGGCACTGTATTAAGTGCTACACATGCATTTTTCTCAATTTTGCCCCATAATAGCCCTATGAAATGGGTAACATTGATGAAGTTGAGTGCCTATTTTTTTAATTTTTTTATATAATATTTTTATTATATTATGTTAGTCAGCATACAGTATATCCCTAGTTTTTGATGTAAAGTTCCATGATTCATTACTTGCATATAACACCCAGTGCACCATGCAATATGTGCCCTCCTTAATACCCATCACTGGCCTATCCCAGTTCCCTACCCCCTTCCCCTCTGAAGCCCTCAGTTTGTTTCCCAGAGTCCATAGTCTCTCATGGTTCATTCCTCCTTCTGTTAAATCTTCTGTCAAATCTTATTCTGAGGGCAGATTTCATAGGAAATTCACTATTTTTTTTTAAAGATTTTATTTATTTACGTGACAGAGATAGAGACAGCCAGCGAGAGAGGGAACACAAGCAGGGGGAGTGGGAGAGGAAGAAGCAGGCTCATAGCGGAGGAGCCTGATATGGGGCTCGATCCCATAACGCCGGGATCACGCCCTGAGCCGAAGGCAGACGCTCAACCGCCATGCCACCCAGGCGCCCCAGGAAATTCACTATTAAAAATGTAAAACCATCAGAAAGATGATGTGGTCCTGCCAAGGAGAGAGAAGGGCATAGAAGAAGGGAAGCTAAGTTTTCAAGATAAGTTGTATAAACTTCCCAATTAGAGATTTTAGCACTAATTTGAGTATTATTTTCAGTTTATTTTGCTCTCACAAAGCCCACTTTTTGGTGATGAATTAGTTAGTTGTACCTCTATTCAAATGAGACCGGATGATTTTGCCTGTTTATAAATAAAGAAAAACGTGTGTGTCTTTGTTGATACAGAGGCTCATAGTGTGAAGATGATAACGGTAAGAGCCATTTACTGTGAATCTTATGTGCCAGGTATGGTGGTATCTTGCATATATTCCACTTTTTTTGTGCCTTGAAGGCAAGATCATACATGTTTTATTTGTCACTTTATTCCCAGTGGCTAAGTACTGTCTATGTTTTTATATAAAACTGTACAAAATTTGTTGACTGTATTATTTTAAAACCTTATTTAAAACCTGAAGGGCAGCTATTATCCCTGTTTAAACTTGAGTAAACTGAGGCTCAAATTGGTTAACTTGTGAAAGATCAAATATCAAGTTTCATTTATGCATCTTCTTGGACCCAATAAATATCCAGAAACCTAGACCAAGCATAGTTGCTGCAATTGAACAGAAATTTAATATGTCCTGCTATCTCTTTTTACTGGTATTTCTACTTCTGGCATAGCACACTTTATTAGTTAGCTATTGCTATGTAACAAATCACCCCAAGGCTTGATGGATTAACATTACAAACGTTTTACTATCTCATAGCTTCCATGGGCCAAGAGGCTGGGTACTGTTTAGCTGTGTGTGATTGCCTCCAGATCTCTCACAAGGATGCAGTCATCTTAAGGATCAATTGGTGAAAGAGCCATCTCTAAACTCACCCATGCGGTTGTTGGAAAGCCTCAGTTCCTCATTTGTTGTTGGACTTAGGGCCTCAATTCCTTACTGGCTATTGACCAGAGGTTTCTCTCTTACTTTCCATAGAGACTATTCCATAGATCAATTGTCTATCATCAGAGTCAGCAAGTGAGAAAACAAACAGGAAGCAAAATGGGAAGCCAGCATCTTCTTGTAACCTAATCTCAGAAATTACATCCCATCCTCCTTGCTATATTTTATTGGTTAGAAGCAAGTCGCTAGTCTCAGCTCACGTTCAGAGTAAGAGGATCACACAGTGGCATAAATACAAAAAGAGGGATCATTGGGGCCCATCTCAGAGACTATCCCATATACATATTTGCAAATGTATCAAGATGGGACAGACAATATGGGTGATGACTAGCATAATTAGGATAGAATATTAGGACATGTAAACAGATCCCACCGCATGGACTTACTAGGGACTTATTTAACTTCGGGCACAGTGTACCTATTTGCTTATACAGTGGCTTCCAGAACACAAAAGTTCGACTGAATCAAGATAAAGCTATGCAGTATATGGCCAGGAGGGCAGGAGAATAGGGCAGGAGACTAATGGAGCCAAACAGTGGGGAAAGGAAGGCCAAGACTGGCTCAAGGTGATTGGAGAAGGGATTTGGAGCAGAGGACAGATCTGAGAAACTGTACAGAGAAACAAGATGAAGCTAGTATATAATTGAAAGATAACAATGTGCATGTCAAAGACAAGAAAAAAGTTACCTCATTAGGGAAAATTCCATTTGACTTAGGCTCTGATATTCAAACATTAATCTCAGAATCTCAAAGAAGCTGTGTTGCCAGTAGTGACTAAGGTCATAACCAGGATTAGTGAGAGGATGCAAAATCAGGGTCAGAAGTGAAAGGTCTGGATAACACAGGAAATCCTAGACAAGTGCTTCAAGATTCTGGCCATTCTGGTATCTTAAAGGAAATCATCTATGTCTAGTGGTAGTATATGCTTCTATAAATACAGAAATGAAATAGCAAGTATTCATGAGGTGCACATAGAGATCTATTTGGCAAGCAGCTCAAAAAAAAAAAGATTCTAAGTTCAGAATTTTGAAAGATCCCTGTTTGGATGGGGAGAACCTAGAACATCCTCTAATGACTTAATTAATAATTAATAATTGTGATATTCTTTACTAAAACTGGTATATAACGATGGCTGGCTTCTTTGGTTGTCATTAATTATTTTTGAGTGGTGCCAAAGCTACAAAAGTATCAGCTTCAGTTTTGCATTGGACCTGCCTTCTACAGTAAGTATGACTTGGAGCTTCAGACTCTGATGGTCTCCTCACTAAATGATCATGCTTCATGAATGTGCTGAACTGTCAAGGTACACCCCGAGCCTTTTAAATGCCAATAAGTCTTTTCTTTGGGCAAATTTGGGCCCCTAGTTGTTTAGATCTACTCTCCTATATACTCTCTTCTCCTCTTAACATCTAATTGGGCGCCACTTGAATAAAATCCCTTGATAGAAATCATTTTGGGGAAAGAATGTATTACCTACAGAAAGCAAATGAAACAGTACTTTTCTGCTGTAAGGGGATGCTGATATTGCCCTCACAGAGTTTCCCCAAAATAATACCTTCTGGCTCCAGTTATTCTGATCATATCTAATTCTCTAACTCCAACTGTTAAAATGGAGGCGTAATAACTATTTTTGATTGGTGGGATAATGGGACAGTATAATGTATTCCTTCACTGCGATTGGCCACAATTTCATCCCACTTTTGATATTTTATTCTCTTTATAGCTTTTTTCAAATGTTCTCATTTTTATTTTATGTTAATGCTTATTAGACTGGTTCTTTCTCTAAAGCAGATGATCCTTGTCCATTTTCTCTTCTCTTTCCTTGGTACTGAAGTTTGTGCAAGGAACACACTCACGAGGTGTGTGGTTGACTACACCACCCCAATTGAGCAACCTATATGCGTGCAGATATCCTAGTTTGGCTCTGGTGAACTAGTCAAGGATACAGTAATGAATTTTTCTCCTTGCTCAGTGGTGATGCTCCTACTCAAGCAGTCCTGAAAGGATTCTGAACTCAGGTTTCTGAAAGGTCCCTAGTGATCAAACCTAGAATGTCCACTAATAACTTGGTTAATGACTCATGAAACTAATAAAATTGTTGAACTAATATGAAATGACAGGCAGAAAGAGACTTGGTAAGTGAAATGTGGTATTGCTCATTTGGTCCCTGAAATCCTGAATGACAAGGGAGTTCTCTTCTACATTCCATGCTTTCACTTCTCATCCTTCTCCCGCTTGGATAGATTAGCTGTGCCAGAACCATGATAAGGGCCTAAGATGCAAAGAAGAAGGAAGAGCCAGTCTCTTTGTAAAAGTGACTCCTAATGTAAAACAGTTGACATATAGAAATGTCAAACAATCTTAATACATTATACTAAGTACTATAATGAGTACATGCATAATTAGGATGCTATAAAATTATAGAGAATTGACAACTTTGTGAATTAAGGAAGGTTTAACAATGGCAGTTAATTCTAAATAAGATACCAGAGATTGAGGAAGAATTCACATGGGCCTAAGAGAAAGAGGTATATTGAAGTATGAGAATACGTTCATCATGGACATGTTGGTATGACATGGCATGTTTCCATGTCATCTTTGAAGACATTAAATAATTCAGTTTAATTGGAACATTTAAATACATGTAGGAATAGGTGGAGAGACATAGATAAAAAAATAATGGCAGGTGTCTGGTGTTTGTGTTTGTATCTTGTAAAGATTTTAGAGTCCCTCTGTATTAAAGGGAATCATTGGAGTGTTTAAAGCTAGATGTGGAACTTTTAGATGTTTATTCAGGGGCAGTGGAGTTGGTTGGCCAATCATTTCCGCTACCTCCAGTTAACCTTGGATTTTGCTCTTAAGGGTTGTCAGCAGTCCTATTTGCATCTTTAGTGCGACTTCTTGTTCATTTTACTGATTCACCCTGTGCTCTGAAACATCACCTCAGATGTCTCTCTGGAGGATTCAGTCTAGCTCTTCCTCACCTCTGTTTTAGGATCTCAATAGATGCTAGAAGGAGGCGACCTTGATTTTTATAATGCGTGCTGAACTCTGATTTCATTACTCTTGGAATGCCATCATTCTGTGGCCTAGTGTGCACTTAGCATACAAAAGTATAACAAGAACTTACAAGTTTATTTCCAACTTTGATCACCCTTTCAGGATATAAGCTATTAAGAGCAGTTCAGCATTTCTGATAAATAACTGTAAATTGGTATCTACATTTTTGGATGTAATTCAGAAATGAGAAGGAAACTTCTATTTATATAATCCTATATCAAAAACTCTGTTAATATATAATGTGCGAGTCACAAAGGCAATGCTGTGTTCTGTCCTAATTAGTGGGAAGCACAAGCAGCATATTTGAAGTAGTTTCAGACTTTTTCTATCTCGTATTACTTTTGGGATATTTAATATTCAGACATTACCAGAGGCATTAGAAGAATTCATAGTTTAACATCTTAGCTTCTGTCAAGATGGATAATTGTTCTATGAGCTTTTGTTTTTCTGTCTTATCACTTTAAAAAACAAAACAGGATAAAACTAAAACAGGAAAGAGTACAGCGGCAAGGAAAGCAAAGGTATTATTGGTTAAAGAGTGGTAGCAGTTGACCAAGCCCTAAATAAAT
Organism: Ailuropoda melanoleuca; assembly: GCF_002007445.2. Taxonomy (NCBI): domain Eukaryota; kingdom Metazoa; phylum Chordata; class Mammalia; order Carnivora; family Ursidae; genus Ailuropoda; species Ailuropoda melanoleuca. The sequence continues at coordinate 101,348,047 of NC_048221.1, forward strand.
AAGTATTGAATGTGCTTAAGAGCAGAGCATGGAGAAAGATGTTCTTAAGGGTCAGACCCAGAGAAACACTGACTTAAGGTAAGAGAAATGAATGTCTTCTCAGTTAGAGTAAACAAAATTGAATTAGTTCAAGTTGCGGGTTTTATCAAGTTGAGGAATATAATAAGATCATTGGAATATTAAGGATAAATTGAACTCTGAGCCCCCATTTGTACTGAGGATTCTGTACCTCCTCTCCCACCATTTTTCCCCTTTAGAAGGTTGATGTTATGTTCTGTTCCAATCTTTGTATCAAATAACTTTGTTTTTTCTGCCGCTTCTGACAATGCCACATCCACAGCAGTGTTGTTCATATCAACATGCCACCCCCTCAGTCTCCCCAGAAAGATTCTTTACTCCATGTTGGAGCAAACAGAATGCCTTTCTCCAAACTTGGGGTTTCAGAGCCCTAGGCATTTTTTAGGACCCAGAGTTTCCCTTATGAAAGTGGTCCCTTTTTAGGTTTTCGCCTTCCTCTCTCTCTCTTGGCCACAGAATCAGACCTGGAAGCTGGTGGACAAAGATAACATGTCACCTTCTGTGTTTTCCTCTTCCTCAGCTCTTCTTCAGGGCAATCTTGCACAAACAGAACAAAGCCACACAACAAAACTGATCACCCTTTTATATTCCATCAAAGGTCTTTATGAAAATAGAGGTGTGTGCCCAAGAGCCAGGGTCCAGTGGGTGGGTACTACCTAACTCAACTTTTTTTTTTTTTAAAGATTTTATTTATTTATTTGACAGAGATAGAGACAGCCAGCGAGAGAGGGAACACAAAGTAGGGGGAGTGGGAGAGGAAGAAGCAGGCTCATAGCAGAGGAGACTGATGGGGCTCGATCCCATAACGCCGGGATCACGCTCTGAGCCGAAGGCAGACGCTTAACCGCTGTGCCACCCAGGCGCCCCTCAACTTTTTTTTTAAAGAGTCATTGATTGTTTGATTTGAGAGAGAGAGAGGGAGAGAGAGAGAGAGAGAGATAGGTGGTGAGGGGAGGGGGAAGAGGAGGAGAGAGAATCCCAAGCAGACTCCCCACTGAGCGTGGAGCCTGAAGGGGGACTCGATCTCACAACCCTGAGATCATGACCTGAGCCGAAATCAAGAGTGGGATGCTCAACTGACTGAGCTCCCCCTGGGCATCCCTACCTAACTCAACTCTGCAGTGGGAAGTTATTAATCAAGGTTGTATATTAGACATTTGATCACAGTCATAATTTCTGAGTGACTTCCTCACATAGTACTGTTGATCAAAGTGGTTTCTTTTACATTTTGGTCCAAAAGCTAGAACTTTATTTTTTCAGAGCCTTATTCTGTAAAAAGTACAGCCATGAGGATAATGTGTTGATCTTTTAAATATTTGAATCATGAGAAGATTTAAAGTAAAGAAGGAATAGAGACTAATATAACTGAGACCCTGCTTCTACTCTGAGGTGTAACAAATATTAACATTTTGCAATATCTGATTCACATTATTATTTTCTTAAGAATTAAGATATACTTGAAGCCTCCTTAAGACCTCTGCCTCATCCCATGCCCCTCTTTCCCCCTCAAAGGCTATACTTAAGGTGGTATACATCCTTTCAAAACGTGTAATAAAATGTATATATGTTTAAATTATGCACAGTACTCTTTTGTGAATTTTTTAAACTTCTCACAAATGATATCTCTTTTCAGTTTGCTTTTCCCAGTCAACACTTTGACCTTAGGACTTACTTGACTGTATTGTCTGTCTCCTGACTTCTATCCCGAAGTCCATTTTGTTCCGTCCTGATGTACTGCCTATGAACCTGGAGTGAACAGCTCACTGTTTCCCCAACGTCCCACTTAGTGGACTCAACAGCCCTGGAATAGCACCTGTTGGAAGGGATCCCTTAAAGCTGTTACTTTTATTCCTAGGTTTAATATAACTCTTCTTATTAACTCTTGGGATAGTCAACCTAATAAGCAACAGCTATAACCCTAAAGACAAAAAGATATTCCTATGACTCCAGTGTACTCAGCCCTCCTAACAGTACCTCTTTAGAGGTCAATATTTGTCCAGGCCCTAAAAAAATCTCTCAGCTCACTGGTCAGAACTGGAAGGCTTCATTTTATTAGATTTTGTCAAAGTGTTCTCCAGAATGATGCGTGCCAATTCGACTCCCATATACAGTAGAAGGGTTCCCTTTTTTCCACATGCTCAGTAAGATGGGTGTTATTAAGCTTTAGTTTGCCCATTCCAAGAGGTATGAAATGATCTCTCATTGTTTACACTGTAAGTTTTCCAATTATTAGTGAAGTAAAGCATCATGTATTTATCAATAATATGGGATTTAGCATTTTGTAAATTACCTGTTCTAATCCTTGGTCTATTTTTCTGTTTTTCACCTTATTCATTTGTAGGAGTAGTTATTTTATGTACATGCAGGACTACTAATTTTCAATGAAACAATAGGGACAAAACCTCAGACCGCTAACTGCTACTGATGATACCATACAAATCTGTAATATTGTTGATGGTCATGATGGCAGCTTAGACAACAAATAGAATGAAATTAATATTCAGAATTTTCAGTTTAGGAAGGGAAGGGAATTTGTAATTTCATTTAAGAAAGATACTCTTGGGAAAATGCCAAATACATGTAACAATATTTTCATGCCTAGGGAGGTCAGTTTCAATGATCTAGATTATTTAGTCATGCAAAGCAGTTTATTCCCAACACACATGGATAGCTGGAATGGCCTTAGTTTAATGTGGTGGTTTTTAGAAGTATATTTTTGTTTGATTTTTGCAGCAGTGCAATTCAATGTCCACCAAATTCCTTTTATGTAAAGGTATTTCAAAGGCACAAATGAAAAATTCAAATGGTATAGAGAACCAGTCCTAGTAATTCACTCACAGAAGGAAATTCACCCCATGCATGCTTTGGTTTTGATCATTTCTATTGAAAGAATGGCTACTCTGTTTTGCCGTAACCCTCTTCTCTCTCTCTCTTTTTTAATATACTTTTTAATGTTGGACTTTTCCTAGTAGAAATACATTTTTCTAGGAAGGTTTTATCTTGAATACTTTGACCCTAGAAAGTAAAGTAATTTAGCAGAGTTTCTCACACTAGGGATTAAAATGGATGTTTAAGTATCCACAGAGGATGAAAATGAGTATAAAGATGAATCAGGCATGAAAGTTCAGAAATGGAAAATAGATGAATGATGTTTCTATTTTATTGTCCTTGTAAATAAAATGAATTGTGCTTTTGGCTTTCATTTGCCATATGAATTGATTGTTACAAGATAAAACCTGAGAAAATTGAATTATAATTTTCGAGAATCAGTGAATCAGCAGCATTTGTTAAGTAGCCAGTGGAAGTGTTCCAGACATTCCCCTGAATTTACTTTCCACAAACCTCCTCTATGTATGTAGGTGTCTTAATGTTTTAAGAAAGAGGTACTAATATTTTAGGAATTTATATGTGTATCTTCTTTCACATCAAAGTGGTCTTGGTAAAACGAAACAAAACTGAATTCAGCTTTGAGCCTACTGGTCTCTAACCCTAGGCTTTGTGCTGGAGCGCCCTGGGATTCCCTCTCTCCTCTTGTAAGGTCCTTCTATGAGCCTCTCTCCATTGCCGTCCCCCTACCTCCAATCTCAAGTCCTGTCTCAACAAAAGTGGAATACATTGGATCACTTCATTCACAAGTTACTATGAAGTCATATAGGTTAAGATCTATTACTCATTACGTATGACTTTAGAATGTGATATTAGTTAAATATTTACCAAGGCTTTTTTTTTGGGCCAAATACCATCCAATAAATGTGTATGCATTATTTCATTGAAACTTACAATAGGATCTTTTTTTAATGACTTTTTTTTTTTTAAAGATTTTTGTTTGAGAGAGTGAGAGCACGAGCAGGAGCGGTGTGTGGATCTTTTATAGACAAAGAAGCAGCTTTAAAAGGAGTTAAGAAAACTTGGCTAAGGTTTTCATAGCTAGTAATAGCAGAAATGAAATTCAACTCAGGTTAGAATAACACAAAATATGTATGCATATGTACTATACCACACAATCCTGAGCAGGTTTCAAAAACTTGCTGTTGCATACCATCACCATTCATGGAGTAATGGTTTACTTCCTCTGCTGAAAGTAAGTGGTACAAAGACCACTGAAGATCCACCCCAAACTGGACAGGTAGGCACACGGCTCCACTGAGCTGTTGGAATACGTGCAGCGTGCCGCCTTTCCCAAGGGCTGGTCGCCTAATCCATTGTTTCTCATTTTGTTTAATGCAGTGATGCCACGCTTTGCCGAGCAAGTAGAGGTTGCTATTGAAGCCCTGAGTGCCAACGTCCCTCAACCATTTGAAGAGAATGAGTTCATTGATGCCTCTCGCCTGGTGTATGATGGTGTTCGAGACATCAGAAAAGCTGTGCTGATGATCAGGGTATGTAAGCCTCTGTAGTTTGGAGCTGATCAGAGCTTCTGGAACGGACCCCAAATAATTTACTTTCGTTCTTTTAATTACTTAGTTAGCTTGTTACACTGTTTGGCTCATCATTTAGTCAGATAAAGGGGACTGTTTATTCATACAAAAGGGAAAAGTGATCCCAACAAGCTTAGATTCACACTGAATAACCTGAAGAGTGATGCTCTGCCTATTTCTTGCATGCATTGTTGTCTCAATTTGATACTAACTTCCGGGTGCCCCTGCTATTATCCATATGCTTTTCTGGCTAACATTATTTTCCCATCAGGATCAGAAAGCCATGAGATGGAAGGAAAGGAAGAGTACCCAGTTTAGTAGTGCTACTACTACTACTACTAATAGCGATAATAATGATCTGATACATAGTTACATTAACTTAATAACAAATAATTACAATCTTATAAATAAGGCTGTATAACTTTGCAGCAAACCTCTTTCCATCACTCACCCTACTATCTTCCCATCCTCAGTCTTCTGTTGTCAGCTGTGAGCCTTCCAAATGATTGTCCAAGTGATTATACAGAGACATATGCTAGAAAAACATATAATACAGTAGGTTTTAAAACTCAACATAAGTATCATTTGCAACTTGATTTGTTCACCCACAACATACCTTCATTTATTTATATTAAGACACATAGCTTCCCCGGTTCCATTTAACTGCTACATAATATTTCCTTGTAAGATGAGATATATTTTTTTCTTTTCTTACCAATTTGGCATGGTTTTCAAATAATTTTCTTACCCATAGAACTCTCTCTTAAAGTAAACTTAAATATTCAAAGGCATAATTGATGACACAAATACGTTTGTGGTTATTACGACTAAAGCAGAGATAGGGCTTTTGCAGTGACAACAGAACATGAGAACATGTTGTCTGATAGCAATCTAATGTGAGTCACAATCGTAATTTCAAATTTTATAGTAGACACATTGGGAAAAAACAGGTGAAACTATTTTTAATAATACATTTAACTTAGATGTATCCAAAATGTTGTCATTTTTGAAATGTGGCATTAGCTACTTTTAAAGTTCCCAATAGTTCATTATAGCTTAAGTCTGCCATATTGGATGAGATAGCACTGGAGTGCATCCCCACCTTCATCCTCCACAGTTGTCTCTGAGGCTGCACAATAAAACCACGAAGTATCTGCTGACTGCATTCTGAAAAACTTTCTCTCAGGGTGACCATGGAACATCTAAACCAATATACCCTCAAACACAGCAAAACAATAATAACCAAATAATATCTGTCATATTTTATTCTCTCTGGACAATATGTAGTCCTTTAAGTATTTCATCTATGGCATTAATTCTCCCCTGAATCTTGGTATCTTTGAGGTCATTAAATTCATGAGTGATCCTCTTCGACTGTGGTATCCAGAGTGCAACATGATGCTTCTATGGTGATCTGAGCAGGTGGAGTAGAGTATGACCAGGAAGAGTCTCTCTTCCCTCTTTGTTGGTATCCATGCTTCCCCTGAAACATTACTAAACTCCTTCACTTGGGCTTGCAAAAAGCGTCTTCGAATTATCTTGTCTTTAAATTGAGCTTGATTGTTTTCTCGTTAAATATGTCTGTCTTTCATAATAATTTCATGATCAATTCACAGTGTTCAGATCATTTCATAAGTAATATCAGATGATTCTCATTATACTTAACAATGTAGAGGTCATATTTGGAATTTGGAGGCTATCAGATGTATTTCCTGTTCTTCTAACTTGCCCATTTTAGATCTGTCAAACTCTTGCCACCTTGCAAGACTTGGCTGAAACCTTCAGATCTTCTCCATCAAAAATACTGACCCTCTCCTTTAACTATGTGTAACTGTTTCTACTTAATGATAGTATTTATTACGTTATTCCCTTTTGTGTCTATTACCTTCTTTAGACTGAAATTTTGGAAAGCAAAGTCTGTGTTTTTATTTTCCCTTCACTGTGGTGCATTGTCTGGCACAGTGGTTAATAGTGTATGTGTGTGTGGTGGTGAAACAGATACCTGGGGAGATAAGGAAGGTGACAGTAAAGGGATAAGAATTGGAGGAGAAGGAAAAGAAAGAGAGTCAGGCTTTTAAACCTGTAACAAATTAGATCATTTTTTTTCCATTACATACTAACTTGTGAAATAAGGTAATAGACCATAAGAGTTATGTTTTCAAAGCATTTGACACTAAATCCCACTATAATCCTCAAGACGTATTCCCTCTTTTGCCATTTTTCTGCTTTGTTAGCCTTCACATTTTTGTGACAACCATTCATCTGGGAGGCTGAGGAAGTTTATAGCCATCATTCATTTATTCATTCATGAGCTGTAAAAAAACATAATTTTAGATAAAATGCCATATCCTTGTTGCATGAAGTGTCATTCCTACATCTTGACATTTCAAGTGATTTGATCAGATGGATTTCACACCACTTAAATCTTAAGAGAGAAATGTACAGTATGTACAAATTGCTATTTTTAAAATCCTTCTCCATTCAGCACCCACATGGCTTCATTTTGTACTTAATTTCTTGGTTTGCTTTTTGAGTATAATGATTAAGTCTACTTAAAAAAAATCCACTGCGCTAAGTTCAAAAGAAAGACAGACAAGTAGAGCTGTTTCTTTCCCAGCAAACCTGGCCATGCCTCCTTCCCTCCAAAGTGTTGATTATACTTTGTAAAAATAAGATATCTTTTTCCCCCCAAAAATAAATGCAGAACAGACCCTGAAGGGTTAAGTTTTCCATCACCTTGCCTCCCAGTGATCAATACATATTTAATGTGCTGTTGGTATCCAGGCATTTCAGGGCAGCTCCAGGCAACCCTCTGAAGTAGACAAAATTATCTTTCCTGTGTCCTAGCCTCACCTTTCAGAAACCCACTTCTCCCTTGGACCAGGTCTACTCTGCCCCTCTGCCATGAGACTGTTTTTTGTTTGCTTCTTGGTGAGACTTGTCCTTGGTAATCTATCAGCTATGAAGGAATTTTTTAATTACACCAGCATGGTAATTTAAAAAATAAACAGACAAATCTGGCACACCACCATAATGTTGATTCTCATTATTTGCAGCCTATAAAGTTGCTGTGAACATTGAGTTAGAAAGTACTGAGACACTGTTCCTGGGGGAACATCCTTAGGTTCCTGTGAGCCTCTGGTTACATTTTAATCCACTGATCAATATATAACTATGTTTTATGCATGTTTTTGTTTAAAGACACTTTATTTAGTATATATTGTTGACTCATTAACATTGCACTCACAACCAACCTCACTATAACTCATTCCTGAAGGAAGCTCATCTATCACATGCCTTTTCTCTATAAGGCACATCACAACTTTCTTACACTTAGGACCACTAAACAACACTTCAGTACTGTACTTGGAAGGCATTCCAAACAGAGAAATCACCAAAAAAGGGCACAAAAATGCAAAATACGTGGCACTAAATAAATGCAGAAAGGATACTTACATACAGTATAAGAGCTGAAACAAAAGGGAGGAACATTGTGCTATTTGACCTTAAAAGGAAACACACAGGTTAGGTGACTCAAATTTTTTGCCACATTGTACATGTCTGCGAAAAACTACACAAGCATTGATTTGGGGATTACAAAGAAGCTTTTGGGCATGGGTATCTGCAAATAAGGTATCTGCAAATAATGAGGGCCAAGTGTACATTTAGGACACAAAGTTAGACATTTGATATTGGAAATTAAGAAAACTGGGTAGGGTAGAAGGAGGTAATGTCTTGGTGTTAGGGTATCTATGTTCAAAAAAAAAACCAAAACAAAACCAATAGTTGCTTCTCATAAGAATAACCTTGAAGACAATCTATGATATCTATATTCTTTTTTAATATAATTGGAACCCATTAATTTAGTTGCACATGATACTTTTGAAAGCAGGTCGTGGAAAGAGTTAAGGCCTGATAAAAGTCTAAAGTTTAACTTCATAAATCCCAAACTGTGCCTGAAAGATTCCTTGGAGCATTGCAAGATGTTTTAAAATTTCATGGGAAACACAGATGTCTCTCAGATATTATGTGAAATAATAGCTGAAAGCAGCTCACGCTTTAAATATTAGGTTGGTATGTTCCTTTTAATAACATCCTATAGTTGTGAAGCTGGATTTTTGGTGGTTGCCATGATAAAAAGAAAGCTCCATGGATGTTTGGTTGTATTCCAAGATCTGAGAAGTCATGCAATGTGCACCAGGCACCAGGCACTTGGTTGTTAAGTTTAATCAACTTTATCCATTTTTGTGATCTAACTGCTTAATCAACACAACTTTTACGTTTGTGGATGTTTTGTTTGTCTTTTGTTTTGTTTTGTTTTTAGCTAAGAGGCACCTTGAAATAATTGCTGAGGTGCATTTGAAGCAATAGAGTTTGGGAACCTATGGCTTAAGTGTTTTTTGGCCATCGGCATGCTTGTTTTTATCTCTGTGCTTCAGTTTCCGTATCTGCAAATGAGGACAGATATTGCCTTAGCTATAAAGTACTAGCCTAGACCTGGCATTTGGTAGGTTCCCAAGAAGTATTTTTCTTTTCTTATCCTGCTGGGATGAAATTTCTTATTACGATCAATTAATGAAATATAATTTGTTAAATAAATTAATAATATTATTAAAACTGCAGGGATTGCAGTTACTCATCAGGGCTAGAAAATGAAGAGTTGAAAAAACTTTTGTGAAAAAACTGATTTTCCTCTTATAGATTGCTATTATCCAGTTAATTAACAAGGTCTTATAAGGTTCCTAGTTTTGTTTTCCTCTAACTCAAGTAATTAGAAATAATTTCATATGATTTTTCAGAAAAATTCAGTAATTTAGTCTTAGTCATTCATTTATTAAGTATTTGTTGAATGCTTACTAGATTCCCCACACAGTTGGAGGGACCCTGAATGGAAGGATAAACAAAATATAGCATCCTATCTTCAAGAAATTTATATTCCTCTGGTGGGAGACAGAAAATATAAAACACAAGGAGATAGAACATGCCAGTTATTGTGCCATGTTGAAAACCAAGGCAGTATAAGGGGATAGACCATAAGGTGGGTATGAGTTTCATGAAGGATGGTCACTGATTGGATGGTATTTCAGAACAGACTTGGAGAAGGAGGAGGAAAGAAGCCATAAAAATATGAGGAAAAATGTGTTCCAGGCAGAAGGAATGGCAGGTGCAGTCTAAGGATCTCACTGAATGAGATGGCAGCCATTGCTGTGTTCTAAGCTGACTTAGCTTGTACAGGGATCATTACCCTGGCTCTGCTGGAGAGATTAGAATGTATGGGGAGAAAAACAGAAATAAGGAGATCAATCAGGAGGCTTCCAGAATAATCCAGGATAGAGATGCCAGTGGCCAATCGGTCCTGACTGTGAGGGGATTTTCTTCTATATTGACTTTAGGAAAATGTAATTGCAGTGGTATAGCTTCCCGTTTGGAAAATCCTTCTTCATGCATCACCCAAACTCTCCTGTTGCCTCTCCATGTCCTCATCTTTCTGTTCCCAATGAAACTCTCATATACGTTTGAGCCTTTCTTTTAAATGGTCATTAATATATTTTTCAGGTGTCCTAGTGAAACAACTATAAATCCTTCAGTCTTTTCTCATTTTGCTTCCTTCCAGAAACTGTTGTAGAGAAGACTGAGCATTTGACTGGGAGCCAGAGGAGGGAGATTGTTCCTGTTCTGTCACTGATGTGTGGTGTGACCCTGGACAAGCACATGATGTTCTTGGGCCTCTGTAATAGGCACAAGTTAATCTCATACAGGGGGAGATTTTTAGAGGCCAAATACTTTAATTGTGCCATTTTACAAATAAAACCTACTTTTGCAACCTAACAGTTAGATAATAGACCCAGGGAACCAAGAATAGACCCAAAGTGCTTTTTGATGGTTGTAAAAAGGCCTTCCCTGGGAGCACAGAAAGGCAGAATTGAGGCTTGACCCACAGTTTCCAGCTTCCAATCCAGTGAATTATACATTTTGGTGATTTTTTTTTACTCTATAAACATTACCTAATGATACAGGTCTTATTATCTCTGGGCCCATTTGCAGACCTCCAGTATTTTTCCATGCCTCCTTTAATGTATGGAGGTCCTTGACTTGACCAACCAAAACATAACACTGCTACTTGTTAAAATGAATAATTCAAAAAATAACAGCATGAGAAGTAGACACATTTACATGCAATTAGCAAACTGCACATGCACAGAACTATTTATATGGGTGGCTTGGATGGGTTTGCTGAATGATTAAGGCACAAGAAAATATTTTAAGCTCATCCATTTGCCTGGTGTTACTTGTGATGGTTGAAAGCATAGGCTGTGGAACTCCCTCAGCTTGCTAGGTGTAACACCCTGGAAAACTGACTTAACAACTCTGAGCCTGTTTATACAACTGTAAAATGGGCATTAAATTTTTTTTTGGGGGGGGGCAAAGGGAGAGGGAGAGAGAGAATGTTAAGCAGGTTCCATGCCCAGCGTGGAGCCTGATGTGTGACTTGATCCTACAACCCTGAATTCATAACCTGAGCTGAAATCAAGAGTTGGACGCTTAACTGGCTGGGCCACCCAGGCACTCTAGGCATTATATTCATTTCATTAGGTTGTTACAAGGATTAAATCCATTAGCTGAATGCCTGGCCCAATGTTGTTGGTAAAAATTATTTCTATTATTATGATTATTGCAGTTGTTATGAGGTACATATTATCACTTACTATTGAGCTCACTTTTATCATTTACAAAGCATTTCTATATATATTTTATCCTAGAAACCTCACATAGGGCAAATAGGAATTATCTCCATTTTATGAGTGAGGAGAGAGAGAAGCAGAAAAACTGTAAGCGACTTACTAAAGACACACATTTTATGAATGACAGCGTTAGGCCAAAAACACTCAGATTCCCCGGGTCCACATCCAGGTTATTTTTTTTTTTTCATTTTTAAACTTTGTTTTGGTTTCTGAGCCCTAGTCACTTGAATGAAAGCTCATCATCATTAACCTTATGTTGCCGGGTTGTGTCTGTCATTGACTCATCTGCTAAACCCACAGATCATTGAAATGTTTGGACACAGTACTATAGGCACTGTCATATTTTCCTTTTTTCTATTGAGTGAGGTTTTTCATTTTACTTTTCTTTCTTCTTTTCAAAAACTAACGATGAAAAGTGCTTGCAATCTTGTCTCATCTGTCAGCAGAATTTACCAACTTGCTGTAATTGTTCTGCAGTACATTCCAAAGAGTGAAAAATGAGCAGAGATTATTGTCTCTGCCCACAGTGAAAATACAAGTAGTTATTTGAACCAGGTTCTGCCCACCCCACCCCTGCTTTAGTTAATAAAGTATGGGAACAAAACCTCTTTCTTCCCTCTTTCTTTTAATAATTCTGTGAAAGAAAATTGAACATCTGTAGATGACTGAGTGAATATTAATAAGGTTGATGGAGAGAGAGAAGGGAAACAAGAAGGCTATGCCAAAACTTGGAAATTACTATGCATAATGTGATATTGGCATGAAGACCCCATTTTATGCCTGTCTGACCAATCTCAAGGCTTCATCAATAACCACACCTGATTGATTACACGGAGGTAGCCAAAGGAACCAGGAGAATAAATGTGTGCCCTTTTGGATGGGAAATGGGCAACTGCATCATCAGTATTGCTGTGGTCGTCTTCTTGCTTTTTTGAAATACAGAGCCCTGGGAGGTGGTGCTCCTTGTATCAAGGGGCAGTTTGTGGGTGACTGTCAGCTTTCAGTCTAATGACCATTGATCTGAGAAGGTTGTACTAGTGCACGGCCTCCCCTTCATGCACCATCCTCACCAACTCTGTTTCATCTTCTTAGAATTAACAGAGGATGATAGTCTACAGTACATGCTGTGTGATTTGGAAGGCTTTGAGCAAGGTGTACCGTCTCATGCCTGTTTTCTTATCTGTAAAGTGGAGAAAATGGTGTCTACATCATAGAACTGTGAAGAAAACTGTATGAATTAGTATATGTAAAGTCCTTGAGAAAACTGTGATTGGCACATGAGAAGCACTTAATGTGTGTTACCTATTATAGTCATTAAAGATAGGGAGTACTTTTATTTCTGGGTTTATGGATTAATTCACACATTTTCTCTGACACAGAAGGGACAGGATCTTCCTGTAACTACTCACTTGAAAGCCATTCCATATCTCCAGTTCTTACCTGATTTATAATGTGAAAAAGATATACATGTTTGGGTATTTGGATCTAAATTCTAATTCTGTCATTAACTAGTTTAGAGACACTGGGCGTGCTGTTTCTCAGAACCTTGGTTTTCTTATCTCTAAAAAGAGAATGATCTTTATTTCACTGTGCTGGTTTTAGCTAAATTGATACTATGTATGAAGAGCTATTTAATCCTTGGTGGTTGTGTAGTGATTGGTAGCTTCACTCTTTAAAGTGTTTGAATGAGTTGATTTCAAAATCCTAAGTAATGATGATGGCAAACATTTCTCAAATGCCGATTATTTGCCAGACACTTGACACAAAGTACGTTACTTCTTCACAAAAATCATAGAGGAACTTTTATGAACACCAGTTCACAGGGGAGGAAACCAGAGCTAAGAGGATTTTGCTAGTGGTCACACAGGGATTCATATTCAGGCAAGTCCTGACTCTGGAGTCTATACTCGCAACCTGTACACTATACGGTTTGGTGACCACATCAGATATTTCATCTGGACTAACCATTGACTTGGAGCTGATCAATTCTTTTTGCTTATTAAGACCAGAAAAGACTGGGAATAGAGCAAAAAGGGCATTATGGACCAAGTATAGGTACAACTGCTGTTGTTAATGGTGATTTTCTATCTTACAATAGATTTCTTTGTGTGGAAAAACACAAATATATTTTTCTTAAAATTAGAAACCATGTCATGTCAAGAGCTAAACAGACTTTTTATACCTACAAGAGGAAGTAATAGAGTGTATTTTTTTTAAAAGATAAATTGGGGCAGCTTGGTTTTTCTGACTCCATTACAGCCAATACCTTCCTTCATGTAACTGCCCACAAGCTCTCTTTCCTGGGAGCTACTTAGCTTTTGCAGCCACAAAGTATATGGGTGGGGTTGAAGGTTATCAATTTAAAATATGCTGATTCTTCTCTTTTCCTTTGTACCTTTAGACCCCAGAAGAACTAGAAGATGATTCTGACTTTGAGCAGGAAGATTATGATGTGCGTAGCCGGACAAGTGTTCAGACTGAGGACGACCAGCTCATTGCGGGGCAGAGTGCACGGGTGAGTGGACATCTAGGACTTGGGTTTCATGCACTGGGGCTATGTACACCAGATTGGTTTGAGGGGATTTCTGATCCAGGGTCTTCGAATCCCAGAGATTTATAGCTCAGAAATCCGTGCTTTCATCTGTGATTGTTCTTAGCAATTCATATTTTATACAGTGGAAATAACCACCACTGCTAATGATTTCTGTTAACTCCATTCTCTCTCCATCACTTGAAACTTAGCAGCCACATAATGCAAACAGCTTAAGAGTATAGTGGATTTTGTTTGGTTTGGGATCATGACTAGATGGTTCAACAGCTAGAGGGCACAGGAATGCTCAGATCTTGCTTTGGCACGGACACCATAGTGCCGCTTGAAGTCACCAAGCTTGTTAACACAAGAGGCAATGACAAGTGAAAACTTAGAGTACTACTTTGTTAATAGCTGGGCAGTTACTATTCCATACTCTGATGAATAAGACCACATCTTTGAAATTGGTTCAAGGACTTCAAAATAGAGGCAGAACTCCCCCCCCCCAATGCCTACTATGGCAAGGGCAGTAGCCCTAGATCTGTCTGCCATATGATAGAAAAAGAAATTATTGAGATATACTAGAAATATGCCAGCTTAAGGCATGGAGCAGGAAGCAACAGAACACTCCATGACACACTCTGCCAACACGAGTGTTTCAAAGAGGATTCTGACCAATTCTATTAACTGTATCTCCTTGAGGGTAGATGCAGGTAATCAAGGTAGGTGTCAGGAAATTAAATCCCTGGGGATTATAAAAGGAGGTGAGATTCTTCTCCCTTTAAAGTTTCAGTTTTTATAGGGTAAAAACAATCCCATTATAGATTGTGGTCTTCTTATATTCTCATTAGAATTACTTTCTAATTCTCTATTAAGTTTTACTTAAGAGAAAACAATGTAGAGGAAGCATGAATTTGAGAAAGAGATGGTAATTTAGAATAGTGGCTAAGAAACCCCAGAAAACTCATACTGGTTTAGAAATTGTGAAAGAAGAGTAGGAAGAGCCAGTCAGAGGTTAAAATAAAGAGAACTCAAAGACTAAGCCTTATGTTGAGTCAAGAAAATCTTTGTGCTAAAACCTAATTTATCTTTCATGCTTTATGTCCTGATAGTCTCATGCAACAGTGAAATGATTCACAAGATACAGGTTGACGTTGATAGGGAAAATGTGAGGGTAAAAGCCAAAATATTAAAGGTGCACTGGCTTTGATTTCAGACAGACTTGGTTTTGAATTGTCAGGAGTGGAGTGAGGACCATGCTCCATTACATGTTGCTTAATTTCTCTGGGCTTCAGTCCTATTATCTGTAAAATGTGAATAATAGACTTACTTGATAGGATTCTTTTGAGGTTTAATTACTTAATATTTGTAAAATAATGAACACAATACCTGACATACATTAAATGCTCAATAAAGGGTGACTGAAAATTGTCATCCCTTGGAAGACAAATTATTTTGGATCACAGATTGGTCACAGTACAAAAGTACACAAAAGAATATGAAGCCCCCCACTTGGAAAATCTTTTTTTTTTTTTTTTTAAAGATTTTATTTCTTTATTCTACAGAGATAGAGACAGCCAGGCGAGAGAGGGAACACAAGCAGGGGGAGTGGGAGAGGAAGAAGCAGGCTCATAGCAGAAGAGCCTGATGTGGGGCTCGATCCCATAACGCCGGGATCACCCTGAGCCGAAGGCAGACGCCCAACCGCTGTGCCACCCAGGCGCCCCGGAAAATCTTTTGTTGACTCTAACCGCCCCCCACCCCGTTGAAAACTAAGTTCATTAAGTTGAGAAGCTTTTGAGCCTGTATTGGCATAACACTAAATCAATTCATCCATCAAGTCAATTCATCTTCAAAATTAAGTAAAACCAGCATTTTTATGTCAATGATAACGGGCAAATTTGAGTACTTCATCCAAACATTAATCATTTGAAAGTCAATTTGATTGACTGACTGCAACTCGGTATTGATACAGCCCAGTATCCATTGACTTGTTTTCTCAAAGGCCAAGACATATTGTACAATCCTTATCGTACTTTATAATCACCATCTTGTCAGAATGGCATGATCAGTCCCACCTCTTACCAGGAAGAATGCAGTCCCATTGTACTTCCATACCATGCATCTTATGATAGATATGAAGTCAGTTAATAAGGGTGGGAACAAAAATCAGATAGAACCTGTCTATATCATCTATTATTTTTTCACCCGACAGGTGAAAAGACAATAGTCTTTTTTGAAAGATCTTTCAGCATGAATTATGCACATGGTCCAGGATAGTAAGAACACAGTACCCCTATAATCCAGCACTTGCTGATTTGTCTTTGAGATCCATCATGTGGTCTGTGTGATTAACTTGCAGCAGACAGCATTAGTTATTGAGTCAGCCTATTTTAGCCTGTAATTATATGATGACAAATCAAAGACCTAGAATTATGGCTGTAAGTTGGAAATAAGAGGGTGCATTGAATTGCTGAGATGACAGATGGTCGAACTTTTGACCAGAGAAGTACGTTAACTTGGTCAAAATTGTGAAGGAGGCAAAAGTTGTCTTTGACAGAGGTGGTCACTCTTTGCAGCAGCCGGTCCTTCCGTTATGTTAATGGACTCACTTTGTGTTCTCATTCAGATAAATTCTTCCTCTCTGAAAAGGGTAAATTAATCTAAAAGGAGGTTAAAGTAGGACAAAAGCTTTTAGTATCCACTCCAACATTTCTCCCAAACTCTGAAATTAGAGTGCTTATTTCCTTTATGTGTCCCTATCTGCTGCTTCTCTACAGTGCTTTATGGGAGAGGGAGAGGCAGAGAATGATCATACCCTGATCTGATAAAATGTAGAAGTAATCAGACCTTATGATCCTAGACATGACATTTTATAAACTGTTCCTTCACAGGTTGATGTCGTTAAAATTGGTCAGCGACAGCTCTTGGACACTTAACCTTGGTGATAGAATATATTATTTGGAGTCACACAGACCTGATTTTAAATATGGGCTTGGCCAGGCAGTATGACTTTGGGCAACTTTCTTAATCTCCCCATGCCTTATTCCGTGTGTGTGTGTGTGTGTGTGTGTCTGTGTGTGCATGCGTATGCACAACATTCTACCTCATGATGTCGTTAGGAGAACTACATGATAAAATGTATCATAAGATGTATAACATACTGTCAAGTTTACAAAGAAGATGATGATGAGGCTTATAGCATAAGGTAGTTCTTCATTACAAGGCCAATCAAATAATTTAACCTAAAAGAGCATGGACAATTTAGGAAACCATGAAGTTTTTACTTGGCTTAATGGGACGATTACCTCAAGTTTCTTATTTACTTCATGTTCTGAGACTGGTAAAAGTCAAAATACCCACTCTTTAACTACTTATGTTTGTTATTCTGCTTTAAAACCAGGTGAATAGAAATGGACACCGTGAGTTTTAGCCCTTTTAATCATTACTTATAAACATTCATGTACTTGAAGCCTAAATGTTAGACTCTTGCTCTAGTTTAAGGAACTAACACTTGTCAGTTTGGAATCCCGTAGACGTCAAATGTCATTTTTCTCTTTGAGATTGGAAAAATAATCATATCAAAAGCTCCTGAGATTTAGATTGAAGAAAAGATTCCGGACTGAGGAATTATTGGCTTGTTTCAGTGATTTATACTTTCATTTAATGAGTAGAGTTTATAACTTCAATCACACACACAAAAAAAATGGTTGGCTGTTCAGAGGAAAGGCTGGGAGCCTGGTATGGGGCGCAGGAAATTTTGTGGATTCAAGTCTCTGATGCAACAGTTTGGGGCCCCAGATCAGCCAGATCAACAATCTGTAGAGCTGTGCTTGACTACTATGCATAGAAGCAGCAGAAACTCTCAGACCGCCCCAGGTGATCACATCAGAGAAACAGAAAAGCTGATTTTTTCCCTTTCCTCTTGGCCATGAAAATCACTTTTCTCATGTTCACTTAGTTTGAGGGAAGGAACAATTGCATGTTACATATTTTGTATTTAACTTGATTTAAATGTAGCCAGCCTCTATTTTTTTTCTAGCTAGAATGACTTTAATGTGTTAACATTTCAAATTGCTGAGTTACATTGATAAGACCTAATTAAAACTCATGTGTTGAATTTTAATTTGATTAACTTGCAAATTTCTCAGTTTGTGATCTACTGTTTATAGATAACCTTTTTTTAAAATTCCAGTTTCAGAAAAGGTCAATTATGAATTTTTAAAAGTCAGGAGCATTTTAAGAATATTTAGGAAAAGACTTGGCTCATCGATAGCTACATAAGCAGAAACAAATGTAATGACAGTTGCACCCAAGTCACACACCATTAAGTGCATTATGCAGGTCGAGCACCCCTAGAGTCAAAATAACATCTCCTTTTGCAAATCTGCTTTGAAAGGGCCATTTTTTTTTTCTTCAGAATTGTGCCCTTAGAAAATGTTTGTCAGTTCTGGTAAATTCTCTTGAACTGTGTTGATGCAGTGAGTGGAAAAATGGTTACACAGTCAATCAAAAGATATTTATTGAGCTTCTATTCTTTGCAGGATGCTGAAGCCTCCACCCTAAGGAAGCTCAGAGAGAAGTCAGAAGTAGGGCATTAGTAGGAATTAGAGAGTAGAGCAAGGCAGTTAGTACTCAAATCCTAAATTATACAATTGAAACTCAACGTGATCTAGTTGAAAGATAAGTGTACACCCTTCAATGCACAAATTAACTCTTTTGAGACAATGAAAGTTTATTGCTTTCCATCTGGGTATTGAATGTAGAGTCTGGAGGTCTGCCAGGAAGTTTCACAGATTCTTCTATAGAGGAGTACCTAGTGAGTGGCTTAAATGATGGTGGTGAGGACTTGCGAGGTCTAAGTAAAACATGATCATCAGCTTTTCATGAGGAGGACAGATTAATGTAGGATAGCATAGGATTATCAGACAAGGATGCTTCAGGAAAAAAGTCCATATTTAACTTCTGCAAATCCAAACCTATCTCAAATGCATTGGAACAGCTGTCTAGTTATTAGTACAGTATTGTATATGTGAGTTTGTAACCAACTCTTTGGTTATATATTAACCACCTTTTTTGATATAGTTTTTAAAATACTTTAAAATATTTTCCACTATACCGTGTTTTAAATACTTTAACTATAGTGTTTGTACCAGTCTGGCTTTTTAAATATGGATTGTAATTTCTGTATATACACATGCACATTCACACACTTATACATATACATACACATACACAGAGACTCACAAACTAGTTATATAAAGTCACACACATACATGCACGGAAGTTAGTAAACATGGCTGTGTAGTAGTAAGATGTATCTGTGCAGTTAATAGTTCAGGGACATCCTCCATACAAATCAAAGACACCCCTTACTCTGGCAGATAAAGCCTCATCTCTGGGTTGCTCAGCCTGGTGAACAATGCTTGTGATTTCAGCAACCTTTGCCCCACTGGGATGGGATCATTGTGTAGTGTCTAACCGGTGTGGTTGTGATGGCAATCTAGTTGTGCTCAATAGTTAATTATGGTGTTAGCTGACCTGGGTTTGAATCTATTCCTACAACTTATTAGTTGTGTAATATTGAGAATTTAATTTCTCTGGGCCTTAGTATCATCATTAATAAGACAGGGGTTATAATAGTATTCATCTTGTAGAGTGATTAAGTAAATTAAGTTTTTTATATACATAAGCCTCTTAGCACACTACCTGGTATATATTTCTGTACTCTGTCAATCTTCTGTTTATGTATTGGCACATAGACTCTGGGCCTACACAGACCTGGGCAACTAGGTAATAAGCTAGAGAGGTAGCTGGAAAGGAAAACTAATACAGACATAATGATAATATATTAGCAGTAATCCTATATATGCTTTCATTTTTTTTTGACAAAACATATTATTTCACTTGATGTCTACCAAAACACTTAAAGGTAATTGCTTACTATTCTTATATCTGAAGAAGTTAAGAATATGATCCAGTAGCAAGTAGGTCTTACCCTAAGTCAGTGACAGAACCCATTGAGCCCAGTTTTTTGGAGCTTATGTCCATTGATATTTTTATTAGAAATCAACTGTCTTGGGTAAAGGGATGGAGTAATTGGGTGATGGGCATTAAGGAGTGCACTTGATGTAATGAGCACTGGGTGTAATATGCAACTGATGAATCACTAAATTCTACCCCAAAACTATATGTTAACTAACTTGAATTTAAATAAAACAAACAAACAAAAAAGGAAATCAACTACCTTTCCTTCCAACAATTCATTTACATTGGGAGGAGCTTTCTAACTAAGAAAGCAGAGTTTTCTTGTATGAGTCACTTTACTTGTCCTTTGCAAAAGCTATAAGTTCCCCAAATCATGCTCTCATTGGTGAATACACATATCCCAGAATCAGCGGGCTACTAGTGCTGTCATATTTATCCACATGCTCCTCTCTCTGAATCAGGTTGCACATGGTTCTAAGACGATGCAGTGATGTGATGCCAAACATGGCATTCAGGGCTTGCTACATACCTGGTGTTTAACAAATACAATTGATTGTCTTTATTTGTGGTATTTATATTCTGTAAAGTCACCATGAACACTTACTTAGCAACTGTGGAGTCATTGCTTCTAGAGGAAATAGAGGGTTAGGTTCCTGAGAGCTGCTAGTCTCAACATTTTGTTTCAACCAATCAATAAATAATCTTGTTTAATGAATATTTCCTTACAGATACTTTATTTTATAGTTTTGATTCATTATCATTGAACTCATGGCCAAGAGCACTATAGCCCCTGCCTGCATGAAGCTTATGCGTGTATGTTTTTCCATAAGGCACGTCACACCCTCTCTGTGCTTAGGGACACTAGGCAGCACTTGAGCGCTTTGGTTGGGGACCAGGTTAAACAGCAAAATTACCAAAAAAGAGCACAAAGATGTGGAAAATGTGGCACTAAATAGACCACAGAAAGGACACTTGTTTAGTGCCGAAACAAGAAGGCAGGGAATTCGTTGTTCAACCACATCTGGGAACAGGCTTGTCAGGTGACTCAGTTTTTCTGCAACTCTGTGCCTGTCTGTGAATGACCAAAAGCACCACCAGTATCGATGTTAGGGTTGCCAATAAATTTTAGAGAGTAGGAGAACTTGTAAATAAAGGATCCATGAATGACGAGAATCAGCTGTAGTTCTTGCTTTTCTACATTCCCTTACCTGGCAACTATTGAAAGTCAACATTTGCTTCCTAAGCCTACATTTTATCCCATCACAACTTCTACGTACTTCTAGGCTCTGCGGGGAGTGATCTCAGGATTTCCACAGAGGAGGTGGAAGAGGGCTGGAATAGTTATGCCATCCCTGAAATGCCCTGGGATAGGGGATTGTTTGGTGTCTAATCATGGATTCCTTCGTTAATACTCATGGAAAGTCTCCCCACCCCACCCCACCCCACTTGGATGCTCAGATATTATTTAAAATTCCTCTCTTTCCCAGAGACAGAAAGCCTTTTTTTACTTTTTTTTTTCTTCCCTTCTCTGAACAGATTTCAGTGTTGAAAGAGGTGCATTCTTTCATCTGGTAAAAGTTTCCTGAGACCAAATATAAAAATTGTCAAGAATAGATTCTTTTGAACAAACATATGTCATCAAAGCGACACAGAAGTTCTGTTACTGTCAGTGTGCACGTACCTTTTGGATCTCTCTATTTTCTGTGTATAGGAATAGGGACAGGAATTTAGGGGACTTTACCAGGCTGCGCTTTTGCCTTCCTAGGAATGGAGAAAATGTACTTTCTGGAATGGTGGGCAGCCTGCAAACCTTGCCAGGGTCTGGCTTTGCTATTAGCTTGAGGCAGAGTCAACCTACTGTCTGTATTTACTTTGTCACCGTTAGTCACACTGTTTCTATAACCCACACAGGCCATCATGGCGCAGCTACCGCAGGAGGAGAAGGCAAAAATAGCTGAGCAGGTGGAGATATTCCACCAAGAGAAAAGCAAGCTGGATGCCGAAGTGGCCAAATGGGATGACAGCGGCAATGATATCATTGTGCTGGCCAAGCAGATGTGTATGATCATGATGGAAATGACAGACTTCACCAGGTGAGGCCCAGAGACAGGAAGATGATTTTCTCATTAAACCCAGAAGTGTAACAGTGTATGTTAGCCTGTGAAAGCCTGCTGAAAAATTGAAATGCTACATCAAAGCAAGGTGGTGGTATTATAAAATTTACATGTAAGTCAGAATTATCTGGACCTAATTCTTAGCAGATCGTCGAGGAGGACAGATTCATTTTTGTGATTATTATTGTTTTAATTATCTATCTGAAGTCAGTCACAAAATCTAACCCCTGGGGGTTGAGTGACTCATTTTTGTTCTGTGCTGTTTTGCAAGATATTTAAATACCGTTTTGAAGATAAGGTGAAGGATTTGTTCGTATCCCTTTGAGAAAAAAGTGTATCGAGACATGTGTGTGTGTGCATATACATGTAATAGTCTGGATGATAGGTCATGATCTAGCATTAATTTCAGCTCATGTTTTACCTTTACATATAAAGAATCAGTTTCAACAATCTGATTCCATAATTTTGACAGGCAAATTAAAAATTGTATAATTTTTATTCCCTTTTGCTCTAAGCACTGCTTTTAATAAATCAAGAGACCAGTCAGAATTTTATCAGGAGCCTTTTCTTCACCAGGGGTCATTGCTGTTTCTGCCACTGCAATTTTAATCTCCTTCTTAAAGGGAGGTGACATTTCTGCCCTTCCTACTATACAAAGGGCAAATCAAGGGAGAGCAAAGCTCAATGAAAAAAAATCCCTGGATTTTGAAGCTGAATGCCAGGTGATTTTGGACCAGCCTCTTACTGTCTTTGTTTATTTTGCAAAATGGGGAAATAATACTTTTCTTATCACCTTCACAGAGTATTGAAATCCAAAGAGGTAATGCAGTTGTAAATTGTGTTGCTATACAGATATAAGCTATCACTTTACCGTAATCCCCCCCAAACACAAATACACATGAGCAGAAATGTTTTAATGATTAAACATGATATTGGTTAATAAAACTATGTAAGATATATGGCACTGTCAAAATATCACCTCATGGGTGACGGTATTGTTAATGATTATTGAATGCTTATAATAAGAGAAGGCTACAATTGATTTTAGGCTATAATAAAATATAGAATATTTCTGCTTCATCCTCCGTATCCTTTGCCTCTGGCCAATATATACTAATGACATTGCTGGGCCCTTTCTCTAAATATTTTTAAATTGTTTCTGACTTCAACGGAATTACTTTAGTGTTATGAGGGTGACCTTTGAGACTTTTAAATGTCATTGTATTCATTAGAAGTTCAAATTCGTACATTTGGTTAGTCTTTGTTGGCTTCACAGTTTTATTTCACACACAAAAAATAATAATAGGAAAAAACAGCCTGAGCCATTATTTAAGTCTGAACTTACTACGAATCAGACTATCCTGGCAGCCTCAGTCACTGCTTTTTTCTAGGCCTGTGATGACTTAATTTGCTTGCTTTCAACATTGTATTAGTATTTTATCTGATGGATATTATGTAATCCATTAATAACATCACTTGAACAAATAATCTCATTAGTTTAAAGTGAATAATGAATCTAGTCAAGTTGCTAGTTTAGATCAAAAGAACGTTTTATAATGCTCCAGATTATATATAACTGTGGTCAAGGAAGAGAGATAGATATGAGGGGGTCTTGTTAGATGATGTTAAATAAAACAGACTTTCTATTAGTCAAAGTACAGTTTTAAAAGTGAAAAGAAGGCCACTTCAATTTCCTAGGGATTTTGTATAATCACTTTATGCTGATTTGAGTAATGAAATGTCTAGAACGCTAGTGGTTATCATTTTTTCCCACAGACTGATGAGTAGTTTCGTGCCTCTTTGTGAGGGCAAAGGGAGGAGCACAGTAATTAAAGGCGAGAGAAACAGAAGAGGGCATGCACTGGAAATAGAACACAGGACGCTGAGTTTGTGCTACTGCCCTACTGCCTGTATCTGCAGAGCCTCTTCCTTGGCAAAGAGGAAGTCATCTTGAGCCTTTTTTTTTTTTGTGGACTGTCATATGAGTTCCCTCCACTTAACTATATGCATTATTATTATTACCCTTGTATTTTCTGCTTCAAGGAGGAATAATTTCGGCTGTATAGCTCTAAGGAGCCCTATGTACTATATTCTCTATTTAAAGCAAAGGAGGTAGCTGGTTAGGAATCGAAACTTGATTCTTGATTCTTGATTTGATAGCTCAAATCATATGTTTAAATGGCATCTGGGGGCAAAAAAATACCCTTGCATTTATTATCTTGTTGTTTCATTCTTATCAGTAGCTAACTCATTAATTTGATTCAGTAATCTCAATGCTATACACTCCATTATTATTAAAATTGGAGAGGTTCTGCCTCATTATTTGTGAAATAACTTCTTCATGGAGGATAAAGCTGATTATGCCTCATGTCTCTTTCCTCTTCAGTTCTTGACTTCTATCTCATGGGCAGTGGCAGAAGCACTGTCCTGCAGAGGGTGAATCCATGTTTCTGATGTCATTCTTGGGAAGAAATAGCATGTACCAACCAGTCTTCCGTCCCAATAACATAAGGTGTGCAGATGGCCACAGCTCAGAAAAGAAATCCAAGTTTAATTGTATAGTGAGGAACAAAGCTGTCTTTTGAGACCAACTGTAACTTCTGATCTTTAAGGAAAGGGATTTAGGCTAAGAAAAGTGACTTTTCAGGGTACAGGCGATGTAAAATACTGAGCACTGGGCTCAGAAAACACGTAATTACCCCACTCTTCCCAAACGTAGTTTCTGCCTTAGTGCAGATGCTCAGTACCTCAGCCTAGGCATCATCTGACTGGTCTTTCAGTTCCAGTTCTTGACACTTTTCTGTTCATTCGAAGTCATGTCTGGTCACTAAAGAGCAACCATCTGCCTCCCTTTACACCAACACCCTCATTAGTTCTTCTGTTCATAGAAAAAAATAAAAATATTGAGTTTGCTATACAATGCCTACCTTTTAAAAATTCTTTATTGAAATATAGTTGACACATCATACTACATTAGTTTCAAGTGTACAACATGATGATTTGACAATTCTATATATTGTTATGCTCACCACAAGTGTAGCTACCATCTATCACCGTACGATGGTGTTATGGTACCACTGACTCTATTCCCTATACTGTGCCTTTCATCCCCATGCTTTATTTAACTGGAAGCCTGTATCTCCGTCTCATCTTCATCCATTTTACCGGTACCCCCATCCCCTCTCCTCTCTGACAACCATCACTTTATTATTTATGTATCTCTCTCTGATGTGTGTGTGTGTGTGTTTTAGATTCCACCTATAAGGGAAATCATAAAATGTTTGGCTCTCTCTGACTTCACTTAGCATGATACCCTCAAAGTCCTTCCATGTTCTAGCAAATGGCAAGATCTCATTCATTTTTATGACTCAGTAGTACTTCAGTGTGTGTGTATGTGTGTGTGTGTGTGTGTGTGTGTGTGTGTGTGTGAGAGAGAGAGAGAGAGAGAGAGAAAGAGACATTACTCATTCATCTATTGATGGACACCTGGCTTGCTTCCATATCTTGGCTGTTGTGTATAATGTTGCAATAAACATAGGGATGCATATATCTTTTTGAATTAGTATTTTCATTTTTCTTTGAGTAAATACCCAGTAGGAAAATTATAGGACTATAGGGTATTTATAGTTTTAATTTTTTTTTAGAAACTTCCATACTGTTTTCTGTAGTGGCTGCACAATTTACATTCCCACCAACAATGCACATCCAAACCAACATTAGTTATTTCTAGTTTTTTATTCAAGCCTTCTGATAAGTGTAAGGTTATATATTACTGTGGTTTTGGTTTCCATTATTGTGATGATTAGCAATATAGAGCATGTATTCATATGTCTGTTGGCCATTTGTATGTCTTTTTATTTTATTTTTTTAATCTTTTTTTATTATGTTAGTCACCATACAGTACATCCCTGGTTTTTGATGTAAAGTTCGATGATTCATTAGTTGCGTATAACCACCCAGTGCACCATGCAATACGTGCCCTCCTTACTACCCATCACCAGCCTATCCCATTCCCCCACCTCCCTCCCCTCTGAAGCCCTCAGTTTGTTTCTCAGAGTCCATAGTCTCTCATGCTTCATTCCCCCTTCTGATTACCCCCCTTTCTTTATCCCTTTCTTCCCCTACCAATCTTCCTAGTTCTTATGTTCCATAGATGAGAGAAATCATATGATAATTGTCTTTCTCTGCTTCACTTATTTCACTTAGCATTATCTCCTCCAGTGCAGCCCATGATGCAGCAAATGTTGAGTACTCGTTCTTTCTGATAGCTTAGTAATATTCCATTGTATATATGGACCACAACTTCTTAATCCAGTCGTCTGTTGAAGGGCATCTCGGCTCCTTCCACGATTTAGCTATTGTGGACATTGCTGCTATGAACATTGGGGTGCATATGGCCCTTCTCTTCACTATGTCTGTATTTTGGGGTAAATACCCAGTAATGCAATGGCTGGGTCATAGGGTAGCTCAATTTTTAACTTTTTAAGGGACCTCCACACTGTTTTCCAGAGTGGCTGTACCAACTTGCATTCCCACCAACAATGTAGGAGNGATCCCCTTTCTCCACATCCTCTCCAACAATTGTTGTTTCTTGCCTTGTCTATCTTTGCCATTCTAACTGGCGTAAGGTGGTATCTCAGTGTGGTTTTGATTTGAATTTCCCTGATGGCTAATGATTTTGAACATTTTTTCATGTGTCTGTTAGCCATTTGTATGTCTTCATTGGAAAAGTGTCTGTTCATATCTTCTGCCCATTTTATGATTTGTTTATTTGTTTCTCGTGTATTGAGTTTGAGAAGTTCTTTGTAGATCTTGGATACCAGTCCTTTATCTGTGGTGTCCTTTGCAAATATATTCTCCCATTCCGTGGGCTGTCTCTTAGTTTTTTTGACTGTTTCCTTGGCTGTGCAGAAGCTCTTTATCTTGATGAAGTCCCACAAGTTCATTTTATCTTTTGTTTCTCTTGCCTTTGGAGATGTGTCATAAAAAAGGTTGCTCTGGCCGATGTCATAGAAGTTGTTGCCTATGTTCTCCTCTAGAATTTTGATGGATTCCTGTCTCACATTGAGGTCTTTCATCCATTTGGAGTTTATTTTTGTGTATGGTGTGAGAGAGTGGTCAAGTTTCATTCTTTTGCATGTAGCTGTCCAATTTTCCCAGCACCATTTATTGAAGAGACTGTCTTTTTTCCACCGGATGTTTTTTCCTGCTTTATCAAAGATTAGTTGCCCAAAGAGCCGAGGGTCCATTTCTGGGTTCTCTATTCTGTTCCATTGGTCGATGTGTCTGTTTTTGTGCCAGTACCATGCTGTTTTTGTGATCACAGCTTTGTAGAACAGCTTGAAATCCCTCATTGTGATGCCCCCGGCTTTGTTTTTCCTTTTCAATAGTTCCTTGGTGATTCAGGGCCTTTCCTGGTTCCATACAAATTTAAGGACTATTTGTTCCAGTTCTTTGAAAAATGTCCTCGGTATTTTGATCGGGATAGCATTGAAAGTGTAGATTGCTCTGGGTAGTATGGACATTTTAACTATGTTAATTCTTCCAATCCATGAGCATGGAATATTTTTCCATCTTTTTATGTCTTCCTCAATATCTTTCAAAAGTGATCTATAGTTTCTAGCATATAGGTCCTTTACGTCTCTGGTTAAGTTAATTCCAAGGTAACGTATGGTTTTTGGTGTTATTGTAAATGGGATGGATTCCCTAATTTCTCTTTCTTCAGTCTCGTTATTCGTGTATAGAAATGCAACTGATTTCTGGGCATTGATTTTGTATCCTGCCACCTTACTGAATTGTTCTATAACTTCTAATAGTTTGGGAGTGGATTCCTTTGGGTTTTCCATATAGAGTATCATGTCATCTGCAAAGAGAGACAGTTTGACTTCTTCTTTGCCGATTTGGATACCTTTGATCCCTTTTTGTCTTCTGATTGCTGTTGCAAGGACTTCTAGTCCTATGTTGAATAATAGTGGCGAGAGTGGGCATCCTTGTCATGTTCCTGATCTTAAGGGAAAGGCTTCAGCTTTTCCCCATTAAGAATGATATTTGCTGTAGGCTTTTCATAGATGGTTTTTATGAGAGAGGAATGTACCCTCTATCCCTACACTCTGAAGGGTTTTAATCAGGAAAAGATGCTGTTTTTTTGTCAAACGCTTTTTCTGCATCAATGAGAGGATCATATGGTTCCTGAGACTTTTCTTGTTTTTATGATGTATCACGCTGATCGATTTGTGAATGTTGAACCACGCTTANTGCGAGTGTTGAACCATGCTTGCATCCCAGGTATGAATCCCACTTGGTCATGATGGATAATCCTTTTAATGTACTGTTGGATTCTATTAGCAAGGATCTTGTTGAGGATTTTGGCATCCATATTCATTAGAGAAATCGGTCTGTAATTCTCCTTTTTGAGGGGGTCTTTGCCTGGTTTGGGGATCAAGGTAATATTAGCCTCATAGAATGAGTTTGGTAGCTTTCCTTCTGTTTCTATTTTTTGAAATAGCTTTAGGAGAATAGGTATTATTTCTTCTTTGAGTGTTTGGTAGAATTCCCCAGGAAAACCATCCAGGCCTGGAGTTTTGTTTTTTGGAAGGTTGTTTATCACCGTTCCAGTTTCTTCATAGTTAATTGGCCTATTTAAGAAATCTATTTCTTCCTGTTTCAGTCTTGGTAGTTTATAGGTTTCCAGGAAGGCCTCCATCTCTTCCAGATTGTTTAGTTTTTTGGCATATAGCTGTTGATAAAAGTTTCTAATAATCCTTCCAATTTCATTGGTGTTGGTTGTGACCTCTCCTTTTTCATTCATAATTTTATTAATTTGGGTCCTTTCTCTTTTCTTTTGGATAAGTCTTGCCAGTGGTCTGTCAATTTTATTTATTCTCTCAAAGAACCAGCTTCTAGTTCTGTTGATCTGCTCTACTGTACTCCTAGTTTCTAATTGATTGATTTCTGCTCTAATCTTGTTCAACTGCTACCTCGTGCCTGGATTAAGCCTGTCCCTCTGTTGCTGTTCCAGCTTCTTGAGGTGAGAATATAAAAACTGACTTTTACATTTTTCTATTCTTTTGAGTGAGGCTTGGATGGCTATGTATTTCCCCCTTAGGACTGCCTTTGCAGTATCCCATAGGTTTTGGACCGTTGTGTTTTCATTCTCGTTGGTCTCCATAAATTGTTTAAATTGATTTTTGATTTCCTGGTTTATCGAGTCATTCCTGAGCAGGATGGTTCTTAGTCTCCAAGTGTTTGAGTTTCTTCCAAATTTTTCTTTGTGGTTGAGTTCCAATTTCAAAGCATTGTGGTCTGAGAACATGTAGGGAATAATTTCAGTCTTTTGGTATTGGTTGAAACCTGTTTTGTGACCCAGAATATGGTCTATTCTTGAGAATGTTCCATGGGCATTAGAATAGAATGAGTATTCTTTGGTGGGGTGTAGTGTTCTATATATATCTATGAGGTCCAACTCATCGAGTATGGCATTCAAAGCCCTTGTTTTTTTGTCAATTTTCTGCATGGGTGCTCTATTTCTGATAGTGGAGTGTTGAGGTCCCCTACTATTAACGTATTTTTATCTGTATGTCTCTTCATTCTGGTTAAGAGTTGGCTTGTGTATCTTGCTGCTCCCCTGTTGGGGGCATATATATTTATAATTGTCATATCCACTTGTTGGATACATCCTTTAAGAATAATATAGTGCCCTTCTGTGTCTCTAACTATAGTCTTTAGTTTAAAATCCAGTCTGTCTGATACGAGAATTGCTACCCCAGCTTTCTTTTGAGGTCCATTAGTGTGAAAGATGGTATTCCATCCCTTTACTTTCAGTCTGAATGTATCTTTAGGTTCAAAATGAGTCTCTTGTAGGCAGCAAATGGATGGGTCATGTCTTTTTAAAATGTCTGTTCAGGTCTTCTGCCCAATTTTGAATGGATTGTTTGTTTTAGTGTTGAATTGTATAAGTTCTTTATATATATTGGATAGTAACCCCTTATTGGTTATACCATCTGCAAATACATATTCCTAGTCAGTAGGTTGTCTTTTTGTTTTGTTGATGGTTTCCTTCACTGTGCAAAAGAGTGTGTGTGTGTGTGTGTGTGTGTGTGTGTGGTCCCAGTACTTTATGTTTGCCTTTCAGAGAAATTGCTGTCTATATTCTCTTCTAGGAGTTTTATGGTTTCAGGTCTCACATTTAGGTCTTAATCCATTTTAAGTTTATTTTTGTGTATGGTGTATGAAAGTGGTCCAGTTTCATAATTTTTGCACATAGATATCCAGTTTTCCCAGCACCATGTACTGAAGACAGTCTTCTCTCCAGTATATTCCCCAATATATTCTTACCACCTTTGTCATATTAATTGACCATATAAGCATGGGTCTATTTCTGGGCCGTCTATTCTGTTCAGTTGATCTATGAGTCCATTTTTGTACCAATACCATACTGTTTTAGTTACTATAGCTTTGTAGTATAGCTGGAAATCTTTGTGTCATCTTTAGCATTGTTTGTCTTTCTCAACATAGCTTGGCTATTCAGTGTCCTTTGTGGTCACCTAAAAATTTTAGAATTATTTGTTCTAGTTCTGTGAAAAATAATATTGGTGTTTTTATAGTGATTGCATTGAATCTGCCTATTGCTTTGGGTAGTGGGGACATTTTAACAACATTAATCCTTGCAATCCATGAGCACGGTCTGTGTTTCCATCTGTATGTGTCATCTTCATTTTCTTTTCTAGTTTTCAAAGTACAAATCTTTCAGCAACTTGGCTATGTTTATTTCTAGATATTTTATTCTTTTCAGTACAATTGCAAATAGAATTGTTTTCATAATGTTTCTTTCTCCTACTTCATTATTAGTGTATAGAAATGCAATAGTTCTCTGTATATTAATTTTGTATCCTGCAACTTTACTGAATTCATTTATTACATCTAGTAGTTTTTTGGTAGTCTTTAGTGTTTTCTATGTATAGTATCACATCATCTACAAATAACAAAAGTTTTACTTCTTCCTTACCAATTTGGATGCCTTTTATTTCTTGTCTGATTGCTGTGGCTATGATTTCCAATACTATGTTGAATAAAAGAGAGTGGATAACTTTGTCATGTTCCAGATCTTAGAAGAAAAGTTCTCACTTTTTCACCATTGAGTATGAGATTAGCTGTGCATTTCTCCTGTATGACCTTAATTACGTTGAAATATGTTCCCTCTAAACTCACTTTGTTGAGAGTTTTTTTTTATCATGAACAGATGTTGAATTTTGTCAAATAATTTTTCTGTATGTCTTGAAATGATCATGTGATTTTTATCTTTCATTTCATTAATGTGATGTATCACACTGATTAATTTGCAAATATAGAACCATCCTTGCATCCCTGGAATAAATCCCACTTGATGGTGGCAAATGATCTGTTTAATGTATTGTTCAGTGTGGTTTGATAATATTTGGTGGGGATTTTTGCATCTGTGTTCATCAGGGATATTGGCCAATAACTTTCTTTACCTGTGGTGTCTTCATCTGGTTTTGGTATCAGGGTAATGCTGGCCTTGTAGAATGTATTTGGAAGTTTTCCTTTCTCTTCTATTTTTGCAATAGTTTGCAGAGAATACGTGTTAATTCTTCTTTAAATGTTTGACAGAATCCATCTGTGAATCTCATCCTGGACTTTTGTTTGTTGGGAGTTTTTTTTTTTTTTATTACAAATCCAATTTCATTACCATTCAGATTTTCTGTGTCTTCCTGATTCAGTTTTGGAAGATTGTTATGTTTTCTAGGAATTTATCTCGTTCTTTTGTGTTATCCAATTTGTTGGCATATAATTTCTGTACTACACTCTTAAAATCATTTGTATTTCTGTGGTGTCAGTTGTTACTTCTCCTTCAATTCTGATTTTATTCATTTGGGTCCTCTTTTTCCCTCCAGTCTAGCCAAAGGCTTACTGATTTTGTTTACCTTTTGAAGAAGCAGCTCTTGGTTTCATTGATATTTTTCTATTATTTTTAGTTTCTTTTCATTTATTTCTTCTTTGATCTTTATTACTTTTTTCTTCTATTAATTTTGAACTTTGTTCTTCTTTGTCTAGTTCCTTTAGTTTAGATTGATGTTTTTCTCATTTCTTGAGGTAGTCCTGTAGTGCTAAAAACTTACCTCCTAAAACTGCTTTAGCTGCATTGGAAATATTTTGGACTATTGTGTTTTCATTTTCATTTGTCTCTATGTGTTTTTTTAATTGCCTTTTTGATTTTTTGACCCATTGAGTTTTTAGTAGCATGTTGTTTAGCCTCTGCGTATTTGTGTTTTTTTTTTTTTTAAGATTTTATTTATTTATTCAACAGAGATAGAGACAGCCAGCGAGAGAGGAAACACAAGCAGGGGGAGTGGGAGTGGAAGAAGCAGGCTCATAGCGGAAGAGCCTGATGTGGGGCTCGATCCCATAACGCCGGGATCACGCCCTGAGCTGAAGGCAGACGCTTAACCGCTGTGCCGCCGAGGCACCCCTGCGTATTTGTGTTTTTGTTTGTTGTTATAATTGATTTTGTTGTGTTTGGAAAAGATGCAGGATATGATATCAGTCTTACTAAATTTACTGAGACTTGTTTTATGAGCTAACATGTAACCTTCCTTAGAGAATGTCCCATGTACACTTGAAAAGAATGGATGTTCTCTTGTTTTTAGATAGAATGTTTTGTATATATCTGTTAAGGCCATTTGGTGTAGTTTGCTATTCCAAGGCACTGTTTCCTTATTGATTTTCTGCCTGGGTGATCTATCCAGTGATGTAAGTAGGATGTTAAAGTCTCCTAGCATTAGTGTATTACTGTCCATTTATTTTGTTATGTTATTAATATTTGCTTTCTGTATTTAGGTGCACCACTTTGGGTGCATAGATATTTATAATTTTTATACCCTCTTCTTTGATTGATCCCTTTATCATTAGTAATGCCCTTATTTGTCTCTTGTTACACTCTTTGTTTTAAATGTCTTTGTCTGATAGAAGTATTCCTATCAAAGCTTTTCTTTTCCTTCCATTTGCATGGTAAACTTTTTCCATCCTTATACTTTCAGTATGCATGGTTTTTTAGATCTGAAGTGACTCTCTTGTAGGCAGCATATAGATGGGTCTTGTTCTCTTGTCCATACCATCACCTTATGTTTTTTGATTGGAACATATAGACCATTTACATTTAAAGTAATTATTGATTGGTATGTACTTATTGCTATTTTGTTCATTGTTTTCTGGTTGTTTTTATAATTCTCTGTTCCTTCTTGTTTTCTTTCCTTGTGATTGGTGACTTTCTGTAGTGTTACGATTGGCTTTCTTTCTCTTTATTTTTTGTGTATCTAGTCTAGGTTTTGATGTGTGGTTACCATGAGATTCATATATAACATCCTAAGTATTTAACAGCCCATATTAAGTTGATAGTTACTTAAGTTCAAACGCTTTCTGAACAACTTCATTTTTATTCCCCTCTCCATATTTTGTGTGTATGTTATATTTTACATTTTATTTATTTTGGAAGTCCCCTTGACTAATTTTCCTTAATATTTTATTTTAATTCCAGTTAGTTAACATACATTGTTGTGTTAATTTCAGGTATACAATATACTGATGAAACAATTCCATACATCACCTGGTGCTCATCACAACAAGTGTACTCCTTAATCCCCAACACTGATTTAACCTATCCCCCCACCAACCTCCTCTCTGGTAACCATCAGTTTGTTCTTTATAGTTAAGAGTCTGATTCTTGGTTTCTCTCTTCTCTCTCTCTTTTGCCTTTGCTCATTTGTTTTGTTTCTTGCATAAATGTAGGGTTGCATGTATCACTTTTGATTAGTGTTTTTCTGTTCTTTGGGTAAATACCCAGTACTTTAATTGCTGCATTGTATGGTAGTTCTATTTTTGACTTTTTGAGGAATCTTCATACTGTCTTGCACAGTAGCTGCACCAGTTTGCATTGCCATCAACAGTGCAAGAGGGTTCCCCTTTCTCTACATCCTTGCCAACACCTGCTGTTTGTTTTGTTGATTTTATCCTTTGTGACAAGTGTGAGGTGATAATCTCGTTTTGATTTGCATATCTTTGATGAAGACTGATAAGCATCTTTTCATGTGTCTGTTGGCATCTGTATGTCTTCTTTGGAAAAATGTTTATTCATGTCTTCTCCCTGTGTTTAAAATTGGATTATTTGTTTTTTGGGTGTTGAGTTTGATAAGTACTTAATATATTTTAGATACTAACTGTTTGTCAGATATGTCATTTACAAATATGTTCTCCTAATCTGTAGGTTTCCTTTTAGTTTTGTTGACGGTTCCCTTTGCTGTGCAGAAGCTTTGTATTTTGGTGAAGTCCCAGTAGTTTATTTTTGCTTTTGTCTCCCTTGCTTCAGGGATCCTATCTAGAAAAAAGTTGTTATGGCCAATATCAGAGAAGTTACTGCCTGTGTTCTCTTCCAGGATTTTGATGACTTCTTGTCTCACATTTAGGTCTTTAATCCATTTTGAAATAATTTTTGTGTACGGTGTAAGAAAGCGGTACAGTTTCATTTCTTTGTGTGTGGCTGTCCAGTTTTCCCAACACCATTTGTTGAAGAGACTCTTTTTCCCATTCTTTCCTGCTTTGTGAAAGATTAATTGACCATATAATGTGAGTTTATTTCTGGGTTTTCTCTTCTGTTTCATTGATTTATGTGTCTATTTTTATGCCATTACCATACTGTTTTGATTAATACAGTCTTATAATATAACTTGAAGTCCACAATTGTGATGCCTCCAGCATTGCCTTTCTTTTTCAAGGTTGCTTTGGCTATTTGGGGGTCTTTTGTGATTCCACAGAAGTTTTAGGATTGTTAGTTCTAGCTCTGTGAAAAATACTGTTGGTATTCTGATAGGGATTGCATTAAATACATAGATTGCTTTGGGTAGTATAGACATTTTTACAATATTTGTTCTTCCAACCCATGACCATGGAATATCTTTCCACTTCTTTTTGCTGTCTTCTATTTCTTTTATCAGTGTTTTAGTTTTTAGAGTACAGACCTTTCACTTCTTTCGTTTGGTTTATTCCTAGGTATCTTACTATTTTTTGATGCAATTGTAAATGGATTTATTCTCTTAATTTCACTTTCTGCTGCTTCATTATCAATGAATGGAAATGCAACAGTTTTTTCTATGTCAATGTATCCTGTGACCTTATTGAGTTCATTTATTGGTTCTAGTAGTTTTCTGGTGGACTCTTTTGGGTTTTCTATATAGAGTATTGTGTTTCCTGAAAATAGTGAAACTCCTACTTCTTCCTTGCTGATTTGAATGCCTTTTATTTCTTTTTATTGTCAGATCGCTGTGCTAGGGCTTCTAGTACTTTGTTGAATAAAAGTGGTGAGACTGGACATTCTTGTCTTGTTCTGACCTTAGGGAAAATACTCTGTTTTTTCCCCATTGAGGATGAGGTTAGCTGTGGCTTTTTCATATATGGCCTTCATTATGTTGAGGTATGTTCCCTCTAAACCTACTTT
Source organism: Ailuropoda melanoleuca (assembly GCF_002007445.2). Taxonomy (NCBI): domain Eukaryota; kingdom Metazoa; phylum Chordata; class Mammalia; order Carnivora; family Ursidae; genus Ailuropoda; species Ailuropoda melanoleuca. The sequence continues at coordinate 101,383,422 of NC_048221.1, forward strand.
GTTGAGGGGTTTTTTTATGAGTGGATATTGTACTTTGTCAAATGCTTTTTCTGCACATATTGAAATGATTGTATGGTTCTTACCCTTTCTCTTATTGATGTGTTGTATCACACTGATTGACTTACTAATATTGATCTACCCTTGTAACTTAGGAAAAATCCCACTTGACTGTCTTGTCATATGATCTCACTGATATGCAGAATTTAAAGAACAAGGCAGAGGATCATAGAGAAAGAGAGGAAAAAATAAAACAAGATGAAACCAGAGAGGGTGACAAACTGTAAGAAACTCTTAATCTTAGGAAACAAACTGAGGGTTGCTGGGGGCGGGGAAATGGGGTGGTTGGCTGATGGACATTGGAGAGGGTATGTGTTGTGGTGAGCACTGGGTGTTATGTAAGATTCATGAATCACAGATCTGTACCCCTGAAACAAATAATACATTATATGTTAATTTAAAAAAATCCCACTTGACTGTGGTGAATGATTTTTTTAATGTATTGTTGGATTCAGTTTGCAGTATTATGTTCAGGATTTTTAAATCTATGTTCTTCAGGGATATTGGCCTGTGATTTTATTTTTTAGTGGTGGCTTTATCTGGTTTTCATATCAAGGTAATGCTGGCCTCTTAGAATGAATTTGGAAGTTTTCCTTCCCATTCTATTTTTGGTATAGTTTGAGAAGAAGAGGTATTAACTCTTCTTTGAATGTTCTGTAGAATTTGCCTGGGAAGCTATCTGGTCCTAGACTTTTGTTTTTGGGGGGAGTTTTTTGATTATTGATTCAACATCTTTACTGGTTATCAATTTGTTCAAATTTTCCTTTTCTTCCTGTTTCAGGTTTGGTAGTTTATACGTTTCTGTGTATTTACCCATTTCTTGTAGGTTGTCCAATTTGTTGACATTAATATTTCATAATATTCTCTTATAATTGTATGTATTTCTGTGGTGTTGGTTGTTATTTGTCCTCTCTCATTTGTGATTTTATTTTTTCATGCATCTGTCCATTCTGTTTTTTTCTTGATAAGTCTGGCTAGAGATCAATTTTACTATTTTTTTCAAGGAACCAGCTCTTGGTTTCATTGATCTGTTCTATTGTTTTAGTTTCTATATCATTTTTTTCTTGCTCTAATCTTTATTATTTGCTTCCTTGTGCTGGTTTTAGGTTCTGTTTGTTCTTTTTCTAGCTCCTTTAGGTGTAAGGTTAAGTTGTTTATTTGAGATATTTCCTGTTTCTTGAGGTCAGCCTGTATTGCTATAAACTTCCCTCTTAACACTGCTTTTGCTGCATTCCAGAGGTTTTGGACAATTGTGTTTTCATTTTCATTTGTTTCCATGTACTTTTTAAAATTTCTTCTTTTAGTTTCTGGTTGGCCCATTCATTGTTTAGTAGTGTGTTACTTAACCTCCATGTGTTTGTGGTCTTCCCAGGTTTTTTTCTTGTGCTTGACATACCCTTAAGTAATTTTTAACATGAAATTGATTTCACTACTTTTATCTTTTAACCTTCATGCTAGCTTTATAAGTGATTGATCTACTATCTCTACTGTATGTTTGCTTTTGCTAATGATTTTTTTTTTCGTAATTCCAATTATGGCTTTTTCTTTTCCATGTAAAGAAATTTCTTTAACATTTCTTGTAAGGCTGGTTTCGTGGTGATGGATTCTTTTAACTTTTGTGTGGGACATTTTTTATCTCTCCTTCAATTCTGAATAATAACCTTGCCTGTTAGAGTATTCTTTGTTGTAGGTTTTTTTTTCCTTTCAGCACTTTGAATATATCATGACACTGCCTTCTGGCCTGCAAAGTTTCTGCTGAAAATCAGCTGATAGTCTTCAGGGGTTTCCCTTGTATGTTACTAGTTTCTTCTCTCTTGCTGCATTTAAAATTTTATTTTTATCTTTATTCTTCAGTATTTTAATTACTATATGTCATGGTGTGGGCCACCTCGGGTTCATCTTGTTAGTAATACTCTGTGCTTCCTGAACCTGGATGTCTGTTTCTTTCTCCAGGTTAGAAAAGTTTTCAGTTGTAGGTCTTCAAATAAGTTCTCTGCCCCTTTTGGTCTCTCTCTTCTCCTTCTGGGACCTCTATAATGCAAATGTTTGTTCACTTGGTACTATTTAAGAGATCCCTTAACATAATTTCAGATTTTTTAATTTTAATTTTATTTTTTTGCTGTTCAGCTTAGGTGTGTTCCAGTACTCTGTCTTTCAGGTTGCTCGTCCATTCTTCTGTATCCTCTGATCTACTCTTGATTCCCTCTAGTGTATTTTTCATTTTGTATTCTTCAACTCTGGTTCATATATATATATATATATATTTTAAGTTCTCACTAAGTTCCTTCACTCTTCTCTCCAGTCCAGTGAGCATCTTTATGACCATTACTTTGGTTATCTCCATTTCATTTAGACTTTTTCTGTGTTTTCCTTATTCTTTCATTTGGAGAGTCTTCTGTCTCCTCATTTCGCTTAACTGTCTGTGTTTGTTTCTATGAATTTGACAGAGTAGCTACTTCTCCTAAACTTTAAGGAATGATATTTTGTATGGTTGTCCCTTATGTTCACAGTGTGCGCCTGGTGACTCTGGCTGTTAGGCTGAAGCTGTGGCTGGTGAGGAATGAGGGTCTTGGGAAACTCCATGCTGGGGCTCCCCTGGTTTAATGGCCAGAGTTGAAGTAGGTGTGGGTTTGGGTGGCCCTAGGACTCTCCACAGAGAAGGCATACAGGCAGAAGAGCAGGAGCTGAAGTGGGTGCAAGCTGGGAGGTCCTAGGGCTCTCTGTGTAGAAAGCATCCAAGTAGGACAACTGACACTAAAGTGGATGCAGCTGAGGTATCTCAGGGTGCTTGGTGCAGGGGGTGCCCTGATAGGGCAGCTATTGCTGAGGTGTGCGTGGGCCAGGGGTTCCCAGGATTATCTTTGTAGGGTGGTTCCCTGGTGGGGTAGCTGGAGCTGAAATGGTCTTGAGCTGTGAGGCCCCAGAGTGTTCTGTGTCAAGGGTGTCCTGACAAGTTATCTGGAGGTGAAGTAGTGCAAGACTATAGTGTTCCAGGGTACTTGCACCTGTGTCACATTGGCAAATAGTGCACACTTACCAAGGGTGTCTTGGTATGCACCACACTAGGGCCACCTTGGTAAGACACCTTGGACCGGCGTGAGCTAAGGGCCCAAAGTTCTCTGAGGTGATAAGCCAGCCAGAGCACCCAGACACTGCTCCCATCCATGCTTTGGAAGAGTGAAGGGGAAATGTAAACCATGGCACTCATTAGGTCATCTGAGCCAAAAAGTCTCAGCAGCTCCTCCACCATTTGGAAGAGGTCTAGGCCTGGATCTTTTATATCCTAGTTGCTCTTTTAAACTACAGCTTTTTATGGTGCCACAGATCATCCCAGGCTTGTGTAGGCCAAGGGACTCAGGGCTTCCTGAATTGGCAGGCCAGCTATGGTGCCTAGACCCTGCTCCATCTCTGTTATTAAGGTGGGGCGGGGGGACATAAACCATGGTGTTTGTCAGTGCCTCCAACCTGAAGAGAGTTCCAGCCACTCTCTCACCATTTGGCAGGGTTCTGTTATATTCTAGTTGCTCTTTGAAACCATGTTTTCTTTTCTTGGTGCCCCAGGGCAGATGAATCTGCTCATGGTCCTGCAGTGCTGTTTCTATCCACTGTAGTTCCCAGTGTCAGGGGTAGGTGTTACCTTTGTTACTGTGTCTCTGCCTCTCTTGCTGTTCTTTCTGTGGGCTCTCATCTTTTAGTGTGCAGAAACTGTTCACTCAGACCTCAGTTCTTCTTTAGGAGAAACTGGTTTATAAATAGGGGTAGATTTGGTATCTCCATGGAGGAGGTGAGTTCAAGGTTTTTCCTCAATGTGATCTTGGACCAGAACTCAAGCCCTGCCTTTATTTACCCTTAGGCTTATTTCTCAGCTTTGTACATATTTTTACTTTAACTTCAAGGCCATAACAGAAATGTGACTTCCTTGAATGGTTGAAGTCATGGTCTTGCAGTCCCATAGACTCATTATTATTCCCCATACTTTCTACTGTGGTGTTTTTGTACATCATACTGCATCAGCTAATTGGTGAAAGTGGTATTTTCCAAGTATGTTTTATGGAAATCTGTTTCTGAAAAGAAGCTTCTATGATTCAGTACATTTGCAGATACATTCCTATATACTTTATATCATTACTGGAGAGTCACAGTGTATTGACAAGTTAGAGGTATTGAGAATGGTATAGCAAATAAACCTTTTAATTTGGAATAACTCAGAATTTCAGAATTCTGGGTACTGAGTACAATAGCAGAATGTACTCATACATTAATTTGTCCCATTAATACTTATTACCTTTCCATGAAATAAATGTGAATTCATTGTTAAATGCAGATAGCATGATATAGTTATAGTTTTCCATGACTTTTTTTTTTTTGAGATATTACTTCCTGGGAAAGCTTCCAAATATTGAGCCTTATATAAGAATGACCTATTACCAAAAGAGAAATGGTTATGTGAGCCTTTATAATAGAGCCAATTCTATGATTTGATGTTCTTTCAAAAAGAAAAAAAATAAAAAACATGTTCCAGGTGGAACAATATTATGGTTTCTGTCTTTAAGATCACAAGATTCCTCAAAGCACCTTTTAACATGCCTAAAATAGTGAATCTGGTTTAAGATAGGGAAACACATCATTTTGAGACTAGAAGCTAGACAGCCAATGGGGTCAATTCCTTTGTCAACATTTCCTTTCACTGATACAAGACTCAAACATTATCTTCTCTTTTCCAGGCCTGAGTTTTGGTTGTGTTTTTTTTTTTTTTTTTACTGTTGGCTGTTTGTTTATGGTTTCTGTCCCACTTTGCATTATTCAGATGGCTGTGGTTCATTTAGACCTGTGCTGTCAAATACAGTAGCCATGTGGCTATTTAATTACTTTTTATTGTATAAAAATATATATAATAAAATTCACCATTTTAACCATTTTTAAGTATACAGTTCTGTGGCATTGAATGCATTTATATTGTGTAACCATCACCACCATCAATCTCTAGAAATTTTTCATTTTCCCCAACAGAAACTCTGTACCATTGAACACTAACTCCCCATTCCTCTCTCACCTCCACCTCTGGCAACCACCATTCTCTTTCCTATCTGTATGTATTTTACTACTCTGAAGTATCTCAGATAAGTGGAAACAGTGTATTTGTCTTTTTGTGACTGACTTATTTCACTTGGCATAATGTTCTCGGGGTTTATCCATGTTGTAGCTTATGTCAGACTTTCATTCCTTTTTAAGACTAAATAATATCCTATTGTATGTATATATCATATTTTGTTTATCCATTCATCCATGTCAGACACTTGAATTGATTCCACCTTTTGGCTATTGTGAATAATGCTATAAACATGGGTGTACAGGTATCTTCTTGAGACCCTGCTTTTTAGTTCTTTGGAGTATATACTAAGGAGTAGAATTGCTGGATAATATGATGTTTGATTTTAATTTTTTGAGGAACCACTGTTTTGCATAGCAGCTGCACCATTTACATTCCCATCAGCAGTGCACAAATGTTCTAACTTCTCTACATTCTTGACCACACTTCTTATTTTCTGCCTTTGTTTTGTTTGTTTTTCTAATAGCCATTTTAATGAGTGTGAGATGGTATCACATTGGTTTTGATTTGCATTCCCTTATAATTAGTGATGTTGAACATCTTTTCATGTATTGATTTGTCACTATATATATATATATATATATATATATTTACAGGTATGTATATTCAAGGCCTTTGCTCCTTTTTTAATCAGGTTCATTTATTAATGTTGAGTTGTAAGGTTTTTTTTTTTATGTATTACAGATATTAACTCCTTGTTAGGTGTATAATTTGTAAATCTTTTTCCTGATTCTGAGGGTTTCCTTCTTACTCTGTAGTGTCCTTTTATGCACAAAAGTTTTTAAAATTTTGCTGTAGTCAAATTTATCAGTTTTTCTTTTGTTACCTGTGTTCTTGGTATCATATATAAGAAATCATTGCCAAATCCGATGTCAGGAAGTTTCTGTGTTTTCTTGTAATATTTTTATAGTTTAGCTCTTATTTAAGGTCTTTCATAAATTTTGAGTTAATTTTTATATATAGTATAAGGGTCCCACATCCTTTTTTTTTTTTTTTTGCGTGTGGATATCAAGTTTTCTAAACACTATTTGTTGAAAACACTGTCCTTTTCCTGTTAAATGGTCTTGTGACACCCCTGTTGAAAAATCATTTTGCCATATGCATGAGGGTTTATTTCTCTCCTCTCTATTCTCTGTTCTGTTCTATTGGTCTGTCTTTACACCAGTATTACACTTTTTTGAAAAAGAAGTTTATTTTTAATTGAAGTATAGTTGACATATAATAACATAGTTTCGGGTGTACAACATGGTGATTTGACGACTATATATGTTACAAAATTCTTACCATGCTAAGGGTAGTTACTACTTGTCACTATACAAAGTTATTGCAATATTATTGACTATATTCCCTGTGTGGAATATTGCATCCCTTTGACTTAACTGGAAGTTTGCGGCTCTTAATCCCCATCACTCATGCCCCCATCCTCCACCCCCAAACCCTGCCAAGACATCCCCACTCTGATTATCAACAGTTTGTTTCCCGGATCTATGAGTCTGTGTTTTGTTTTGCTTGTTTGTTTTGTTTCTTTGTTAGATTACACATATAAGTGAAATCATATGGTATTTATCTCTCTCTCTGACTTATTTCACTTAGCGTAATACCCTCGAGTCCCTCCAGGTTGTTGCAAATAGCAAGATCTCATTTTTTATGGATGAATAATAGTCCATCGTGTGTGTGTGTGTGTGTGTGTGTGTGTGTGTACACCACATCTTCTTTATTCATTCATCTATTGATAAACAGTTACATTGCTTCTATATCTCAGCTATTATAAATAATGCTGCAATAGACATATGGGTGCATGTATCTTTTCCAATTAATGTTTTCATTTTCTTTGGGTAATTCCAGTACTGGAATTAGTGGATCCTATGTCTTTTTCGTTGTTGATTTTTTTAATTTTTTGAGGGACCTCCATATTCTTTTCAACAGTAACTGTACCAGTTTGCATTCCCAACAACAGTGCATAAGTGTTCCTTTTGTTCCACATCCTTGCCAGCACTTGTTATTTCTTTTCTTTTTTATTTTGGTCATTCTGACAGGGGAAGCTGATATCTCATTGTGGTTTTGATTTGCATTTCCTTGATGATTAGTGATGTTGAGTATCTTTTCATGTGTCTGTTGGCCATCTGTATGTCTCCTTTGGAAAAATGTTTATTTAGACCCTCTGCCCATTTTTTATTTATTTTTTATGTTATTTTGCTTAACATAATACTGTCTGGGTCCATCCGTGTCATTATAAATGGCAAGATTTCATTATTTTTTTATGGCTGAGTAATATTCCAGTGTGTGTGTGTGTGTGTGTGTGTGTGTACACCACATCTTCTTTATCTTTGCATCAGTTGGACACTTGGGCTGTTTCCATAATGTGGCTTTTATAGAGATAATGTTGCTATAGACATTGGGATATATGTACCCCTTTGGTAGTATTTTTGTATTCTTTGGGTAAATACCTCGTAGTGCAATTGCTGAATCATAGAGTAATCTCTTTTTAACTTTTTGAGGACACTCCATACTGTTTTCCAGAGTGGCTGCACCAGTTTGCATTCCCACCAGCAGTGCAAGAGGGTTCCCCTTTCTCTACATCCTCACCAACACCTGCTTCTTGTGTTTTTTATTTTAGTCATTCTAACAGGTGTGAGGTGCTATCTCACTGTAGTTTCGATTTGCATTTCCCTGATGATGAGTGCTGTTGAATACTTTTTTATGCATCTGTTGGGCATCTGTATGTCTTCTTTGGAAAAAAATGTCTATTCATGTCTTCTGCCCATTTATTAATTGGATTATTTGATTTTGCGGTGTTCAGTTTGATAAGGTCTTTTTATATTTTGGATACTAATCCTTTATCAGATATGTCATTTGCAAATATCTTCTCCCATTCCATAGGTTGCTTTCTAGGTTCGTTGATTGTTTTGTCGATTGTTCACTGTGCAGAAGCTTTTTATTTTGATGAAGTCCCAATAGTTTATTTTTGCTTTTGTTTCCCTTGCCTTAGGAGACATATCTAGCAAGAAGTTGCTATGGCCCATGTCAAAAAGGTTACTTCTATGTTCTTTAGGATTTAAAAAAACATATATATTTATTTATTTGTTAGAGAAGAAAGAGGAGAGAGAGAGTACACTGAGTGGGGAAAGGGCAGAAGAAGAAGCAGACACCCTGCTGAACTGAGAGCTTGATGCAAGGCTCAATCCTAGGACCCTGAGATCATGACCTGAGCCAAAGGCAGACGCTTAACCAAATGAGCCACCCAAGCACCCCACTCCTCTAGGATTTTTATGGTTTAAGGTCTCACATTTAGGTCTTTAATCCATTTTTAATTTATTTTTGTGTATGGAGTAAGAAAGTGGTCCACTTTTATTCTTTTGCATGTTCCTGTCCAGTTTCCCCAACACCATTTGTTGAAAAGACTGTCTTTTCCCCCATTGGATATTCTTTCCTGATTTATGAAAGATTCCTTGACCATATAGCTATGGATTCATTTATGGGTTTTCTATTCTGTTGTATTGATTTATGTGTCTATTTCCGTGCCAGTACCATTTTGTTTTGATTACTGCAGTTTTGTTATATAACTTGAAGTCCAGAATTGTGATGCCTCCAGCTTTGCTTTTCTTTTTCAAGGATGCTTTGGCTATTCTGTATTTTTTGTGATTCCATACAAATTTTAGGATTGTTGGTTCTAGCTCTGTGAAAAATGCTGTTGGCGTTTCAACAGGGATTGCATTAAATGTGTAGATTGCTGTGAGTAGATTAGACATTTAAACAGTATTTGTTCTTCCAACTGATGAGCATTGAATGTGTTTGCATTTCTTTATGTCATCTCCAATTTCTTTCATCAGTGTTTTAGAGTTTTCAGAGTATAGGTCTTTCACCTCTTTGGTAAAGTTTATTCCTAGGTATCTTATAATTTTTGCTGCAGTTGTAAATGGTACTGATTCCTTAATTTCCCTTTCTGCTGCTGCATCATTGGTGTACAGAAATGCAATGGATTTCTCTATGTTGATGTAGCCTGTGACTTTATTGAATTTGTTTAACAGTTCTAGTAGCTTCTTGGTGGAGTCTTTCAGATTTTCTATATACAGTGTCATGTCACCTGCAAATAGAAGTTTTACTTCTCCCTTGCTGTTTTGAATGCCATTTATTTCTTTTTGTTGTCAGATTGCTGTGGCTAGGACTTCCAGACTATGATAAATAACAGTAGTGAGAGTGGACATCCATGTCTTATTCCTGACTGTAGAGTAAAAGGTCTCTGTTTTTCCCCATTGAGGATGATATTAGCTGTGGGTTTTTCACATATGCCCTTTATTATGTTGAGATATGTTCCCTCTAAATCTACTTTTCTGAGGGTTTTTATCATGAGTGGATGCTGTACTTTGTCAAATGCTTTTTCTGCTTCTATTGAAATGATCATATAGTTCTTATCCTTTACTTTATTAATGTGGTGTATCACATTGATTGTTTTGTGAATATTGAACTACCCTTGCAGCCCAGGAATAAATCCCACTTGATTGTGGTAAATGATTTTTTTAAATGTATTGTTGGATTCAGGTTGCTAGTATTTTATTGGGAATTCTTGCATCCATGTTTGCAGGGATATTGGTCTGTAGTTCTCTTTTTCAGTGAAGTCTTTATCTGGTTTTGGTATCAGGGTAATGCTGATAGATTTTTGTATGTTGCCTCATAGATTTTTGTGTGTTGGTTTTATATCTCACAATTTTGCTGGATTAATTTATTCCAAGTTTGTTTGTTTTAGAATATTTAGGGTTTCCTACATAAAAGATCATGTGTCTGTGAACAAAGATAACTTTACTTCTTCCTTTCCAGTCTGGATACCTTTCGTTTCCTTTTCTTGATTAATTGCCCTGGCTAGGACTTCTAGTATTTTGTTGAGTAGAAGTGGCTAAAGGGACACCTCTGTTTTGCTTTCAGAGTAAAAGCTTTCATTCTTTCACCATTAAGTGAAGGATGTAAGCTCTAGGTTTTTAAATTTTATTTAAGATGAGATAAAATTGGAAAACAATTTGACATTTAATTTTAAAACTGAAAATGGATTAATCATAGACCTCAGTAATTTTGCTCTTGGGCATTTATCACAAAGTTCGAATCTGTATTTACCCAAAAACCTGTACACAAATATTTATACCCGATATATTTGTGATAGCCTAAAACTGAAAACCACCCATATGTATTTCATTTGGATAATGGTCAAATAAACTCTGGTGCATTCATACCACAGAAGACTACTTAGCAATACATAGATGTAGCAACTTGGATGAATTTCACGGACCTTACACAGAGTGAAAAATACCTATGTCAAATGATGGATACTGTAAGATTCCATTAAGATAACATTTTTTTAAATTGTTATTTATTTGACAGAGAGAGACAGTGAGAGAGGGAACACAAGCGGGGGGAGTGGGAGAAGAAGAAACAGCCTCCCCTTGGAGCAGGGAGCCTGATGCAGGACTTAATCCCAGGACCCTCGGATCATGATCTGAGCCAAAGGCAGATGCTTTAACCACTGAGCCACCCAGACACCCCTAAGATAACATTCTTGAAATAAAAACAAAGAGATGGAGAACAGATTATTATCATCTATGGGTCAACTATAGCTGATTACAATTAGGAATGGAGGGCAGGTGATACAGAGTTAGTTAAGAGAACCTTGTGTTAATAGTACATATCTGTGCCTCAATTGTGGTAATAGTTACATGAAGTTGCACATACGATAAAATGGCCTATAACATACACATATATACACAACTGCATGTGTAACTGCTGAAATCTGAATAATCTCTATGAATCCTATTAATATCAGTTTCCTGCTTTTATTATTGTATTATATAGTTTTGCCAGATGCTAACACTGGGGGAGGCTGGATTAAGGGTGCATAGAACATCCTCATATATATCCTTGTAAGTTCCTGGGAATCTATAATTACTTCAAAATGAAAAGTTAAAAATAGAAGAAATAATTAAATCAAATTAAACTCAGTCCCTCAGTCATACTAGCCACATTTTAAGTGTTTTATAGTCACATGTGTCTAGGTGCTGCTGTATTGGACAATGTAGAATTATAGAACATGCCCATCATTACAAAATTCTCTTGGACAGCACTGCTATAGAGATACTTTGATGTTTGCAGGAGTTTCAGAATTCACTCCCAACCTATGTAATGATAACATTAAAAGAAAATGCTACCCTTGTACATATGTTGAGTTCAGTGTCTCTTCTTTTAAAGATACAGGTTATTACCCCACAGTTACTACCCAGCTTCCACTAAGAGCAGCCACACAACCATGCAAATAGCATAAAGAAGCTAGTAACTTTTTTTTTTAAAGATTTTATTTATTTATTTGACAGAGATAGAGACAGCCAGCGAGAGAGGGAACACAAGCAGGGGTAGAGGGAGAGGAAGAAGCAGGCTCATAGCAGAGGAGCCTGACGTGGGGCTCGATCCCATAACGCCGGGATCACGCCCTGAGCCGAAGGCAGACGCTTAACCGCTGTGCCACCCAGGCGCCCCAGAAGCTAGTAACTTTTATTCCCCTATCCCCCCAACTGATACAACTATCTTTTCAATCCCCTTCCTCTTCTGTTTATGATGTGGGGAAATTGGGTCATGTCACTGATTCTGTACTCAAAGAAATCTGTACTTTGCAGCTTTCTTGAAACTTGCATGATGTTCAGAATCCTATACCAGATAGTCAGGGTTTTCCAGATGTTTCAAAGAATTTTCTTAATTCATTTTCATGAAGCAATGAGGATGAACATGGCTTTAACTTCACTTTAGTACCTAAAGTACTTATGAATATCTAGACATTCCATTTAGTAGCTGAATGTTTTTCTTGTGCTATTTTTTCTGGATAATTGTAATGCTTTCTGTTTTTAAATTTACATTTTAAAGTTTGATATTCATATATATATGGTGAAATGATCACAGTAAGTCTTGTTAACATCCATCACCATACATAGTTACAATTTTTTTCCCTTTGATGAAGAAAACTTTTAAGATCTACTCTTAGTAACTTTCAAGTATACAATTTATTATTATTATTATTATTATTATTATTATTATTATTATATCCCCATGACTTACTTATTTTACTGCTGGGAGTTTGTACTTTTTAATTTCCTTCTCCCATTTTACTGCCTGCCCTCCTTTTACAGCCTCCACCATCCCTTCCACTCTAGGCATCTGGTAACCACTAATTTGTTCTCGAATATCCATGAATTTGAGTATTTCTGTGAGGTTGGTTGGTTTTGTTTGGGTTTTGTTTTTTGTTTTGGTTTAGATTACTCATAAGTGAGCTTATATGGTATATGTCTTTCTCTGACTTATTTCACTTAGCATAATACCCTCAAGGTCCATCCACATTGTCACAAATATATATATGGAATTTTACTCATCCCCAAAAGAATGAAGTCTATATATGTATACACACACACTGGGTTAATAACCAGTATTTTTAAAGGAACAGACCCTGAACTCAACATATGTATACACAGCACATATAGATATATAGACATATCACTTTATCCATTATTCCATCAAAGAGATTTAGATTTTCATATCTTGGCTATTGTAAATAAGCATGCAGTGAACATGAAGGTGCATGTATCTCTTTGAGTCAGTGTTTTCATTTTCTTTGGATAAATACCCAATACCACTTATGGGTATTGGATCATATGATAGTTCTATTTTTAATTTTTTAAGGAATTCTCATACTGTTTTCCATAATGGCTATATACCAATTTACATTCCCACCTACAGTGCATGAGAGTTCCCTTTTCTTCACCTCCTCACCAACACTTGTTTTTTCCTTTCTTTTTGATAATAGAAATTCTAACAGTTGTAAGCTTATCTCTCATTGTGGTTTTGATTTACATTTCCTTGATGATTGGTGATGTTAAGCACCTTTTCAGGCTCTTGTTGGCTATGTGTATATCTTCTCTGGAAAAAATGTCTATTCAGGTGCTTTGCTCATTTTTAAATTGGATTATTTGCCTTTATTGCTATTGAGTTGTATTAGTTCTTTATATATTTTGGATATAACTATTTTAATCAGATAAATGATTTGCAAAAATTTTCTCCCATTTGGTAGGTTGTCTTTTCATTTTGTTAATGATTTCCTTTATTGTACAGAAGCTTTTTAGTTTGAGGTCATCCCGCCTGTTTGTTTTTTCTTTTGTTGTCTTTGCTTTTGGTGTCAAATCCAAAAAATCTTCAAGACCAGTGTCAAATTGCTTATTGCCGTGTTTTCTTTTAGGGTTTTCATGGTTTCATGTCTTATGTTCAAGTCTTTGATCAATTTTGAGTTGATTTTTATGTACAGTGTAAGATAATAGCCCAGTTTTTCCAACACCATTTATTGAAGAGACTGTTCCCCACTGGATAGTATTGGCTGCTTTGTCATAAGTGAACTGACCATGTATGTGTGGGTTTATATTTACATTTTAAAGTAATACATTTACTCATGCAGAATTTAAAAATAAAAAGGGCACATAATTTAATCATAACAAAGACTACAGAAGAAAAAATTCACTTTTCAATCAATGATCCAGGGACATTTGGTTACTGGTATGAAAACTAAAGTAGGAGTGTGATTCCTATCTCATCTTATACACAAAAAAAGAAACTGCATGTGGATTTAATATCTAAATATGAAAAGGAAACTTTAAAATTTTAGAATAAAATGGGAGACTATATGTATGATCTTGGGGTAAGGATGAACTTTTATTTTCCAACTTTATTGAGATATAATTGATATACATCGTTGTGTAAGTTTAAGGTGTCCAATGTATTGATTAGATACACATATATATTGCAAAATTATTACTACCATAGTGTTAATACCTCCAGCAAGGAAGAACTTCTTAAACACCATATGAGAAGCACAAACTCAAGTAGAAATGATTTATATATCTGGTCCAATAAAATTACAATTTATATTAAACTGTAATGAAAGTAACTATACAGGCTAAGACTAGAAGTAATTTGAAACATGAATAAATAACAAAAGATTAGAATCCAAAATACCTAAGGAGCTTAGATACCAATTTAGGTAAAAACAAGCAAGTCATTAGAAAAATACGCAAAAGCTTATATTAACAACTCAGAGATAATAATGATCAATAAATGATAAAAGCAGACCCAGTCTCCTCTGTCATCAAGGTAATGGAAATTAAATTTTTTCATATCCCATCAGACTGATGGAAACATAAGTAAATAGTATTTAAATTGACATATATGTACAGAAAAGTTCATGATATATGACTGTACAACCTCAACATTATTGTAAAAGTAACCTCTATAACCATCACGCAGCTCCAGATGCCCCCATATACCTCTCACAGATCACAGTAACCTTGCTTTCCACTGGTTGTAACTACTACTTTGAGTTTTGGCAGTGGTGTGCTGATTTTCGGGGGGTGTCGGGGTGAAGGGGAGGGGCGGCGGTAACCCTCATTTACCCAGCATTGGCTGATTCCCATGGAATAAGTACTCTTATCATGGCAGATTTCAAGCAACCAGCAAGTTAAGTGACTCACCAAATTCTTGAAAATTTAACAGTAGCTCTTATGAGCATGTGCAAACCCACTCTAGCATTCTAGTGCCACTTAAACCTTTACTTCTTTGCTTTTTCTTTTTCTTCCTTTTTATAAAAAAGTTTTACTACCTAAATAAGCATCCTCAAATAGTTTGTATTAGCAACTTCTCATAACATCAATATTATTTTACTTAATTGTTTTTGAAGGATTCCTGTATTCTGGAAGAGTTTAAATAGCATTGGGATTATCTTCTTTTTAAAGGTTTAATGAATTTCTCTGAGACACTGCCTGGATTTACTGATTGTTTTTTTTTTTTTACCAGCTTTCTCTTTAACAGCTTTATTTCTTCCATGGAAATCAGACTTTATAGGTTTTGCAAAATCTCCTTTCTGGTCAGCATTGGTAAATTATATATTCCTAGAAAGTTACATCTTCCAGGTCCTCAAATTTATTTACATGTATTGAGAAAAGTAGTTTTACAATACTTTTAATATTCTGCTTTCTAAGGTTATTTTGCTCTTCCATTTTCACATTTAAATATTTGTTTTCTCCTGTTTTTTTCTTGATAGCAATCTAGGTATATTTCTTTATATCAGTTTTGTCTTTTTTTGTTTTTTTGAGCCTGTTCTAGATTTGTTTCTAGTGTTTCATTATTCTCCAAATCATTAATCTGCTCTTATAATTTTATTAGTTTTCCCTACTTCTTTCTAAATTCCTGAGTCAGATCATTATTGTTTTCATTATTTCTAGTACATTCATGTTGTGATGAAGGCCATTTGTTTTCCTCTGAGATCACTACTTTAGCGTTCCTATAAGAATGAGACGTATATAGTAAAAAGAGTAAAGAGTACTGAATTGTGATTCAGGACACAGAGGTCCCGAACCTAATTCTCTTCTTGTGTGTCAGTCTCTCTGCCAGGGTCATCTTAGGCATGTCACTTAGCCTTCCTCCTTCAGTTTCCATTTCCTCAACTAGAAAATAATGAAATAGTTGATGATCTCAAAACTTCTATCTTGCTGTTTCATTTAATGAAATATGTTCCTATCACCAGCTTGCCACTTCAGGAATTTGAACTGAGTCTACAGAATGAACTAAGTCTCAAACTTCTTAAATAACGATATTCTGGTTTGTCCAAAAACTCTTGTCTCCTGTGTAATCACAAAAGGGACGCTTCTAATCATTCTTTGGCTGCAAGATGGGAGTCTGAGCCTCAGGCAAATCACTCTGTTAAGTGTTCCTTACTAACTTAGCATATTTTGTCATAGTCAATCAATTGTTGCAAGTTATATAAAGTTGATGAGGAATTGTTTTCCCAAATCCTTTGAAATTCTTGAAATAAACACATGATTGTTTCTAATAAAAAAATAAGCAGCATGTACCTCTTTGTGAATGGGTTAAGATGAGGCAAAAAGTAACAGATAACTATGTCAGAGTAAAACTGTAAAAAAAAAAAAAAAAGAGAGAGATTCTAAGGTCTGAAAGTTACGGAAAAATGTGTAATAATGACAACAGTATTAAACATTGACAGACTCTTCATCTAAACCTTCCTTAAGAAATATAAAGCAAAAACAAGGAAAAATTTATTTAGGGATACTAAAAAAAAATGTTAGAAAATGGAAGCCAGATTGTCACAGAATCTTATCCATATTACATAATATTCTCATGTAAAATCCCTGTCATATTTAAAAATCTAAGCGGTAATTTAAAAAAATCAATGTCCTTTGTGGAAGAATTGATGTTACCCTAGCAAAATGAAATATCTTAAGTTTTGAATTTACCAGGGTGTGTATAATTTAAGCATTGACATGCACACAATATATTTTTGTTTTTGCTATGAATGTAAAAAATGCCAGAAGGGAAATTGGGAGAGAAACTGAACAAAATGCCCTTCATTTACATTTATTTTCTGAAGCCATTTGAAGTCTCCCATTTTATAAAATGTTATTATGTAACAATGGCAGTCATTGCCCACTCTATATCTCCCTGCATGTTCTAAATAAATGGCTTCTGAGTAGTTTTTCTCCACATCTCACCACATCTCTAACTATGGGAATGTAATTTTGTAGCCTTAAAAAATACATTGATTTTTAGGTGGACATACAGAGAGCAGAATAAGTAACCATGCTTAAAAAAAAGAATAAATTTATTGTTTTATTTACCTCTCAAGAAAAGAGAAAAGTTACATGCTACATTTTGTTTAAGGATTTATGATGCAGCGTAGTTTCCTTTTCTTTTATAATAAATATTTAAAATACATATAATATTAAACAGTCCACCAAATTGAAAACCTTAATGTGAAAATATGGGACAATGGTTTGGAAGCATAAAGACATCTGTCACACCATGTTTTGTGTGTTCCTTCACAAGTCAGTGCCAGAAACATACAAGCCAATGAGAGTGAGAGCTCAAAAGATTTCTGAAATTCTGGCCGAACGTCTCCCAGTTATGTACAAAAGACCATTCCTTTTCAAAGTGTGGAAGTAGGCTTAAAAATATAATTCATATAATATAGTGCTGGACATGGTATGAAAGACAATGCATGTGCACTGATTTTGGTTAGATTCTGATTTAAATGTAGAATTTACACTATGACCCTTATAAATCTTCGATGAGTTGATAAATTTTCCATTCGTTTTCCTCTACTCTAAAATGGGAATAATGATGCTTACTTGCTAGGGTTGTAATAAACACAAATGAGTTAGTATATATAATAGCACAGGCACACATAAGTATTTAAATATTAAATTCCTATTGCCCTTGTGGTGATCATCTTTTTTTAATGAACCACTGTTTAAACATAATTAATGTAAAGAATAAAATATAAGCATGCACATCAAACTGGGGGAAAATTTTCCCTAAAAGTGAATGGAAGTAAGTGGACTACTAACACGGAAATTGAAATGAACCCAGAATACATTCAAAAGTCCTCTCATGTGGCCAGAGCAAAATCAAATATAAAAGCAAAGTCCTGGACAAACAATATGGTAGGTTTGTTAATTTCTTCTCAATAGTGAACTTCTAATTATGTTGTTATGTTGTTTCAGAGGCAAAGGCCCATTGAAAAATACATCTGATGTTATTAATGCCGCCAAGAAAATTGCCGAAGCAGGTTCTCGAATGGACAAATTAGCGCGCGCTGTGGCTGATCAGGTAATATTAGAGGGAAGAGCGAGCACATGCTGCGCGGTATCATTAATTAGCGCTCGGGTTCTGTAATGGATTTTATGTACCCTATAAAATGCTTCTGAAGGATGAATTGTAATCACTAACATTTTACAAACAGGCCTCTAATGCTGCTGAGACTGAGCTGATGGCAAAGGTAGGTTCAGTTCAGGAGGGACTCATTAAAGCCCATGACCGCAACTTCTTGAGAAAGAAGAGTACCCGCTACTTAAGAGACATAACTCCCAAAGCATGGGTTATGCTGGCTGCCCTCATTCAGCAAGTCGAGTGCGCTACAAAAGGAGGAAGAGAAAGAAGAACTTTAACTTTGGTTATTTCATATTGATCTTACTGTGTTGAGGCTCTTTATAATTCATAATAATTAATGAGGTAGCATAAATGGGATTAATGCACATGAGCGAGAACCTCCAGATCTCGTTTTCATCTGGATTTAAAGGTATCCCAGATGAATGAAATTCAGAGTATCTTTTCAGACTGAAATTGGATACACGTTAAAGTAGTTCTCAATCTCACCTTGAATGTTTGAGTTTATCTCCACACTTTTCATGTTACATGGCTTAAATTGGAGCTCTAAAAATCTGTTCTAAATAAGTCTCGTCGCAATAATGTCCCATGCCTTATAGGGGTACTTTAAGCAGTAGACTTTTACAGGTGACTAATTCTTATCTTATTCTTATTACGAGCATGAATTTGCTTACTAGACTGCAATGCAGTGATGCTCTCTGGAGACACTAAGAGACATAGGATTGTTCACTCTCATTGATGACTCTGATCTCCTATGATTTTTGACTTGCTTCTCATCATTTTCTTCCTTCATTCCTTAATATTTGGCTGTTGCCATAAATACTTGCTGTCTCCAACCTCCCAGATTCTAGAGTCCTTTGGGTCAATACCAAATTCACTCATCTTCTAAACACTGAAAAGAAAAACACATGATTCAACTATTAAGTCTACATTTAAAATAAGTCAACAGATTCTCTCGTTTTAATTTTTTTACATATGCAGTGGCTAATCCAAGGGAATGTATTTTGCTTGCTTTTAAATTTTTGAGAAACAATAGTAAAGATAATTCATTAAATATTACCATCATTTGACTATCCCCTAAAATTTGTGCAGGTTGAAGACCAAATCATTAATTACTAAGTTGCTAATTTCGGGGCACTATCAAGTGCCAGGTTTCCTGCAGTTTGAAGCATAAACGGAACTGCTTTATACAGAGTTCCATATATATCCCAGAAAGTTCACGGAGACAGTGAATGTACTTGGAAATATGCATGCATGTATGCAAACAAACAAAAATACACCAGCCAGGAAAGAATGCCACATTTTTTCCCCTGCAAATGTTGAGGGCACTTGGGATGAGTGGAGTGAGAAGAGATTGATGGCGGTCCTGAAAAGAGTTTTGTGAGGAAGGACTTCCTCCCAGAAGGGAAAGTGGATGGAGTTTGAATGGCTTTTTCCATTAAACTCTGAATCTCAGTCACTGAAACTGTTTCTTAGTATGTTTAGGTTCCTCGAGTTCAATATTTTTTACTGTGATTTTTGTTTTTGCCTTTGCATTTTTAGTCCCTTATTCCCAATAATTATGCAACTTGAATCCTAGCCCTAAAACAGTTTTGCTATCTGGAAAGCACACCACACGTGCATGCAAACAAATCCCAGAATTCTAGATGTATTTTGAAATTAAATGACAAAGTATTTAAATGCTATTCTATGATGACTTTTAAAATAAACAGATGAGGGTTAAATATAACCCTCTCTTTGTGGCATTCTCACTGTCATCAGCTGTGAAGCACCTTGCAATTTTTGCTAATGTTTTGTCTGAATAGGACATTTCTTTCTCAAAATCTGCACCTCTTTCCACGATACAAGAATTATTTTTCTTAGTCCATCGTGCTTTTGTGTGTGTTTTAAATAATAGAATAGAATGAGCATTAGTAAGGAGTGGATTTGTTGCCTTTATTTTGCCTGAAAATATTTTTATGAAGATTTGAGATACACAAGCAATATAAACTTTTTACGGACTATTGCATTTTTAATTACTGCTCCATTGAGATAGAACTTCCAGTTTAATTTGCTGCAAGGTATTTGTATCGAAAGCCTTGTCAGCCCTCTAGGGAGATATCATTTTAAAGTTAATTCCTTTCAGTATATGAGTCTCTGGAGTAGGATAAATATTACAGTATTAAGTACTTGTAGAAAGCTAAAAACAGTCTCTGAGGGATTCTTTCTTGATAAATGCAGTTAGTGGGGAAAAAAAGTACCATAATTGTGTTATATATAAAAGAGACCCCTATGTCATTTATTAAAGAAATGGTTATGTCACAACCACTGGCTTCACATTATTAATGAAACAACTGCCTTTCTTTCTCTTTCTTTTTTCTTTTTTTTCCTTTTCTTTCTTTCTCTTCCTTCCTTCCTTCCTTTCCTTCCTTTCCTTTCCTCTTCTTTTTCCTTTTCTTCCTTCCTCTCTCCCTCCCCTTCCTTCCTTCTTTCCCTCCTTCCCTTCCTCCCTTTTCTTTTTCCTTTCCTTTCCTTTCCTTTCCTTTCCTTTCCTTTCCTTTCCTTTCCTTTCCTTTCCTTTCCTTTTTTCTGTCTTTTTCTTCCTTCCTTCCTTTGTCTTCCTTCCTTCTTCTTTCTCATTCATTCATTCATTCATTCATTCAGAATTGCCTTTCTTCAGCTTGAAGGAAACCTAGCTGGAATCTTTTTTTCATACTCTTATTCAAAATAAGCTACTTCAGTTTTGGCTCTAGGTACTTATTTCTTACAATGTTTCATCTCAAGGATCTGGTGAGTATATGTCCCTTACAGGTGCCAAACTGAGGCAGAACAATGGGATGGCCTGCAGAATCTTGAACTGAACTTTTGATAGCAGTAGAAATATATTTCAATGACTGAATAGCCATTGGTATTGAAGCCTCAGAAATGCTTTAGGGAGTCATGTAAATGTCTGTGGAAGTGTTCAGCTAAGCTCAGTTGTATTCGGTAGACATCTACCCACTAAAAGAAGAGAGTTCAAAATCTTGGTCCTAGTCGACTCTGGAACAACCTTTGAAGAGTTCTCTTTTTACTCTTAGGGGTTTGTTTCAATTGGCTTCAAACTCATTTTACTTAAATCTATTGTTCTAACAGTGGTCATTATCCTTCTCAGAGTCTCTTATTTAAAGAAAGTTTATAATGTTGCCAAAGTTTTGATAAATATAAAAATCCAAAAAGTGAAATAGGCTTCCTTTAGTGAATGATACTTTTCTGAAAAAGCCAAAGGAAACAAGTGATTTTCCCCCCAACTAATTGAATTGAAATTTTATCCTATGCTGTGTCAGAGAGACTGCTACCCAGTGATTTCTTTCTAGTTTCCATTGCTTTGGTTGTCCATATTAAAATAACTACACATGGTGAATGTTGGATGGTCTACTAGGAAAAAACCTGGAGAATATTTAGTTTTCTTAACAGTTCAGAAGACAACTGGTAAAATTACTCATAAACATTTACAGAAGTTCCAATAAGACTTTCTGGAAGATCTTCAGTATTCTTTTTACAGAATTATATCAAAGTAGAGCTGACCACTCTAAACTACTGGCTGTGGCCTTCCTAAAATGTGCTATAAAGAAGTGAAGTTAAATGGATGTAATTAAGGTATATGACACTAAAACCTTTTCTTCTCACAGCTTTTATATAGTAAGTATTAGAAACTGAAGGGTACTTACTAATTGAGGTCACTTTTTTTTTAATGTTTTATAGTGTCCTGATTCAGCATGTAAGCAGGATTTATTAGCCTACCTTCAACGAATTGCCTTGTATTGCCATCAGCTTAATATCTGCAGCAAGGTGAAGGCAGAAGTACAGAATCTGGGAGGAGAGCTCATTGTGTCAGGGGTAAGCCGGGACTTGGGCTTCACAATTAAAGTTCCCACTGTTGTACTTCCAAGGCAAGCATTCTTGGCAACAGTACTGCTAAAAACACCAAACTACAGTGATTCATAGGGAGGGTTTTTTTTTTTTAAATAAATGTTATCACCATTATTCCAGACCTTACAATAACTCACAAAGAGCAATTTGATTTTCCAATTACCCCGTGTTTATACTAGCCTTGTAAAATCTCCATTCTTCACAAGAAAACTAATTTCATAGTCTGGAAACTCATTGCCAAACTGTGACTATTATAATTATTTGGAGCTTTTGTACATTTACTCATTGTGAGTCTATTTCCCTTTGTTAGTCCTAGTAATTTTCACTTTCTGTTCAGGAGCCAGCCTCTCTATGTGTGGATTGTGTTCACATGTTAGAGATGATGAAAACAATAGGAATTCATTCATCAGGTTCCAATGCATACTAGGTCATCAGTAACCCTTGAAAGCCAGAAAATATTCAAATTTAATACAGGTTGATGTGCTGTTGCCAAAAACTAACATAGTTGTCAAACACTAACAATTATGTATTCTTTGCTTAATCACTCCAGTGTTTCCTTTAGTATCTGGTCCACTTTCATCAAATGTAAAGAAATAAGTTCGATTAACAGAAGCATTATGATTTCTTGGCAAGATTTCCAAATGTATGTGTTGAGGTTCTTCACCTTGGCTTCTCCTCCCTCTGTCCCTTTCTTTGAACATGAGGTGCCATCTATTGTAAACTATTTGCGAATTCCAAAGTGTGGCTCTGCCACCTTTAGTTCTTTTCCCAGTCAGCCATGATGCTGCCATTTTAAGTGTGGCATTACCAGGAACATAACGTGATCAACATGGTGAATGCCTTATGAGAATCAGACTAGTCATGAAGCTCAGTTCTTTACTGAGACACTTTCAGAAATTCAGCAGTTTGACCATTTGATAAAAATATATGGAAAAATCATTCTTGAACCCAAAGGTTTCAGGTTCTATGTTGTTTGGCTTGCAGAAAACAGCTGGGAAAAGAGCTGATCTGGCTTGCATGGAGATGCCATCTGGAAAGCCTGTTCCATGCAGTCTCACCTAGAGTCCAGTAAATTGGCTATTTTGTGCCTCTTCCCAAAGCATAGTCACCTCTTTGCATTTCCAAAATGATCCTGCTTTCTTCAACAACCAAGAGCAATTTGTCTTGCAATGTGTCCTTTCTGCTGAGTTGGTAATTTCCAAGATTCTCTCTGCCAAGAAGTGATCAAAACATTGCATATCCCTTGCTTTCTTTCTTATCTTCAGACTCCGATGGTATAGTCTCCCATACCATTCAGCTTTCATGTCCATCTGTATATAGCACCTGTGGAACTGAGTGCTTTTTGTTTAGCTTGCCTTGTGTGCTTTCATATGTCACTTTCCAAATCTTATTATTTACATGGATGCGCAAAGCATCTTTGTGGATCTCAGGCTCCACAACCTCATCTAGGCGATATTTGACTGGCAGAGTTGCTCTCCATTATCCTCTCAGTACCCATTGTTCATCACTGCTTCCAGAGCCTCATTTCCATTGTCTTTCCTCATTTAGATGTAGTCCAAACCATCACTGGCTTTTATCACTTGCACTGTTGGCATTTGTAGAGGTGTTTGAGATTGAAAACACCATCAAGAAGCCTGTTTCCTTCTTTGAGTCTTACTGGCAAAGTTCAAAAATCCTTGCATGGGAGAAGGCTTCTTTTAGAGGAATGTTATACAACTTTATAATAATTCTGAGTCAAATGCATTATAAAGGTTTGCTATATATTGCTCAGTTATGGACCTGCTCTTGGCCTCATTTTTTCAAAGCTTGATTGCTATTTGGTGCCATACCTGCATCTGTAGTCTGCTGTCTTTGCCACTTCTGCCTCCATCTTATTCTTCATTCTCCTTCACTGATGGCCAACAGAGAAAAAAAAAATCAGTGTTTTGCAAAATAGCCACAAATGACTGCCTTCAAAGTTCTGAAAGAGTCAAGAATGTAAGACCCCCATACACACAAACTTTTCAATGATTTTGCCAAGAAAATGTGCCCATGCTTTGGGCCCCATTTATTTTATTGTCTGGAATGACAAAGTTGCTATTTTCAAGGAAAAACTACTAGAATACAACATGCAATAAAAAAAATAAAAATGTTTGAATGTTCCTTCCTTTTTCCCTATGTGCTTATGTACTTGGGATTCAAGGTTGTGGCTTCTTCTTTGAAACATATGAAAGCCCCCAGGAAGGTATATGTGTTAGTAGTCAAAATTTCCCCTAAAATAAGAGATTTGGATAGACAGTTCCCATTTTTTCCAAGAAAAAAAATATTTGAATTTCAATGCTGAAAACCGTGTTTTTAGAGCCTTATGCTAGCATGATGAACAAAACTCACGTGTGCACAGTTATGTACCATGTCAGCATGTGTATGTTTTATGTGATTCTGTGTGTACGAACTGGGAAAGGCTTCTATTGTATCGCATTTGGCTTGAGTGGGTGGGGCAGGAAATTCAGTAGGTCATGGGCAAGAGGACAGTGGGTACAAAAGCTCTTGAATCCTGATGGCAAGCTAGAAAAATAATTCAATCCTGGATATGTGATGTGCTCATTCACACAACTGCTAAGAAGCACTGTTAATTTTCTGGCTGGAGATCTGTTTTTAAAGTTATTGGCTTCAGTCTTTCTCACCAGCCAAAAAAGTGCTGTTCTTACTAAATCTCAAAGTAGAAGATGCGTTTGTGAGCCAGTTCAGCTTATGCCATTTGTATGGTTACTAAGGGGGTCAATGGGGAAGAGAAAATTAAAAAACAAAAATTAACAGTGCTAAATGCTAAGGGGAAAGTAGAGGAAACCAAAGTCCATAAGATTAAACATCCATTAGTTTATTTGCTTAGTGTTTGTTTATTTTATCTCTTGAGTTAGTTTACATGCTTTTTGGAAAAAGAAATGTTCAAAGAAGAAAAGAAAAAAAAAGGAAGGAAGGAGAAGAAAGAAAGAAAAAGAAAAAAACAAAGAGGAAGGAAAGACGGAAGGAAAAGAAAAAGAGAAGAGAAAAGAAGGGAGGGAGGAAAGGGAAAGAAAGAAAGGAAAAGAAGGAAGGGAAGGAGGGGAGATCATGAAAGAAGGAAGAAAACAAAGGAAAGAGAAACTTAACCATAGCGTACTATAAATTATTTTAGTGCAGGTAATATCCATTAAATGTGACAGCATTATATTCATCATGGCAGAGAGGTTGAGCCAATCTTTTTTTCAAGTATGTAAACATATTTTGAATACAAGTTCATTCCAATGCTATGATGTGGATATTACCTGTATATCTGTTATGTTTTTAATTTTTATTCACTAGGTTTCAGAGGATTTAATGGGTTCTTTTAAATTTTAAAATGAAGATGTACATATGGATCTGGAGAAATAAAAACCATTCCATAACCTTTGATATCTTTAGCTACCCTAACATTTGTACTTCTGAATTTTTCTGAATGAGACTGGAAACACTAATGTGGAATTTTAGAATGTAGAATGGTAAACATCAAGCATTCTGATAAATCTGAAAAATTTCACTTAAATTTTTTTTTGAAGTTCAAATACATCACTATAACAATGAAGCCAGAATGCAAGAGGAATTAACCCTACTTTGGACAGGAATTCAGTGTTTAGGTTAGAGATAGAAGGGCACAGATTGTAAGTTCTTGTTGACTCCACATGAAAATGCTACAAATTTTAATAGATTATATTGCATATAAATGTCTTTTTATCATACCTAACAAAGTATAGGAGCAGAGTTTGGAGGCGAGTGATGTTAGTTTCCTATGTCCTCAGCCTGATGGAATGGAGCCCTACCCTCTTCCTGAGGGATTTGAGTGACTTGCCTTAATGGGCACTTTTGTTCTTTGCCATTTAAATCTTTCCTTCCAAATCTGAATCCCTCTCAATTGGGTTATGGAGAGAAGCTTGACAAGATGAGCAAATATAATTTGTGATACTGGTAGGATTTGAATTGGTAAAGAAGAAATTAGAGAATAAGCAGTCAGTTATAGTCTTTATTGCCTATGTTTCACATTATTAAAAAAATTGGACTCAATTAAAATCAACATGAGTATTCATGGTAATAAATGAAAACCATTCATACAATACTACCAACTGATAATGGTCAAATCAGTCCTACCTGACTGTGGCATATAATCAAAGATACATATGTACATGTGCATAAACATACACATGCAACAAATACCCATGATTTGATATTTACTCCCTTACTCCCTGAATAACAGTAACCAGGAACTGAACTAGTGGTTGACAACTGTGACATATCCGATCCAAGACAGTTTAGAGAAAAGAAAACATGGGAATTATTTGTGCAATGCTATACGTATTATATATTTTAAAATATAGATTGTATTTTTATACACTTATATTCCATATTTTAAAAATGTGATTTGTTGAGATGAGAACTGCATTTTTGAAAAATTCTGTATTTCATCTATAAAAAATAGTGTCAGTATTTTGTAATGCGCTCAAGCAGTTGTTGGAACAAGCATTGTACTTATTTGTGTAGCCTTGTACTTTTGTACAACTTGTAGCCTTATTTGGGGAAAGAGTCTTTTTTTTATATATTCTGATTCTGTCTATTGTCAATTCTTGATTATCACTACTGATCAGAGTGTAGTAGTAATGGAAACAAATCTAAATTGCTAGCTATTTCAGTTTGGGGTCTGAAATGCATCTCTATGCTTCATTTGAAAAAAAAAAAGGATATGTATTCAGGAAATTAATAGCAGTTCCAAGTAATTTTCTCCAGATTTTCCGGAGGGGAGACCATTAAGTATTTGGGTTTTACAGACTTTTCCTGAACTATGGAACAGTAGGAGAGTCCTCATCTGAAGAGATTAAGAGTAAAACAAACTTCAGATTATAAGTCTGGATGGAAGGATGGTGGGAAGAATCTGTAGCAGTAAGAAAATTAAACAAGTATTTATCATTGGCAGAATGGCCATAGTTCTTTGCATATACTTTACTAGTAAGATGAGTTGCTGAATAATTCAGTCTTTCTCCAAAAAGCCGAACCCTCCCAATCTCTCATGATAGTAAAACTATAACCATTTAAGTTCAGATTCCTGCATTATGTTTTCCTTAGTTACATTTATATCAGTGTGCATGGTCATTGATTTTTATACAACCCTAATTATGCAAACCTTCAGGGAAAAATAACCCTGAAGTGGTTTTTCAGTGCACATTCATTCTCCCAGTGTTAGAAAAGTGACATTTAAGAAACTCAAGGTATTGCATGTGGAAGAAATGGGAAATGGGGATTCTTATAAGAAAAGTGAAAATCTCCTTGAGTGCCAGGCATCATAGGAAGTTATGATTCTAGTGTGACACACCTGTCAGGTGTCTCCCTGAATTTAAATAGTCTTGTGCAAAGGAGGATGGTATATACTCTTCTATAAAAAGTAGCTTTTTAGCTACATACTCGGTGACTGTTACCCTAAACTTATCAATTCAATCTATTCATTAAAAAAGGCAGTTTTTCACTGATGAAATTAAACCAGTTGGTTATCCAATTTGTTTTATGCATAGAAAAAAATACTTTATATTCTAATAGTCTCATTTTAAAGAAGACAGACTCTTTTGTGGCAAAGCTGGAACATGAACCGAGCAAAGAACTGTTTTTACCTTAAGTGGAGACATGGGTTGACCTAACTTGGATCTACTCAAAGGATTGATTTGATTGCATCACCTGAGCTTGTAAACGGAGACATTTCTATTTTGGTTTGAGGGCATTCATGACTGCTTATCAGAGTAGAAGTGGCTAGTGGCTTTATGAAGAATGTCTCTGCCTCAGAAATGCCAGTGCCATTACTTTGTTCTTCAGTCAGTGAACTTTCATTCCTTTAGGTTTTAGAAACTATTCAAGTTTTGAAAGCCTCGAATTAAAAAGAAGGCAAATAATTCATACCTTAATCTATTAGCAAGTAATGTTTTAGACTTTAGTTAATATTCAGACCACTATTTGGCAGCCAATGATGAGTAATATTTTATGAAAACTTGGAAATTATACACATGGGAGGTACCTGGATGAGGGACACGAATTATGCATATCTTGATATCTGTGCAACACAGGCAAACCTATGGAAGAAGTACTGGTTTATTACATTTTCCCATGAGATATATTCTGATTTTGAGATACTGTCTATTATAACTGACTTCATTCTGCGATGTTCTTTCTTTGTTAATATATTTTCAATAATTAATGCCTATAGTAGTGTCGTAGGAGCAGTCTCATTTTTAACTAGTTTTGAATATGTGAGAACAAATCCAGTTAATAACTCTTCCCTTAAATTGAACTGAATAATTATGGGAAGCCACAATGTTGGATAGAATACCTTTATTACAGTGTCTGTCATTTAGTTCATGCTTTCTGGTTTTCCTGTGTATACTTGGATTTGTCAGCTCTAGTCAAGAAATACATTACTTTGAATAGATTACCTAAATCCATTGTGATTTTTTTTCTTGTTCCTACTTGGATATACCTCGAGAATTCCTGGACTGAAGGCAGTTGGAAGAAAAAGAAGCTAAAATGTGAATAAGTTGATTCAAAAATACAAAAATAATTAAGAGAAGATGAATACTAAAATCTCGTACTAAATATTATCTGCGGAATCTCATCACTGATTTCGCACAATTTTCCATTACCTCCGATGACTCAAAGGAAATTAAGAGACTCCATAGCAAAACTGAGACAGGATTTTATGTTTGGTACTAGATTTAATAAAATTTTGACAATCCTATTTTTCTAGAAAAAGATTAGCATTTATGTTGTTCCTAATTTCTAATGGCAAACTAGCAATCAGAGCTTCAAAGAGTTATGCTTCCTATTCACATCAGGATATTTTCTCATTCACTGAACATTTCTAGGGTGTTCCAACTACTTAAAAGGCACAGTGATGAATATTGGTTGGGTGAGGGCATTCAAAGTCCTTTATCTCTAATAGCAAATAATGTCCATGAAGAGGATAAATTTTTCTGTCCATTGTGCTTTTGTTAGATTGTGTAGTCCATTGGGTTTTCTTTTTTTCCATTTAGTTTCTCATCTTCCTGTTTAGCATTCTCAGCAAGAACAGCAGGGTGTCTGTTGATGGCTATCTCTGTGTATTCACTGTTGTTCTTGGTTTACTATATTCTAGAAATAAAAGTGTTTAACTTTCTTCTGCATTCTGTTCCTACAGGTTATTTTGTTGAAAGCTTTCTCCAGCTTAATTTAAATGATTTATAAAATATGGCTTTTATCATAGCCCTTAGGAAAGAAATATGTTCCATGTTCTGGCCCATGTATATTACAAATAGGAAAGACTTCTGGATGGGCAGTGTGTAGTTTTCTTAGTTCAGATTTCTTTTACTGCTTCAGAACATATTGTCTTACTCTATCTTGAACAGTCATTTTCTTTGTGGGCAATAAATACATTTCAAATATTTCATCCTAATCCAATTTTCTTGAAGGCAAGCTTACTTAACTTAGACTTTAATCTTTTCTTTCATCATCAATGCCATATCTTATTTTATTGCTTTTCTCTGAATACCTTCATCTGTGCAGATGCCTTGCTGATAACGAACTTGACTGGAACTCTGGCTAGATCTGTCAAATCTGCACAATCCTTATCTTGACCTCTTTCATCCATTTCCTTCTGAATATCTATTTCTCAACTTAGAGAAGTTCCTGGAGAAGTTCCAGTCAGCATCATCTTATAAGAATCACGTACTCTTTTAAGTCCAATGTTCTGTATGTGAGACACTATCATAAAACAAACTCAAAATAGAATCTCTTTATCTAGGAGATCCCGGTTCAAATCAGTTGCTATCAGAATTATTTGGATTCTGTCTTGCTGAGATGTTTTTCTTCAATAATAACATCGTGGTCAGCCTGCCAACTGCCTGATCACGTCTTCCACGATTGATTACTTTATAGATACACCTCCAGATTATTCTTTTGGGATGTACAGATTATTCCACCTAACTTTTCTTTATCTTTTACACTAAGTCAAATAACATTTTTTTCAACAAGCAAAATTTTGAAACCAATCCTACATCTCCGATCACAATAAAGTTATAATCATGACTTCAATAATGGGGTCTCTTGAGTGAAATCTTACAATCACTTCATATCTTGTCTTGAAAGGCTAACTCATCCATTTATGTGATATCATAGAAAGTATGCATCAACTCCATAATTGTAGTGACAGTTTTCATAAAAATGTCAAGAGGCTAGATCCTAAGAAGAGTTGTAAATTATCTGATCCTGGCATTGCATTCTGTGTCAAAGAAATTTTTTTAACTAATATAACTAAAGACATTATTGCAATCAATTGTACTAAATTCACCTATAAAGTCAGCACAGTTCACCATTCTGCATCCTTTTGATGCAGCCTAGTTTTGCATTGGGTTCCTGAAGTCATGCTCCATTTCCAAATAAGCAGTAGATAATAAGAAATATCAATGGATTATAAGTTAGTTTTATTCAAACATTTAAAAAGTGTTTAACTTCATTTTTATTCTGATACCTTAACATTGGCAAATGTGTACATTCTTTGTTGGGTAGTAAAATTTTTAAGGTGTTTATTGGAAGAATGGACAGTTGCCATCAGTAATCTTAAAATAATGACCTTTAAATTTTGTATGAAAGGTGAGATGACACAAATAAGTTTCTGATACATAAGAATCATTTTTGAAACTGAGAAATTATGGTAAATGAATAGCACATTCCCTATAAGGGGAAAGTCAGGAGATGCCTAATTTCTAAAACAAATGGGATCATTATAAAGCATAAAAAGGCAAGGATAAGCCAACTAGTCAATGATCCAAAAAGTAAAAATAGGAAGAAAATAAGGCTTCATAGGCCCATTAATTGTGAAAACTCACAGAAAAAAAAGCTGTTGAATACAGAATTTGAATTTATATTTGGAATTACTGAAAGTAGAAATACAATATTACAGACAGGGAAACATGCAGAGTATCACTGCTTCCTCTAATAAGTACAGAAAACATCAAGTATTAAAAAATTCTATTTTTTCTTCATAAATGCCAGATTTTTTTCTTTTCTTTTGTCTAATTCTCTAAAGACCTTCTTTAAACGTCTCTAACATTTATTTTGAGTAAAAGATGGGAGTAATGTTGCCAAATCCATTATCAGTTTGAATTTAGTAGCATCTGTGTTTCAAAATTCTCCCTAACCTATTTTGCTTAATTTTTAAATTGTGATTATTTAATACACTTACATATCTAGTGAGCTAAGAATGGCAGGACTAAAAATAGAATAATATTTGCTTGAAACAGAAGAAAGAAATTTTTCAGTAAATAATATGGTTTATCTGCTTGTTTCTACAAGCTTTGGGCTTTACCCATTTATGGTGCCATGAATTACAAGCTGTTACTTTTACTAAAATATTTTCTGTGGAAAGAGTGGGTTTCACTTTTCATATATCCCGCCAGGCAGATAAAAATCTGGCTTCTATGTGGATGGTTTCAGGATCTCCCTGCTCTTCAATATCACCCCATTTTGTTTTGTCATCCTACCCACTCAACAACTTTGAGTAGTTCATAGTTTTTAACTTCTAAATCTCCATTTAAAAAAAGACCTTTGTGTTCTCCATATTATTCTCCCATCTTGCCTGTTTTACACCCCCATCCCCCAAAAGGACTCAGAGGTTAAATAAAGCTATATGACTATAGCTTTACTGCATGTGACACAAATGTTTGGTCAGTTAGCATCACTGGGTCACTTAAACTTGACCTCTGACAGTGGGAGTGTAGGTAGCATAAGGTTATAGAAATCTTCCCATTTGATTTTTCTCCAGTTTTGAAAGTGGGGTTTAATAACCCCATTTAGATATATGTTATATTCAGTACACACAGAAAACCTGGTCAAGATTGACATAATATTTTATGCTGAAGGTAACATTATAAGAAGTAGAAATAGGCATTGGTTATTGGCTTATCTTTTTAAAATGTGCCTGTCACACAGCCCCTCCTTGGGTACAAAAAGGAAGAGTAAAAAGAGTTGCAGTTGTAGCAACAATGAATGCATTAGTTCTTCAGTGGTTCCAATAAAAGAGGTAAGTATCCTTTTAGTACCATGTACTTGCTGGAGATGCAGAGGCCAAGGACTTGATGAAGGTCACACAGCAGGGCAATGGAACTTCCAAGAAAGACATCTGAGATTCCCCACATACTGTTCCAGGCTTTAAGAGCTGCAGCCCTTGCTTTCTCTCTTGGTGATCTTCTAAGATTTAAATAGGGGTTTCATCCCCTTTGAACCCCACTATGATTGTCCCTGACAATGCCTGACAAGGCAGGGTGCTTCTTCATTCTGCTTCTCCCAGATGGTCCATTTATCTGTTCAAGAGAGCCAATGAGGAATTCATATGGCCGGGCTGCTTAATATCACTGATGCCCACCCATATCTCTTTCAGCACCTAATTCCTTCATATGCCTCTTTCTCCCAATGACCCATTCCCTCTTCCACTTCCCTAATCCCTTCCCAATAGGGTACGTTTTTTTTTTCTCTTGCTCTCTCTCTCACTCACTCTTTTCTGTATCTCTCGGAAATCAGACAGGAGTTCAGAGCACTTTCACTACCTTTTATGAGGTAGATTGTGATGTCATAGATGGGGGCAGGGCTAGTCAACTTTCTACCCACCTCCCAACCTGTGCTGAGGGAGCTCCGATCGGGAGTGGAAGCAGTGATTCCTCCATGGTGAGTAACTTTGCTTTCTAATGTAATCTGTCTCATTGTAAACATTAATTTTGAAAGCAGGTGTATGGGGATTCAAAGAAGTAAAGATGTGACCACTCAAAGTCTTCTTTACTTACTATTAACCAACTTTGGGCAAAGGATCTACTTATTTATTCTTTGTATGATTTGAGAATTCCAGAGCACAGATATATTCTTCAAGCATGATCTGAACCTGAGATGTAGAAATGGTATTTCATTCCTTTATTTCTTAGTCTTTCTTCCCATTGGGACTGAAAGTCATTGCATATGTGGAATGAACCCATTCTGTAGTCCTTTGATGAGCTTCTTTAAGGAAGGCTAGTTAAGAGAATGTGTTCTTCTTCATTTGAAAGGTTACAGGGTCACAAAATATCCTTTACTGATGTTGGCCCAGAGAATCAGTCTGCTCTTTTAAAACTGTGGGGTAAAATTGTGAAGAAACTGATACATAATTAACAAACTTGGTTTTGATGTAAACAAATGAAAACATTCTAATGTAAAGAAAAAAATATTTAAAACAAAGGAGTCACCACTCTTGCAAGATTAAGGGTGAAGCCATTTCAAGATCTCACAACCAAATATGCTAACTTTTTTGTTGATGTTGTATGTCATAACACTGATGCTGTTTTGTAAGATTTCTTCGTAGTTGAGCTGTGAGATGTCACTGTTCTTTATTTCATTTGGGTTTCTATAATACTGATAAATTCTTTTGTATGCCTTAGTATTTAGAAAGAAAAAATTTACTGGAGTGAGCATTTTTCCTCCACTTTCCTTATTCTTTCCAGGGTACCTATTAAAACTGTCAAGATGTCAGCTTTTATATAAAAGGGCAAAGGAAGTTCATAGAGGTGGTTAAATCTTTAAAGGATGTTGAACCATCAGGGCTGGTGTTTTTAAAAGGGTTTGACCATCAGAATGTGAGGCCCTGTTAGTTTTCATAGGGTAGGAAAAAAAGCTTCTTGGTGTGGATCATGGGTATTAGGAAATATGTTAAGACAGATATCATTCATTTTCTTCAAAGTGTACATCCAAGTGTATTTAACCAACTATGTGTGGATACTGGTGTTGGAAAATCAGAGGCATTTGAAAGGAAGAGTCCTTTCTAATCATTAGCTTTTCTATTACTTGTGGAAACCTCTCTCCCTCCTGCCCTGCCAAGTTACCCATTCTTACAAGCTCAGAAGCGCTAGAGCTAATCCTGTTCATTTCATTACCTGGAGTGGAGTAGCATGGCAAGTTCTGAAGTGACTTGCCCACCTACACTTTCTAATTTAAGAAGTGACTGTAATGGTAGAGATTTCAAATACAATAATGAAAAATAGAGCCATAACTGGCCAATAGGAAGACTTAGGTGAAAATCACCTGTAGTCAACTTAATTTTGCAATGTGGGTAACAATGCCAAAGTCTTATATAATGGGTGATCTCTCTCAAGTCTTTGGCCTACCTTCTTTTAAAAATTCTAGACCCCTCAAACCCAAATAGAAGGAAACCTTGACTGCCTGAAAACTCTAATGTCTAACTATAGCTCAAGTTTTTAATGTCTTTTATCAACCCCTCATACAGCTGCCAGGTAAGAAATGCTCATATTTTATAAACCCTTGGAATACAATCATCTTTAATTTCGTGAGTTAAGAACAGCTGTGTTGTGCACTTGTGCAGATTCAGAGAGTCTATCATGGAATGCATTATGCATGCACTTGTTTATCTTCATGTGCATGTTTCATTTATAGTGGCGTTCATTATTTTTTTAATTCATTTGTATGTATTAAAATTCTAATTTAAAAGTACTCTATATTGTGCTATAAATAAAACAATGAAGTGTAACAGAAGTTGAATTAATTTGGGGTCTCAACATTGGTAATAGTAGTTCCATTTCTGTCATTGACTAATTAGATAACTGAAAGAAAATTAGATCTCTTGGGCCTCAGTTTTCTCATTGTAAAATGGTGATTGATGATAGACAAGATAAATCCTAAGGTACCCTGCTCTGAAATTGTATGATTTTATAATATATTTTTTAAGAAATTTTTTATGGGAAAAAGACTGAATAGTTGGTGAGGCGTTGTTTTTGTATGAGACATAGCATTCTATAGACTGGAAAGAAAATTTCAGTCCAAAGTAGGTTTTAGAATGTACCCTGTATTTGATGTAGTGTTATTTGGTTAACAAGTAGGCTCTGTTCTTTTAAATGGACAGTATCAAACCTGTGATAGTTAGCTGTGTGTTGATTTGGAAGATTGATTTGTTTTTTTAACTCTGTAATTTTGTTGTTCTAATATTTTGAGATTAAAAGAAATCCTTAACTACTAGGTAATGGATGGATCTAGATATCACTGGGAATGAAAAATTAAAAACCACTTATGCAGTATTATAGGAATTCTTTTGTGGTGTTGGTAAGAGTTGATAAATAGGGAATTGGTGGGTATTAAGGCATGTGTTACGGGGAATAGAACACATATAGGGCCTCGCTCCTGCTCTTGGGGAGTATGCAACCTTTTTGGGTGTCTAGACACATGCCAGGTGTCAACTTAAGGGTGAAGACAGTACATGTCTAAGAACTAAGATATATCCCTGTGGCGTTGGGTACACTGGATTGCTCTGGGAAGGCTTTTTGAGAATCTGAGAGCTTCAGCTCACTTGGAATACAGTGGTTTAAATTTGTGTTATTGCACATAAGGAGAGCAGGGGAGCATTTCAGGTCATCAAGATCATGGAATTGTAAATCTTGCAGAGGAGGTCTTGTGTTTAGATATGCCGTGTGTCAAAGCCACGCATCAAAATATTTGCATATAATCCAGCCCCATACCTTTCCTGAGCCCTTCCCTTTAATCATTTGCTGACTACAATAGATGATATTCCTGTTTACAAGAGTTGAAGAGCCTGCTGCAAGTGAGTGAAATGCAAAGATTATTTATTAAGATGTAATCAGGCAACCATTTTCTCAGTCATACAAAAGGTCATATCATCACTCGCAGCCACAACAGCAGAAGAGAAATAAATTAAAGGGAAGGAATTAGGGACAGGAGACTCTAGCTGTGAGACATTCTGATTTTCTGACAAAAGTGGAAAGGGATTATGTTACCACTGACATATTTAGAAATATTGATGGCCATGAAGAAATGTACATAAGCTAGAGAATCCATGTAAGCAGGACAATTTTCCAAAGCAAATGGAAGGTTCTTTGTGTACTGAGCAGGAATAACGTCAGACTTTGCTCTCAAACAGCCAATGTTGAGAAGGTTTAAACACTAAAAGCTCACATGATTATGTAAGCCTCCTTCCCCAGTGCACTTGGAAAGAGGGTATTCATTTGGGCATGATTTGCCCACATTGACAACAAAGCACACTTATGATTGAAAGCTTCTTTGGTGCTGTAGATTCATAGATGATTTGCAGTATATACTTTTCATCGCTTAGACAGCACTATTTGTTGTATTTCTTGCCATCCACTTCCTTCTAAGTTATTACTTTGGCTTTTCTAATAGACTGGAATTCCATGAGTCGAACTGCTTTTTCACCTTTAGAATCCCAGATTCTAAAGACTTAGTTTACATCATCCAGTAAAATGTTTCTTAATTTCCTATCATGACATAAAAATTAATTTCTAGAATATACCATCTCAGGAAATCACTTTCAAAAAGCAAAATTCGTGTATATGGGAATGATGAAATAGCATGATCAGTCTGTGTTCTCTTAGAAATATTTTTTCCCAAAAAAGTTCAAGTAGAACTTAGATAAAATTTTGTCAAACAGTATAAATTATTAAAGGAAGTTGGAGATATTAGAATCATGTTTGTCTCCAAAGAACAATGACAAATGCTGGCACCTCTAGGGGTGATTCTAGTATCAGATTATAATTCAACAAGTGTTTGTTGGGTAAATAATATGTGATATTCACTGTCCTCTGAATGGACATGGAATTAGCATGGAAAACAGACCCATAATCAATAACTATAACTAATTATAAGTTATAATAATCACTGTAACAGAAACATATACAAGGTGATATGGGCATTCCTGAAGAGAAGGGGGAAGGGGAAGCTTCAGAAAGGGGGTGATATTTTTTTAAACCTTCATGAATAAGTAGATGAGAGTTTTCCAGGTAGAAGAGGAGAGAAAGGATTAGCTCAGGAGAGGAACAGAATGCCCATAATTTTGAGGTGTAGATGTGTACTGTGCTGATTGGACCTGAAAATGTCAGAGATGCGTGGAAAGATGGAGAAAAGTAAAAAGTGGAGTTGGAAGTTAGACAAGTAAAAAGTGGGGTCTGGATATTAAAGAAATTTTTCTGACCCATTCTGATTTTAATGAGTGTTTCTCAAAATGATCGAAGGACCATCTGCATGCCAAACCCATCAAGTGGTGGGAGGAGACTGTGGCTAAAAAGCAGACCTGTTAAAATCAGGATTGTGGAGAGTACATTCTTAGAATCTGTAACTCACTACCCCATCCTACCCCCAGGCTTTAGAATCTCCACAAGGCAACAAAACTGACTCATTATGTTTCTGTGTTCTTGGAAAAAGCTTCAGGAAAAAAAAGAATTAAAATATTAAGAATAAAAGGCTTGGAAAAAATAGGATTTAAAGGTAATATAAGAACGTTCTTGAGAAAATTGGCTTAAATTTTGACTAAGCATAAAACCCTTTATAAGAATGGTGATTATTAAGTGTAAAGAATTGCCAAGTGATGCTATTAACATCTCCTTGAAGGAAAGGCATGAGACTACAAACATTTAAGGGACCATCTTGCATCTTTAATTTTTATGCTCCAATACAAGGAGTTAATGAAGTTCAGGACTAAGTTGTTTTCCAACAGTCCAGAGCAGTATCTATTCCTGGGTGTATTTTTGGTAGAACTATTTGGCTACTTTTACATTTTAATTAGGGGAACTTTTTGAAAGAGAAATAAATGTATACAATAGCATTGTCATCATGACTGGAAAAATCAAACATTCATGCCAATATAGAACCTGATCTAGATGGTCTATGTTGAAAAGTATGAATTATCTAACTAGATGTCTAAATCAACAATCATTTGGAAGTGACATTTTTTCCTCTGTTTTTCTTCATGGACAACAACTATTATCTTCTACCCATCAGTCTATGTAAAAGTTACACAAGTGTTCAAAGATGCAAGAAGAGGAATGCACTAGAGAGGTATTTTACATTTGACTAAGACATGAGAATGAACCCTGATCTGGAAGAAGGTGGCCCTCAGATCACAGCAAGGAAAGTCCATTTTGGATTCAACCCCCTAACTGTTTTGCATGCAGTTCTCCTGTTTCAGATTGCCAGAATCTCTTGTATTTGTTTTTTGAGAACTTTGTTTAGAAGTCAAGAAGTGGGGGCTCCTGGGTGGCGCAGTGGTTAAGCGTCTGCCTTCGGCTCAGGGCGTGATCCTGGCGTTGTGGGATCGAGCTCCACATCAGGCTCCTCCGCTGGTAGCCTGCTTCTTCCTCTCCCACTCCCCCTGCTTGTGTTCCCTCTCTCGCTGGCTGTACTATCTCTGTCAAATAAATAAATAAAATCTTTAAAAAAAAAAAAAAGAAGAAGTCAAGAAGTGATAGGGAACCTTGCTTTTCTCCCCATACTCACCTCTGTGCAGATAATTGCAGTGATTGCTGTGGCAGAGATGGTGATCCTGTCACATACTAGAAGCAGTTGACTGGTAGAATGCCAGTGCCTGCCATTGATTGGGCAAATTGATTTTGGCACGGTGACCTAAAGATCTTTTTTAAAAAAATTCTTAGATATTTTTTTTACTAAGGATGTGTAGCTCTGTTACTGCCTGTATCACACCAACCCAGGCAAACATAATCGTGAGTGGTTCTTAGAACATGTGCCAGGCAAAATTATTTACCTGAATAAGGACTTCCATTTTATATGAATAAAAGTCAAGCTTAGAACAGTAACAGCCACATGGTTTTGATGTCAGATATGTGAAAAATAAGTTAGAGTACACTGTGTTCTCTTAAGGTAGACGGTAAAATTATAAGCAGTGTATTGCTGTTAGATGTGAATTTGGAAAGTGACCCTTTTACAGTTGGGGTGATATTAGGCAACATTCCTAATCTCTGGGCTTTTGTTTTTGCTTTATAAATTAGAATAGCAATACATTTAGAGGGACAATAGGACAACTGCCTGTAGTAAATGACATTATTATACTAGAGGGACAATAGGACAACTGCCTGTAGTAAATGACATTATTATACTAGCTAAGATGCAGTGAGGGCTCAGTATGTTCCCAGGCACTGTGCTAAGTATTTTAAGTGCGCTATGCAATGTTTTTAACAGTTATCCTTTGGAGGAAATACTGTCATCCCCATTAAAGATATTAGGAAAATGAATTTCAGAGAATTGAAGTAACTTCCTGGAGGTCACACAAGTAGTGGCTGACATACTATAGTGCTTTCCAAGAAGCCTCCCTTGACATTCTCCCACAGCGTGATGTGTTCTGTTATTCCTAGTAGGACTCTGCAATGTAAGAACTTATCTAATTATATCTCTCCCAACTACTCTGCAAACTCCGTAAGGGTGGGGAATGTGTCTGAATGTTGACTTTTTCCCTGTTTCCTTGCACAATAAGCACATAATGTGTGCTTAATAAATCAGCTTCCTAATTTTTTTTCTAGCTTACTTAATTCCTTTGTAACTTTGTTAAATTTTCTAGTACATTACATAGACTGTTCTTTAAGATTATGGTATAGAAACATACAAAATTTCTTACAGAATAGCTGAATTAATCAAATTAATTATTTTAAAAAA